>NW_012135747.1:528440-535767 GCF_000956105.1 Propithecus coquereli | reverse complement strand
GGGGCTCAGACACGCCTACTTTTTAAAAGCCATTGTATTCATTTCCTGTGGCTGCTATAACAAACGACCACAACTAAGTGGCTTCAAACAACACAAATGTACCAACCTGCAGTTCTAGAAGTCAGAAGTCCACAGTGAGTTTTAAAAGGCTAAAACCAAGGTCTTGGCAGGGCTGGTTCCTTCCAGTTCTTGCCTTTCACAGCTTCTAGGCTGCAATATTCCTTGGCTCCTGGCCGTGTCACTCCAGTCTCTGCTTCCGTCATCATATCCCCTTCGACTTCTGGCCTCCCTCTCATAAGGACCCTGGTGATCATATTTAGGGCTCACCCTTAACCCAGGATCACTCCCCAAGATCCTTAACATAATCAAATCTATTAGGTCCCTTTTGCCTTGTAAGGTAACATCCACAGCTACCAGGAATTAGGACTTGGATGTTTTGGGGAGGTCATGACTCGACCTACCACAGCCACCAGAGGGGATTCTGCAGTGTTGCTGTGACTAGGAAACACTGAGCAGGCAGCCCAACCCAGGGACAAACCATATGAAAGTGACATGCTTTCACATCAGCATTAATTTTTTATCCGAAGCACGTGCAGGTTGTCCAGAGTCATTCTGACACAGCCCCTGCCCCCTGGCAGACAGTCCCCATCGGAAGCATGGGATGTTGTCCAGCCAACTTCTCCATCGGTTCCTTGTCCCCCGCGGAGGAAGTTCGGCCCAGCCTCCTAACATAAGGTGAACACTTAGGAAATAACCTGCAGTTTTTTTTATCTCCTATGTCCCAGCTGCCGTCAGCCAATCCAGTGGACTTGCAGCCAAATTTGTCATCCACTGTCACATCCCTCAGTGGGGCTCTGACAAATGTGAAGAACAGCTTGAAGAGACCATCAAAAACTGCCTGTCGGCGGCAGAGGACAAGAAGCTAAAGTCCGTCGCGTTCCCTCCTTTCCCCAGCGGCAGGTAAGATGCGGTTCTCGAGTTGATTCTTGCAGCCTCACCCTGGGAACCGGTGGCTCCCCACTTACATCCGACATGGCCATCGCAGAAGACATGGCCAAGGGCGACTGCACAGCCAAGCACGTTGACCAGGTGACAGAGCAAGAGACCCAGTTTCCACCCTTCAAATCCCACAGGCTCATAGGGTGGCAGGTCTCCCTGGCAGGAGGCCATCTCCCTGCCTCCTCAGCGTTAAAGCCCAGGGAGGAAGGAAGGCAGCTCAGGGCAGGAGCAGGAGGCAGAGGCAAGCTGGCATGTTATTTTTTGAGAGCCTGCCTTGTTCAAAGTCCACATTCCCACCAGCTGTCCATGTCTAGAGCACAGGGTCAGAAAACACCAGGCTCAAAGGCCTTGCTACTCAAAGTGTGGTCCGTGGACCAGTAGCAGGGACATGACCTTGTCAGAATGCAGAATCCCAGGCCCAGCTCTGCCCTCCTGCTTCAGCATCCCCAGGGGATTCCCTTGCTGCTCTCTGGGCAGCAGCGCCAGGAGGCTGAGGCTTTGAGAAACACACCCAAAGAAGCGAAAGGCTGTCACCGAGGACTTGTTTACAAGGGGGTTAGAGGAAATGCCTGGTTTAACTGTCACAGACCCCAGCTGGGCATTGTTTCGGGTACACAGTGAGGATATCTGTTCTCACAGGCAACATATCCTCTCCCTCCATGCTCCTGGCCCAGCAATTACTACTTTAATTTTGAACACCCTCTCATCTTGAGAGCTGCCCCTCCATCACATAGCTATGACTTGTGGCCACGTCATGGGCAGGCTGAGAGGGAAACAGCAAGGCCTAGGTTCCTGCTGTCATCGTCTCTCAGCCTAAGCAACCAGCGCTGGGTCTCCACAGCCCAGGCCCAGGGCGCTGCAGGGTGAATCCCGGCACAGGTGGGAGCGTGGGCAGAGCTGTTCTGGACTGGAACACTGCGGACGGTGAGAAGAATGTGTCTCAGGCAGGCTCCTCCTGGACTTGCCCCAGGGGTCTTGGTGGCTGACCCCAAATGACCACTCTGGCTGTGGTCCTAGAGGCTGGTGCCATGGCCCCGGCTGGTGGACGCACTATCAGTAGCTCCCTGGCGCTTGGGGCCCTTGGCAAACTTTCAGCAGCCCGCCCTGCCCAGTCCCTGCTGCTGAAAGTACATCCCCAGGCACGTGGGAGTCAGTGAGAGAAACATCAGGTGCATGAAAAAGGAATCATGAAGACAGGCTTTTGAACGTACATTTTTGCCCCTTACTAAACCATCTGGTTAGCGTGTAAACCGGCTTCGAGGGAGCTAATAAAACCTGTATTTTCTTTTATGTAGACCAGGTATTCTCAATGCTGAATGGCTAGGCTTTTTAAAGCCAAGTTCAACTTGAGTCAGGGGACACAGATTCAAATAGGGGTACTCCTCCCCTGCCAGGCCTGTGACCTTGGCTAACATCACTGTACCTCTCTGAGTCAGTGTGGCACCTATAAAGTGGGGACAACACCCCTGCCTGCCCCTCCCGGGCTGTCCCTTTGACTAGGGTCAGGCTCCATGCAGTGAAAACAAGGGCACCACGTGACCTTCCCGGGGACTGAAATGATGCCAGCTCTTCTTTTGCTTTGGCACAGAAACTGCTTTCCCAAACAGACCGCAGCCCAGGTGACCCTCAAAGCGATCTCGGCCCACTTCGACGACTCGAGCGCGTCCTCGCTGAAGAATGTGTACTTCCTGCTCTTCGACAGCGAGAGCATCGGCATCTACGTGCAGGAGATGGCCAAGCTCGACGCCAAGTAGCCGCTGTGCTTTCCAACAGGGATCGGAGGAGGATCGGAGTCACGAGAGGGGGGTTTTATTTTTTAAAAGGGGAGAAGAAGGGTGACGGCAGGGCAGGGGAGTGGAGGGCGGCAGAGAGGGCAGTGGGCAGGTCCTGCCCACGGGAGGAGCTCTCTGCATTTTATATTCTCCTTCAAGAGCCTCAGACCATAATTAAGCAGGTCTCCACGAGCGGTTTCTTTCCATGTGTTTTCTTCGCGTTGTTTTAGGAAGAAAAAAAAAAAGACCTCATTTTAGATTTATAGCATTGATTTTTACACACAAAAAAAAAATCCTTTTGAAATTCTTAAGATCTCTGTTCCTCCTTTTTACAAGGGAAGAGAGCATGAAAGCAACTGGGGCTTTGCTGGTTGTCTGTATTCCGTGACGGGGAGAAAACATGGGGACATCTCACTGGTGCTTTTCTCTTTTGTTTGTGCCCCCATCCCTAGCCCTGTAATATCTGTAACTACTCCTAAAAAGTTTTTGCTTCAGGCATTTTTTTATTTTGTTTTGTTTTTTAAAGAAAAAGAAAATGAAAAGAAAAAATAAAAGATCCAGCATCTTTCTTACAACACGTGCTTTTATTGCAACATTTTTCTCAGTTTGGAAAACTGTGTCCCCGTGGCTAGATACATCTAGAATGTCATCAGTAAACAGAACAAGGCCTGTCACTAACGGGCTGAGAGTCCGGCCACACAAGGCTCTAGGTCAGACACCAGAGCTGTGTTTCTCAGGCAGCAGGTCCTGCTTCCAGGGAGGATGAGCCTGCCGGCCCGGTCCACGGGAACAAAGCCTTGAACGAAGCCACTGGCGAGGAGTCATCCTCCGGGAGAGAAGCACAGGTCTCACTCAGGCCTGGGCAACAAAATGGAACAGATCCTGGGCAACAGCCCAAATACGGGATGGACTGAGAACCCCAGTGAGACTGGAGGCCGAAGGACTCTGCCTGAGTGCCCAGAGGCCACCACCAAAGTGGGCAGGGAGGGCAGGTGAGGAGGTCAGGGCCTGAATTTATCCAGCTGACCTCATCAGCCACTTCTCTGGCTTGACCTAGGCGGTCGGAAACAGGCTGCTCCCTATTGGAAGATCTCTCCTAAACGGAGTCATTTATGTACCTTAACAGTCAATAGCAGAGATTATTGTCACATGGCTGGGCCTCCAGACAGGTAACCCTGGGGTTGGCCAGGAAAGAGAAGCACAAAACCACAAAGTCCCTCACAGTCCCCTCCCCTCACCCCGCACCAGCTGCAGTTTTGTTCCTTACAAATTTGCCCATGATGGTAACCTGGAAATACGCTGGGGGGTCACCTGCTGAACTGCCTCCGTACCCCGCAAAGGATCACACTTCTCTGCTGCCCTTCCTTACACACCTCCAGCAGCTCGCAGCCAGGCTGCGGTCTGAACCCCTGCTGGCTTTGTAAAAACTCACTCTGTGCTAGGGTGGGTTAACCGGGAGAGAAATCTTGTCGAACTCTCTCTCCTTAAATGTAACCTATGGTATATAGTTCGGATCTAAAAATGGAAATGTAGAAAGGTTAATGAAGCATGAGGAGCATGAGGACTAACCACAAGTTGGGGAGTTTAAAATAAGATTCCTGTTAATGACCTGGTGGTTGCCAAATGCACGGGCTCTCCCTCCACGCGATGGCGGAGGTTCGGGGTGCAGGCCACCTCTCCGCCCCAGCTCCCTTCCTTTGGTCTCACGGTGCAGGCCCCTTCCTGCCCTCACAGACAGATGCCAGCCACTGGGAGCCGGGTTCTCTGAGTATCCCAAATGCCACACCCCATGCCCACGCATGTAGGTGCACACATACATCCAAGAGGAGCCGGGGCACAGAGACTGGCTGTGGTCTCCCCAAGACCACCCAGCCAGCACATGTGAGCCGTTCAGCCAGTACAGCCGCAATCAGACCTTCGAAACCCAGAAAGAATCCTCTAGGGAAGAGTTTTTTTTTTTTTAAAGCCTCTCTCTCCCCTCCACCCCACCCCACCTTACCCCCGGCATTTTTAGTTTTATACAAGTTGCATTTCTGATCAATACATCATTGGCATCTCAATCCAGAAAAACAGCTTTTGCCCTTTAGCACTCGCCAGGCAGATGCCCGCTGTCAAGTGGTCTGTTCACCTGCCTGGTCACCTCCCCGTCAGGGTGGAGACTGCCTCATGGTTTTCCAGCTCGTGGACACGAACAGGTCCCGGCTCTTGGCCAGCCGAACCATGAGCCGCCCCACGTAGAATCCACTGATCTGGCCCACGCCGTCATTTCTCCCCATGGACAGCAGGAACGTCAGCGCACCTGTGGAGCAGAGATACGCACAAACTCTGCAGTTCCCAGAGCGAAATCCCTTCCCGGGGCCTTCAGACTCAGGGCCAGGAAATGTGTAAGACTTTCAGGAAGGTGCATGAGACCCTGATTTATTTTTAAACAGCTCTAGGAGGGTGTTTCTGTCACCAGCATGGAGAGTTTCTTCTAGTGGTCAGGTATCTTATGGCCTAAAAAGGCTTCCAATGTCTAACTCCAAACTCTTAAAACTGTGAAGCACCGGGGGCTTCCCTTACCTGGCTTATAGGCCTTGAGGGGCCTCTGTGTCGTGGAGTTGATGATGTTGGCCACGGCAATGTTGGCGTGGAGGCCAGCGTGATAGGCCATCTTGGGCTCCCGCAAATCGGCACAGTCGCCGATGGCATAGATGTTGCTGTGGCCCTCTACCTGGAGGTGCTCGTTCACTCGCAGAGCACCATTGCCGGCCAGGCTGCTCTCTGCCGGGCAAAATGACACAAAACCAAGACCTTCAGTCACCATGTTAAGTGGCCACCAGAAGGAGCTGAGGACAAGCTCCAGGTGCTGGTCAACAGGTGCTAGTCAGGTCACCCTCCCAGGTGTGCGCTCAAGAGGCGAACCTCCCACCTAGTTCGTTCCTGCCTGAAGTCCCACCTCAGACTCTTCCTGCAAAGGCAAAGTTACCGATTCCAGGGTGGCAACAGGTCAAAACACCAGCAAGCCTCCTTTTAGAAATGCACATAACTCTTTCCAAGTCACAATGATTAACCAAGTCTTAAATTTACTTTTGAATGTAGGTAAGTTTTCTTTTTTGTTTGTTTGTTTTTCTTTTTACGCTAAGCAAATAGAGGATGCAAGTTTTTTTTGTTTTGTTTCTTTGTTTTTTTTTTTTGAGACAGAGTCCAGCTCTGTCACCCTGGGTAGAGTGCAGTGGTGTCATTATAGCTCACTGCAACCTCCAACTCCTGGGCTCAAGCGATCCTCCTGCCTCAGCCTCCCAAGTAGCTGGGACTACAAGTGAGTGCTACCATGCTTGGCTAATGTTTTCTATTTTTAGTAGAGACGGGGTCTCACTCTTGTACAGGCTGATCTCAAACCCCTGACCTTAAGCAATCCTCCCGCCTCGGCCTCCCAGAGTGCTAGGATTACAGGCGTGAGCCACCTCACCTGGCCTATGATTTTTTAAATAAATGAAAAACTGCTAGCTTTTTTTTAAAGGACTTAAAATAACTTATCTTTGAAAATACGCTATGAAGACTCTTAGGTGTTAAATTGTGGGATCTCTGTCCATTAGTGGCCCTCAATCCCACCCCTACACTCGGTCTGGACAGGCTGCCTTCTGAGATTAGATCATTACTTCCTGCTGGACACGAGCAGGAGCTCCTTATCAGGAAAGGGTACTTGGGCGAAAATGATGGGGACCTGAGGACACGAAGCAACCACAGGGCCTGGCTACTGAGTCTCCTGCTCACTCACGGAGGCTTAAACACAGTCAGTTCACCTCCCCATGTCCAGTTAGCTATACAGTGAAACACTGAGCTTTAGGAAACGAGGCCACATCATTGCTTCCACTCCCCAAGGGATCATTCCAAGCTCAAGTGGCCAAATGTTTGGATCTGGGTTTGGGGAGAGCGACACACCTGTGAACAAAGAAAGGACTTGACCCCAAATATCTTCTACATCCGTGCAGGAAGGAAAGTAACAGAAAATGGATCTTTCTCATCTCTCTGAAACCTGTTCCTATCTCTTACCACCAGGGGGCAGCCTTAGTTTCAGAAGATTCCGGTGACTGTGGCCACCCTGAGCAAAATCATCATCACAGCTGAGGAAAGCCCTGCCAGTGGCCCCTACCCTGAATTTAAAGTTTGATATGTTGGGGAGAAAGGGGAAGGCAGGGAGGTGCTGAGTCCTGGGGGCAAGGGCTATGAGCATTCTCAGAGAGTGCTAAGGAGGCACCTGGGGGATAGGCCACGGCTCGGCCACCCGCTTACCAAACGCGCTACGGTAGGCAGAGCTGTTGATCTTGATACCGTTGCAGAGAATCACCAGGTTGGTGGCCACTTCCGTGCCCTTGTCCGTCTGCACTTTGATGTAGTCTCGATACTCGCTGAGGGGCAGCTCTTCTAGGTTGCTCACTCGTTCGCCTGTCGAAGGGCTTCCGTGACCAGGAGGTAGGCGGAGCGGGCACCGATCCAGGCGGGGCCCCAAGCCAAGGCTGGCCCTGGGGAAGGCCTGGACCGCTGTGGCCCAACTGGGCCATTATGCCACTCCC
>NW_012135747.1:516038-528070 GCF_000956105.1 Propithecus coquereli | reverse complement strand
ATGCCCGGCTAATTTTTTCTATATATTTTTAGCTGTCCAATTAATTTCTTTCTATTTTTGGTAGAGACGGGGTCTCGAGACATGCCTTTTTGAATGTCAGCTACACCATCCCAACCAGGCAGGACAAGACACCCAAGTATGCCACGGACAAAGGGTAAAGTGGTAACAGAACTCCACAACCAGTTACCAAAAGGAGGCTGTGACAGCCCTCAGTCTCTGAGGGACTTTCAGAGAACAGATGCCTCACCCCGCTTCCCCAGCAAAAAAGGAGGAGGTTGAGGCCCAGTGCAGTAAAGTATGGGGTCAGAGCCCCACTCTCTGAAGTGCTGGGTGGTTCACATCCCTCCTACTCTGGATGAAAACCACACTCCTCATCACTCTCAAAATAGAAACCAATAAACCTACTCCCTCTACCACAGAGACATCGTAATTCAGGGCAAATCCTTTAGATGCACTTAAAAAAAAATCATTCAGCAAGTAGGCATCCCACAATCCGTACTGTGTCCAAGGCAATGGCCAGAATACTTCTGCCTCCAAGACATGGAAAGAAATCCTCTAAGTACCAGAGCCACTACCCTGCCCGGTGACAAACACGACTTCCAGCGGGACAAGGTCCACATGGGCTTTGATGTTTGTGGCCGTTTTGGGGTGCTTCATGCTCAACCCAGGATACGGTGCAAGAGAGAGCCTGGGGGGACTGAGGCCCTCCTCCAGCTGGGGGTCCCTGCGCCACATCTCACCAGCCAGGGACGGGAAGGGAGGGAGGCAAGGTCACACGTACTCAGCAGCAGCTGCACGCCCTTCCGGAGGAGGATCTCCTTCACTTCCTGCTGGACGCAGGGCAGGAGCTCCTTGTCGGCCAGGGCTACTTGGGAGTGGATGAGAGTGACCTGGGGATGAAACAACCACAGAGCCTGAGAAGCAGCCCCTGAGTCTTCGGCTCACATCAACATCCACCTCCTCCCCCACCTCCAGGTTACGGATGAGGAAACTGAGGCCCCAGAGAAGTAATTTGTCCAATGCCGGAACCAATCAGTTGCGAGCTGGGCTTTGGCCCCCGTGTCCTAGTCTAGCACTCTTGCAGTACCCCCTGCTGCCCCTGGGCCAGAGGACCACCAGTGTGCCGATGCACCACAAGCCGTACCTCCCCTAGGGCCACCTGGAACACTTATTTTCAAGCATCCTTGGGCACTGACAATTATACAATCCATATAAACCACTGACATTCCAACTACAAATCAGGCTGATGCCAACATTAAAGCTGGTTCTAAAATTAGCGCTCCCAGGCACGTCTCCTTGTCTGGGACAAGGAAGTAGAAGGCAGCCTTTAATCATGTTCAAAGCCTGGACTTTGTCTGGGTTGAAATCTCATCTCTGCTCCTCACTCGGACACCTCCAGGAGGCTCACTAAAATGGTCCCACTCACATGAATTTTGTGATGATGAACAGGAAAATATGTATAAGGCACGTAACTCAGCACATATCATCCGTAAGGGTGGCTGCTACTACTCTTATTTGTCTACTAATCACACACATATGGACGTTATATTGAGTTACTTGAACTAATCTACTACTTCTGACTGGTCTTACCCCTGTGAAATAAGAAAAAAAATGTACACATTGGTCTCTGCCCCGGGTTCCTGACACAGAGCTCTTAAAACTCTCGTAAAAAGCGGTGCCAGGAGAAATCATTTGTTCTACTATTTGGTCTTTGATGCTGGTTCCTGACATAGAGCTAAGACCCTTGGAATTTCCTGGGTAAGAGGGGTATCTTTTGTTCTAATGAGGCGACCCTTGGTGGGCTCCTGGATAGGGGCTGGTCACCAGAAAGACGAAGCCATGATTGCAAGCCTGGAACTTTCAGCCCAACCCCAACCTCCAGGGAGGGGAGAGGGGCTGGAAATTGAGCGAATGATCAATCGTGCCTATATGATGAAACCTCCATAAAAATTCCTGAAGTATGAGGTCCAGAGAACTTCCTGGTTGGTGAACATGTCCATGTGCCCCAAGAGTGGTGCACCCCAACTCCATGGGGACAGGAGCTCCTGTGCTCAGGACCCCTCTACACCTTGCCCTATGTATCTGTTCATCTGCCTGCTTATTTGTGTCCTTTAAAATATCCTTTGTAATAATTCAGCATTAGTAAGTAAACTGTTTTCCTCGGTTCTGTGAGCCACTCTAGCACATTATCACACCCGAGGAGGGGGTCATGGGAACATCCAATTTGTAGCCAAGTGGGACAGAAGCGTGGGTAAGCTGGGACCCACAACTGGCAACTCGGGTCTGAAGCGGGGCAGTCTTGTGGGGTCTGTGCTAATTCCAGGTAGTGTCAGCATTGAATTGAATCCAATTACAGGACACCCAGACAGTGTCGAAGAATTGGTCAGTAGAAGGAAAAACCCCACACATCTCGTCACAGAAGTGTTGAGTGTGAGTACAGAGAAAGACAGTTTGGTTTTTCCCTACACAACCCTCATAAATCAAATGAATAAATTTTAACTATATCAATCACTCATAATAATTTCCAACAATCTGTCAGAGAATAGCCCTATTATTAAATTAGCCCGTATTGATCTTTCTTTTCAAAACCAACCTGCCTTGCCCTAGGGAAAAAAACCATCCACAGGCCCGAGCGGCTCTCAGAAGCTAACCTGGCAGGAGCTGCAAGCAAGCTCCTGCCCGGAAGACCCGTAATTACAATCATTACTCAGCCGCTGCCCAGCCTACACACATGCCAGGATTCCTCGTCCTCTCCAGGCTGCCAGGCAGGCTCTCTATGCCTCGAGCACTAGCAGGGAACGGGACAGGCTGATCTCTCTCTCTCTCTCTCTCTCTCTCTCTCTCTCTCTCTGTCTCACAAACACACACACAGCCTGTGGGCAGAAGGCAGTGCTGGCCACTGAAGGAGCTCAGGAAATTTCACCCCAAAATATGACTCCTTGGTATAAAGAACATTTTCTTTTCTTTTTTTTTTTTTTCTCCAGACAGAGTCTGGCTCTGTTGCCCTGGCTAGAGCGCCGTGGCGTCAGCCTAGCTCACAGCAACCTCAAACTCCTGGGCTCAAACGATCCTCCTGCCTCAGCCTCCCGAGTAGCTGGGACTATAGCCATGCACCATCATGCCTGGCTAATTTTTTCTACATATTTATTTTTAGTTGTCCAGATAATTTCTTTCTACTTTTAGTAGAGACAGGGTCTAGCTCTTGCTCAGGCTGGTCTAGAACTCCTGACCTTGAGCGATCCACCCATCTTGGCCTCCCAGAGTGCTAGGATTACAGGCATGAGCCACCACGCCCAGCCAAAACATTTTCCATTAAAGGTTCTTCGAGATCAAAAGGCATTGGAAGGGTCATTCCTCTATCTGCATAAACCCAATTGACCTGTCAAAAGAACAATGCACTTCCCCTCCCTGTTATGTCCCTATACTGCAGGAAAGAAAATTAAGAATATAACCAGACCTGGCCCAAATCATTTCAAACAAGTCTTTCAGGTTAATTTATGAGCCAAACTGTTTCTCCCCATCCATTCATTCTCCAAGTAGCTATTCGTCCTCCCTAGCAACCATTTATTGCCCCTAAACAGCCCCTCCCCTCTAAAAAAACAGGTATAAAAATATCTGGATCCCATTGGGATACTGGGTAATCACTGTGATTCTCCCTGTGAGAACCTCTTCCTCTTAGTAATCTGCCTTAACTGTGAGTTGATCCTTCAGCGAACTTTCTGGGGAAGGTCAAGTCTCCCGTCACCCCCACGCCGCCCATTCCCCAGCCTGGGCAGTCAAGGGGCTGCACTGCAGGCTCCCCCTGCCACTGGGCATGGACCACAGCATGGCCGTATCAGACAAAGAGACCAAAAGACCAACTGAGGGTGCCTTTGTCCAAGCCTGCAATGGCAAGAAGAGGTAATCAAAGCTACATTTATATCACAAAGGCCTGGATTCTGAAGAGGCGGAAGAAGTTCAACTTTTGCAAGGTATCTCCCCTGGGCCTGATCCTCCTGGTTGGAGCAGAGGGCAGGACCTCTCACCGAATGAGGACACGCCCAGAGCAGCACAATCGCACCCTGGCACCAGATGGGAAACACATTCCCAGTTTAGTGAGTGGAGTTCCAGCCTCCCAGGCCCTGAACAAATTGCTGACGTTCCTTAGATAACGTAGAAAGAAGTCGACCACAGAGCGCAAAATCCAGGCAGCCTGCCCCACCTCTTTCTCAGGGTATTCCGTTTTAATCTCTGCTGCCATCTCCACTCCTGCGGAGCCTCCTCCCACCACCACGATGAACGTTGATCTCTGGACCTGGAGAACAGGGACACGTGAGACACACCTACACACCCACCTGGCAGTGCAGCCTCTGGTGTGGCTTCCTTGGCCAAAGAAGGGCAGAGAATACTTTCCAGCTTTGAGGTCCAAACCGGCTTCCTCCTACCCACCCTGCAGGACTGCTGTGAAAACTGAGACCGTGGATCTAAGCCTACTCTACAAAACACAGCCCTGTGTGAACGGGGGGGGGACATGAACATGAAAAGCCCCAAGAGAGACCAGGCGAGGACGTGCCAAGCACAACATGAGCAGGTGCTCACATTCAGGCTTCAGTGGCAGGTCCAAGGTCTCCTCCCAGGAACGTCTCCTCCTAGTGACTCTCCAACTCTACAGCTGCAGCCAGCAGCTCTGAAGCCACCTCTCCCCTCCGTGGCCTCCCAGCTGCATCCCCGGGCATCCTCCTGGCTGTCCTCCCGCCTGCGCTTGCTGCCCCACACCTCGGCACGCAGCCCACCTGTTTCACCATGTCCTCGTAGGCTTGAATGGCAGCCTGCTGGCTGGACACCTCATTGAACTTGCCCGGGAAGGGCCCGGTGCTGCCTGTGGCCAGGATAAGATGTGAGAAGGGCAGAGCCTGAGAGGGACAAGAGGAAGAAAGATGAGGGCAGCCCAGGGGAGGCCTGGGCCTCTGCATCCTACTCCAGGCCCCACCGACCAAGGAGCACCAGGTCAGGAAGCCCTTCTGGGCACACCGAGGTAGCCCTCTTTTGAGGGAGGCAGGATCGCCACACTGGTTAGGCCAAGGGATGGCACTAGAACCCAAGGAAATATACCTAAGGAAGTAGATGTGACCTCCTGCCTGGAGAACACCTGGGCAACGGAGCTGCCCTGCAGGGAGAAGGAGGAGCAAGTCCCACAGCAGGTGCAGGTCAGAGGGAACAGGCTGTTTGTGGGCATAAGCAGGATTCCAGCTTCCTATGTGCAATTAGTTAGGAACCTCCTGGGTATCTTACAAGAACCCTTCTCCTACCCCCACCAAGAAAAGAAAGAAAAGGAAATCTTGTTTGGAGCCAAAATACATAAAGTTGACAAAAACAAAGCTGCTCCAATGGGAGGGGGCCGGAGGGTCTGGACCCCACTCACCCCCTCTTCCCTCCTGGAGCCCCGAGATGCCCCCATGGACCCTTCCAGGGCTCTGAAAAGCATGACCCGAAACTGCAGGAAATTTTTCAACAAGGAAATTCTCCAGTCCTAAAATTAATTCAAGGAGGACTGATTCACACCAAATCACATACTCATTGAGGATAAGAACTATGTCTCTGTTTTTTCAATCCCCTCTTAGCTTCGGATACCAGCCAGGGGCTGGGCTGGAGGTGACACCCCATCTGGGCTGGTGGCAGCTCACTGCTGGAGCTCAAGTCATTGCGGGCAGTAGCAGGCACCGTGCTACACACAGCAGGGTGGGGAATACACAGTCGGCCCCGATGACTTCCCAAGTAGGGGGTGGGGGTAGGATCACATTTGTGCCTAACTCTTGGTTAGCCTCTCTGTAAAAGGTGGTTATGCCACCTACCTCCTCGAGGCACCGTGAACGTTACACGACATTCACGTGAAGGCTGAGGACAGTGGCTGGCATACAGGAAAGGCAAGAAATATCTGCCGCCGTGTCCTTGTGGTTGCTGTGGTCAAGCCTTTTGTTTATGAAGAATCTGCTGTCTGCCCAGCACCAGGTGGAACTTGGGGGTCACAACAACGGCTCTCTTGACCCCTGAGGAGACCTGCCAGACCTGCCGGAGCCAGCTCACGGGGGGTCAGCTCCGTACTTGCACTCACCTCCCCGCCCTGCAGCAGCACCGTCTGATTCTTCACGTCTATGCCGACCACCAGGCCCTGCCGGAAGTTGTCCTTGAAGGTCACTGAGTAGGAAATGAATGTCTTTTTGGCAAACCCTGGGGAATGGACATAGAAGAGGTCACAGTGTGGAACCAGGCTGCCCACGGGAAGCCAGAGTAACTCAGAACCTCTCCTGAGCTGCGTACCAAGAGGGGCACCCTAGGCCAAAGAGCTGGGCCAGCAAGTACATCTGGGGTACCCACTACCCTCCACAGGGCCCACCTGGGCCTCAGCTCCTCAGAGAAGCTCAAGCTCTCACTTCTGGGTCTCATTAGGGTAGGTGCTTAAGACCAGTGACCTTGAGGTTCTCCGGAACTTGAATAATGGTGGCATGCAGGCGCCTTGCCCTAAGTGGAGAAAACCACCCCAGCCCCAAAATCATGCCCCGGACAGCAGTGAGTTACCACTCTCCACGGAGGCCCGGAGGGCTGCCACGTTGTGGTGGAAGGAGTCCTTCATGTCTACGAGCATGAAGGGGACCTTCAGCGCCTGCAGCTGGCTGGCGGCCGCGATCCCGCCGAAGCCCCCGCCCACGATCACCACGTGCAGAGCTCCGCAGTCCACCGAGACCTGGGACCCCATCTCGAACCAGGCGCTGCCAGGACCGAGAGGAGAGCACAGCACAGTCAGGGGGCAGGGAGGGCAGGAGCAGGCCCACAGCCAAAGGCCTCAGATGCCACTAGCTGACCTTTTTAAATGAGGTAAATCTTTTATCAATGAAATTCCAATTCTGCAAAATTTGAATTAAATTCAGAAGGAACAAGAGATATCCCGCTTCCACCCCACCCCCCAGCCACCTTCCCCGCTCCAAAGGCATCCACTGTCGCCAAGTTTGTAGGAGTCCTTCCAGAGATATTCAATGCACTTTCAATCGTGATTACTTTGCGCACACGTTAAACAAACTTCTGTACTGCTTTTTTACTTCCCATATTTCATCAAAGACTTTTGAAGAGGGGAGTAATGTTCGCCCAACAACAAACACATACTGAGCTCCTGCCCTTTGACGTGCTCTGCGCTGTGGATCCTGTGCTCAGACAGGCAGAAGCGGTCCCTGCCCTTAGGAAGGCAGCACTTGCAAAGTCACGGGACCAGGTGCACAACGAAAATCACGCACGGAGCAGGCAGGTGGACAGTAACGAGAAACACCTGTGGGGAACCGCAAACGCAGGCCACATCTAAAGGATTGGAGAGGACTTAATGTTGTTTCTCGTTGGCCAAATGGTCCCTGATGCATTGAGGCTTGGACGTTCTATTTTACAGATGGCAGGGCGGGGACCCAGGACAAGTGCCCCGGCAGGCAGGGCCACCTTCACTGCTCCAGGCCCTCAGAAGGGCTGTCCGGAGCTGATCCCTGAATGCGCGTCAGGCTGAATCTGCCAACTGGGCCAGGAGACTATCTCCTGGGGCCCAGCCAGAGCCCGGGAAGGTCGGAGGCACTGAGGCAGGCCGTGTATCACCTGCCCTCTCCAGCACGGCACCCTCTGTGCTGGGCCCTTGGGACCGGCAGCCAGGGATGAAGTCAAGAAAACACCCAGAAAGCCCCACTTTCAGGCTGGCTGTGCACAGGTCCCAACAGGGGCTACACAGTTTGCAGGGTGTAGGGTGGGTCAGGTCACACTGCACCACCTAGGGACATTCAAAGAGGAGACACTAGATCCCTGAAAAAGAGCTGAGGTTAGGGGCCTTCCCAGCAGAGTGACAACTTAGGCCAGAGGCCCAGTGGCAGGAAAGGAGGTGGGTGGGAGGAGTTCAGGGCATTGTGGCAGAAAGGTGGGGAGGCCAGCAGTGCAGGCGGCAGGGACCAGCACAGACAGCCTGTCACGCCAGGGCAGCTTTAACAACCAGGCGGACATACAAGCCTGCCTCAAAGCCCAGCAGCCCCAGGGCAGGCCTGCCTCAAAGCCCAGCAGCCCCAGGGCAGGCCTGCCTCAAAGCCCAGCAGCCCCAGGGCAGGCCGAAAGGGCAGTGAATTGGCCATGGGAGCTGAGCCCCTGGCCCCACCCCACCCAGTCCCCAGGGTCATCAACCTGCTTCCCCAGAGGGCAAACCCTCACCTTGTCCAACTCAGCAAAGCACCATGGAGACACACTACTCCTCTGGAGTTCCTGTGGGTGTCTGGGGCCAGAGGGCACACCCAGGCCCATGAGGGGCACCAGGGCAGGGCCAGGGAGGGGAGGCACTTTCACACTGCACTCGGCCTAAGCCTCTCCTGCAATCTGCTCTTCTCTCCCCTCCACTGACCTTTGACACCAAGCAAACAAACAGAACGGGGAGGCCAGCGACTTTCTGGCCAGTCCCCCTTCCTCCTCACAGCCCCCTGCCCGACACCCTGGACAGGCCGAGTCTCCTGGGTGCTGCCACTGTCACTTCTTGCCAGGTCCCCGAGGACAGCAGATTCCCCTTTGTTTGCCATGACCCGCTCTGCCAGCCACCTACACCAAAGGCTTAAGCCGTGGACCTGCACTTCCAGCCACACACCTTGGAGGTGCTGAACCTGCAGGTAAGGCATTAATGGATGGTCCGGTACGTGTTCTAACACAGCAGCAGCGCTGGCAAGCAACTGCAACCGCCTCTGCAAATTAATAAAAAGGGCTCCAAGGCGAACTGTGGTAAGGGCCTAGCTAAAAATAATGACAATAATTAGCCACTGTCCCCCTGTTTGCTTCTCTGTAATTGCCACTCTGGAGCCACACAGCTGATGGTCATAAAGATTCTCAGCTTTCTCTGTAGATAATACCACTTTTCTAAAACCTAGGGGTAGTTTCTGAGATATCCTCAAGGTCCCACATTCCAGGGGAACGGCGGACCCACCCAGACCTGCGGCCCATATAGAGGAACTGACTCAACTGGTCTAGTGGCCCCCACCCGAGAAACCGGTCAGCAAAGAAGACAATTTTTACAATCCTATGGTTCCGCCCCAAACCCAGCCAATTAGCAGTCTCAATTGCCTACGCCAAACCCTGTCTCCCAAATCCTCCGGGAGGTGGATTTGAGCAATTTCTCCAGTCTCCCTACTTAGCACCATGCAAAGTAAAACTCTTACTCGGTCGTAAAACCTGCTGACTCAGCGAATAGGCCCAGCATATTGGGCAGCGGGCGAATGAACCCGGTTGGGCGGCAACACGACTTTGGTGTGAGACCCCGTCAATCAGTGGAAACTCCATCCGTGAGAGACCACAGGACAAACTATGATACACCCATACAATGGAATATTCTGTAGCCAGTCATTTTTAAAGGGTGAGTTATGTTTTTACAAGAAAAGTCCATCCATGAAAAAGTCAGGCAATAGATCCACATGTAGAACCTAGTCCCGCTTGTGGGCAATAAGACACGTGCACCTGGGTACACACACACAAACACACACACACACACACACGTAATGAGCACAAAGGGCAGCACTTGTTTCTCTTTCACCCATATCTTCATGGGTTTTCCTCCGTTTTGGGAAAGAGTTCAGTAACTTGCCCAAGTTCAATCCTCAACAGCTCCAACCTGCTCTCTAAACCTAAATGCTAACTGCAGTCATAGATGATGTATTTATTTTCTTGAGCTTTTTTGTATCGTTTGAATTCTTTTTCAAACAAATATGTCATCTTGGCATAAATAATTAAGCTTTAAAAACAGGACGGGCCTCTAACCATGGAATTTTTTCAACCAATATATAATTCACATATAAAATTTACCATTTAAAATGTAAGTTCAGTGGGTTTTAGTATATTCACTAAATAGTGCGACCATCACAACTATCTAATTCCAGAACATTTTCATCACCCCCAAAATAAACCCTGTACTCACTGGCAGTTACTCCCCTCGCCCCACCCAACCCCAGCCTTTGGCAACTACTAATCTACTTTCTTTTTTTTTTTTTTTTTGAGACAGAGTCTCACTGTGTTGCCCGGGCTAGAGTGCCATGGCGTCATCCTAGCTCACAGTAATCTCAAACTCCTGGGCTCAAGCGATCCTACTGTCTCAGCCTCCTGAGTAGCTGGGACCACAGGCACGCGCCACCATGCCGGCTAATTTTTTCTACATATATTTTTAGCTGTCCAATTAATTTCTTTCCATTTTTTTTTTGGTAGAGACAGGGTCTCGCTCTTGCTCAGGCTGGTCTCGAACTCCTGAGCTCAGAACGATCCGCCCGCCTCGGCCTCCCAGAGTGCTAGCTAGGATTACAAGCGTGAGCCACCGCACCCGGCCCTAATCTACTTTCTATCGCTACAGATGTGCCTATTCTAGCCAGTTCATGTAAACGGAATTATACAACATGTGGCCTTCTGTGTTTGGCTTTCACTTAACACAATATTCGCAAGGTTCATCCGTGTTGTAGCATGCATCGATATTTCATTCCTTTGTGTGGTTGAGTAAATTCCATTGTATGAATATACCACATTTGGTCTATCCATTCATCAGTTGCTGAACATCTGGGTTGATTCCACTTTTTGGCGATTTTGAATAACCCTGCTATGAACATCTGTGTACAAATTTTTGTGTGAACACATGTTTTCAGTTCTTTTTATTATATATCTAGGTATGGAATTTCCTGGTCATATAGTAACTCCAGGTTTAACTTTTTGAGGAACTGCCAAACCTACCATTTAATTTTGAACTGAACATCAGAGCCCAGGAAGGAAGCACAGAGAATCTTAATACATCTGCCCACATTGAGGAATGTCAGCTGAAAAGAAGGCCCAAGAGAACAGAATAAACCTTGTCCAGCAACTCCTAAGTGATTTTACCTTTGTCCCCTCCCCCAACACACACCATCTGGTTTACACTCGTCACTTTGCTCACTCAACCTTGTTTTCTCTGACAAGGACACCAGCCTGATCCCACTGATCCCAGGGGGATTCTTCTTTAACAGTAAGGGGACTTTAGGAATTTACTAAAAAAAGAGTAAGTTACATTCATACCAAAGCAGTTGAGAGTTCATGCCTCAGAAGACACACAGCAGAAACCATACAGGCTCTGACTAAAGCAAGCATGTCGCCCCAGCATTGCTTCATAAAGATTACAAACAAAGCATGCAGCTTTCTGAGTCGCCATGGCTTGCACAGAGGGCAGATTTCAACACCAGCCCTCTGGATAGCCATGTTTTCAGACTGGCTGTCCTGGATCAGAAGACCACTAAAGTACTGACTCAAAGTACCACGGAGGCCGGGCGTGGTGGCTCATGCCTGTAAATGCCTGTAATCCTAGCATGCTGGGAGGCTCAGGTGGGAGGATTGCTTGAGGTCAGGAGTTCAACACTAGCCTGAGCAAGAGCAAGACCCCGTCTCTACAAAAAAATAGAAAAAGTTAGCCAGACATCATGGCACTCGCCTGTAGTCCCAGCTACTCGGGAGGCTGAGGCAGGAGGATCACTTGAGCTCCAGGAGTTTGAGGTTGCAGCGAGCTATGATGACACCACTGCACTCTATCCAGGGTGACAGAGTAAGACCCTGTCTCAAAAAAAAAGCACTCTGGATGTCCCCTCTCCACCAAGGAGAGGGAGAGGGGCAGGTGGCCCCCATGCCTGGACACTCCATGGCTGGCCCCCCAGGGAACACACACTGAATGTAATCCAAAAAAGACCAATTTTTGAAAGGGACTCAAAGTCCGAAGAGGGAGCAGTCTCCTCTGATACCCCAAAAGAGGGCAGCTTTGGGCTGACAGGTTCATTGGGTGTCATAAACACTCCTGTACTGAAAACCTAGGCCAAGCAACTTGTCCATCCTCCTCAGAGCCAGTTACTTTGTGGTCCCCTTAACACTCCCACGGTCTGCCCACCGCCTGCACCTGGACCCTGCCTTCATTTCACCACCAGACAAAGGTCAGGCTGGCCCTGGAGCACACCCATCTGCCCGCCTCCATCACTTTCGGGCTGGGTAGTCCTACGCAAGGC
>NW_012135747.1:511682-513828 GCF_000956105.1 Propithecus coquereli | reverse complement strand
GGATGCCTTCTCAAGTTTATTTTTCACAAAAGTCCTGCAAGGTAAATTTTATTAATCTCCATTTTGCAGGCGAGGAAAATTGAGGCTTCTTAGGAAACTAAGAAGCTTAGGCAAAGTCACTCAGCTAGTGACTCAGCAGAGGAGGTGGACCTTGAATGGAGGTCTGAACCATGACCCTACAGCCAGGAAATCCCTCAGTGGCCATCATCCCTAAGGGAGCCAGAGGTCACTGCAGGCAAAGCAGGCTCCACTGTGGTGTCAAGCAAACATGGGACATTTACTGGGCATGTGCCCAGTAACATGTGACATAGAGAGGTGAATGGAGAGGCTACCTCGTGCCCAGGGCAGGGAGACAGCTCTGGGGCTGGGGAAGGTGAAGGCAGGCTTTGGGTAGGAATTGGGCCTGCAGGGATGAAGAGGATTCCAATTGGCCGGATGCAAGGGAAGGACTCCAAAAAGCGCAGTACAGAGATAAAGCTGGAAGGGAGGAGAGAGACGTGTGGGGTGGCCAGCACTGGGCTCGGGCATGGCATATCAGGGCTGGTGTGGCCCATCTCTAAGGACCAGTCTCAAACCACGAAAATCAAGGAAGTTTTCTGATTGCCACTCAACACGTTCTTAGCAACCTCAATCCAGGAGAGGGGACAGGATCTTATGCAACCCCCCTTGTGCCCTTTCCCAGGCAGCTCAGGGCACATCACTGCCGTCTTCCCACCCAGCCGTACCACCGATAGCTTTGGAACTGAAAATCAGGGCTTGGGGACTATCAAAAAGCTTTTGTCTTTGAACTTCCAGGTGCCAGAGGTAGTAGGTTGGGATGCTGAAACATTGGCAAGTCCATTCCGTGGAACTTGGGTAAGTGGGGACAGCAGGCATATTGTCCAACGTTACAGAATTTAACAGGAGGAAGAGCTGCTGGCTCTCAGACATAATGAGCTCAGCCAGGTCTGAGGATATTCCCTGACAGGCAACAAGTGGCTTTACTGCCGGCTCCCAGGGCTAGAGGAGCTGCAACGCACTGAGGTCAACTCAGGAACCCAGGGAAACAGAGGCAGTGTCCCCGCTTGAGAAGAGGCAACCCTTGACTCCAAAGAGCCTGGTAAATGTTCTCCTTTTCCATATGGGTTCCAGCTACATTTGTAAGCTGCAAAGGACAGATATCCCTGTTTCTTCTTCTCTCCCCCAACATGTGGTTTTGTATAGTGTGCCCACCTACGGAAAGACTGTATTAGTGAGGGTAAGCTCTGCTGCTGTGACCAACAGACCCCAAAATGGAATGGCTCAAATACAACAGAAGTGCATTTCTTGCTAGGGTGTCAGTTCCAGGCCAGTGGACTGGTCACTGAAGCTGTCCCCCTCTACCTAGTCATCCAGGGAGCAGGCTAACAGGCTCTGTCATCTTCAACACAGGGTTTCCAAGGTCTCTTTTACGGTGGCCTCCATTCCTACCAGGGATCGGGGGCAATTGCTCTGAGGAGGCCAGGTGGAAGGTTCTTATAGGCCAGGCCTAGCAGGGGTTCCCCTCGGTTCTGCTCTCACTCCATGAGTTGGAACTCATGGACACACAGAACGGTGGTGGCCACGAAATGCAGTCTAGTGTATGCCCAAGAAGAGAAGAAAGCAGATTTGGGTGAGGTGCTAACTGGTGTCTGCCTTGGGGATCTAGGTCTTAGGCTTCTGTGATTTTCTTCCTGTGCCTCTGCTTGTCACTCTCAGCCCCCTTGTAGGCACCCACTCTGCTCCTATCCCTTAAACACGGGCCCAATAGGATATTAGCTCCCTTGGGCATTTCTATAGGAAATCTGATCATGGTGCATGTGATCATGAGAGCTAGAGATACAAGATCTGGATGGCCACGTGCGAACTGCAGTTATGCGGAAGGAGGGACCCCGAGTGAGCAAAGGCAGCAGAAGAGAGTAAACAAAGCCAATAGGGGTGCTGAGTCAGCACCTAGTAGCCTGGTGGCCCCTAGAGCTTCCCCAGGTCAAGGAGCTTTCTGGCACCTGCCCAGGAGAGTCTGAACAGTAAACTCTACCTTACTTAGGTAATAGGAGTGTAAACTCTACCTTACTTAGGTAATAGCTAGCCAAAAAGTAGCAATAAACCACCACCCGGCTTGGCAGAGCCAACCCGCTATCTACAAAGG
>NW_012135747.1:509501-511632 GCF_000956105.1 Propithecus coquereli | reverse complement strand
ACTGAATGTAATCCAAAAAAGACCAATTTTTGAAAGGGACTCAAAGTCCGAAGAGGGAGCAGTCTCCTCTGATACCCCAAAAGAGGGCAGCTTTGGGCTGACAGGTTCATTGGGTGTCATAAACACTCCTGTACTGAAAACCTAGGCCAAGCAACTTGTCCATCCTCCTCAGAGCCAGTTACTTTGTGGTCCCCTTAACACTCCCACGGTCTGCCCACCGCCTGCACCTGGACCCTGCCTTCATTTCACCACCAGACAAAGGTCAGCCTGGCCCTGGAGCACACCCATCTGCCCGCCTCCATCACTTTCGGGCTGGGTAGTCCTGCGCAAGGCCCCACCCTGGCTGGGGCTCAATGTCCAGCTGCGTGAAATGGAGGTGCTCTGGATCTGTGATTACACGCAGTGCTCCTTGGAGAACTCCTCTCTCATGCTGTGGTGAAGGCAGGTGGGATCTGAGGGCTTGGGGCTCTCCAGTGCATGTGCACACTTTAGAACCTCACACCGGCCTTTGACACAGGTGTAGAGCCCAGAAACCTGCAAGTCCCTTCCCAAACTATGTCTGACCCTCTGCGTTGCGCCTGTCCTCCCGCAGGACCATCAGCTCCCAAGCGACCTTACCCTCCCCACCCTCACCTTAGCTCCTAGGGTCAAAGAGACTTGTCGGAGGAAGGGGGGGGTTGAGTGGGCGGTGTTGGAAGAAAAGCCCAACATCACTCGCTAATTCAGTTCCTGGTCGATTTCAGGGGTCCATTCACAGCTAGTTCAGCCACCCCTGCGACGTCGGGCTTCAGGGAGGGGAGAAGCAGACCTCCTTGTGCACCCCCAAGTCTCTGGGCCCCCGGGGAATCCCAGTGACTTTCCTCTTAGAGATGTGGGCTTTCCCCCTGCCTTCTGATACCAGCTTCACTCCGGACCCCTAGGCAGCTTCTCCCCAGCGGCGACGCTCGGAGCCTCCCAAGATCCGGGGTTACCCGCCCGTGTCCCTCCTTCCCCGCTTGCTCTGCCCGGCCAGAGCCCATCTTTCCCGGGAAGATTTAGCAGGGATTTAGGGGCCGACGGGGACGGTGGTGAGTTTTCCCCGCCCGCGGCGCCGGGAGGGAACGGGTGGTGCAGGCCGGAGCCGTGCATCCAAGGCGACCGCCCACTGCTCCCAGAGCCACACCTCCGCGCACCGACCCCCCGACGCCGTCCGCGCCGTTCGCCAGGCCCTCATCCGCGAGCCCTGTTCCGGGCCCCTGCCCCGCCTGGGGCGCTGGGGGCCTCGACAGCCTCACCTGCCCGCCGCGCGCGGCCGCTCCAGCTCCGGCCTGGCCGGCGTCTTCCGGAGCGGCCCGGCCCCAGCGCTCCCGGGCGGGCGTGACTCAGCGCCGGAACCCGCCCCTAACCAGCGGCAACGCCTCCGGCGCCCCCTGGGGAACTGCAGCCCCAGCCCAGGGCGCGAGGGCTGGTCCCGAGCTGCCCGCGAGATGACCTTGTCCGCGAGCGAGCTGCCCCGGACTTTGAAAGCCAAATGCCCCGGGAGGCCGGATGTCGCCTCTCCCCGCCTGCCAGCCGCCACGCCCCAGCTCTGCCCGAGCCACTCTGCTCCAAGTGTCCGCCCGACTTTTTGGGAGACACTTTTAAAGCCGCCAAGACTTAAGCGCGCGACTCCCCGCACACTGGCTGCGCCACCTTGGGCGCCTTACCAGCCTCCTTTCACGCGCCTACATAATATTAATAATTCCCCAAACCCGGCTGAGCACCTACTTTATGCCGGGCACTGTGCTGGGCGCTGGGGTTATCAAATGGAGACCAAAACGGACATGGTTTCTGCTTTTGTGGCGGCGACAGTCTGGGGAAAGGCAGATGTTAAACACCACCGAAAAAAAATACGAAAAACCATGTATCACCAACTGCAGTAAGAAAGATTGGGGGCGAAAAAGAGTGCCCAAGACCTTTCTCCAAGGATTAGAGTTAGCTCTGGACGAAGAGGAAGGAAGTGTGCTCTGGGTGTACAAAGACCTAGAGGCAGGACAATGATCTGGAAGTCTGTGCATTGCAAGCTACGAGGATCAAGCTAATGTAGTAAAATATTTTGTGTTGCAGATTAGTTTGCCCAAAGCAACCAGAATGATTCATTTCTTTTTTTTTT
>NW_012135747.1:471823-506536 GCF_000956105.1 Propithecus coquereli | reverse complement strand
CAACTAAAAACATATAGAGAAAAAATTAGCCGGGCATGGTGGCGCATGCCTGTAGTCCCAGCTACTCAGGAGGCTGAGGCAGGAGGATCTCTCGAGCCCAGGAGTTTCAGGTTGCTGTGAGCTAAGCTGATGCCATGGCACTCTAGCCAGGGCAACAGAGTGAGACTCTGTCTCAAAAAAAAAAAGAAGAATTGAGGGTGGCTTCCTTCCCTCTTCCTAATGAAGTAAAAAAATTCACTGGGCAGCCTTGAGGGGAGCAGTAACGGAGGCCGGGGCAAGAGCAGGGTCAGAGCAGGGGGGCTGGGCAGGAGGTCGGGAGACCGGCCACAAGCAAGGCATGAGCGGGGGGCAAACAGGTAGATACCTTGAGGATAAGGAAGCCAGGTTTCTCTCTGATGGACAGGAGGTACAAATACAAAATGGGGAAAAGCTATTGTGATAATGAATCCAAATTGAAACTATTGGTGTGAACTTCTGCCTAACAATGTATAGAAAGTGACTGAAATAAATATAGAAGCGAAGGTCTGTCCACGGAGAGGGCCTAGGAGCAGTGACACCCAGTACAGTAAGCACACCTAGTGCTGAGACCTTGGCTTCTAAATACTGCTCTCTACTAAAAAGAACCCTGGAAAAATAGCCAATTCCAGGAAAAACACAAAGTAGACCATTGCGTTGTGTAGGAAGTGCTCAAAGAACGAATGTGTCAAAAGGACACGGAAGCTGGTTTGGAGGAGCTCCCCCTGACCTGATACGGAGCAATTTGAGCATCGAAATAAATGACAATGGATTATAACCACTGAATAAAGTACAAATCCATGAATCCACCCAGATATAAACAAACAGAGAGAAGAGAAAGCTCTTACCTACAGTAGAATGCCACCTTATAAATGCCGGAGGAATGATGAAAATAGAAAACTACTTTTGGCAGCCAGTATAGCTATTCAGCCAAGACACATCCATGGATGGTAAGCCTAGTACGTGAGAGTTGAATAAGGAACGGTATATTTACAGACTGTTAAAGCATCTCCACACAAATTACTTATTACAGAGGAAAAAAAGGAACTTCATAGTAGAGAATTCTGGCAGGCACCATCTTACTCAAGTAAGCAACGTTAACATCATCTGTGATGGGACAAAGAAGCATCGTGTGCTACCCAAGAGGATGCAAGGATAAAAAAGACATCGCTTCTGTGGTCAACCTGCCAAAGATGCAGATCCTGAATCTAATCTTGAGGAAGACTGGACAAACCGAAGTTAAGGGGCATTCTATGAAATGACTGCCCTGTTATCTTCAGAAAGGTCAAGGGCGTGGAACACAAGGAGAGACGGGAGCTGTTCCAAGTCAAGGGACAACAGAACACGGCAAGTGGGTGCAGCTCGTGATCCCAAATTAGATCAGCACTGGGACGCTTGGTGAAATTGGATGGGGATTTCTGGGTGAAGGGTGTATGGACATTCCTGAAACTTTTCTATGAGTTTGAAATTGTTTCAGAATAAAATTATTTTTAAAAAGCAGCAGGTGTATCTTCTCCTCTCTCTCTTCCCCCATCCACCAGCCAGGTACAGAAGACCAGGCAGAGGACTCTGAGGCCCCAGCCTCAATGACAGAGCCACAAGAGGGAAGGAGCCTGGGTCCCTCAATAACTATTTGTACAAGAGCCAACCTTCTTTTCTTGGGAAGTACTTCCCGATAGGACTCTGGACTTGAGTAATAAACAACCTTCTATTGCCTTAAGCCACTGAGATGGGGGGAGGGTATCATTTTCTGCATTATCCTAACTCACTCATTTAACGGCCAGCTGTACCTCTGCACTTGAGGTCCCAAACCCCTAAACTTGTCAGTCACCCCACTGTTATCCCAGCCTGAAATCCAGGCACCACTGGACCATTCTCTCTGCCTTGGCCCCACATCCACTTAGTTCCACCTCCTGTGTTTTCCCTTGATCTCCCCACACCCACCTGTCCTGCCTTAGCCATCTTCTGTCACCAAAGCCATCATAACTGGTCCCTGGGCCTCAGTCTTTCTCCTTTCCAATGTTCTCTCTACTTAGCACCTTCAGAACCAGCATGTGGTTCCACACTTCCTTGTCCTAGCTCCTGCTGCTCTCAGCCTGGAACACCTTCCCCATTTCCAGTCCACTTGGTAAACCTTCAACTCTTTCATGGTTCAGCACCTGAGTCACCTTGATGAAACCTTACCTGATCCCCAACTCTGGGCCCCCATACACACTCTTCTATGGGCAGAGCTGCCCTGTTCATTGCACTAATGGGTTGACACATCAGTCTCCCCAGAATAGCTTGTGGGTGCCTTGGTACCCACACATGACAGAACAAATCCCACCCCCAGCCAAGTCAGACCTCAGATCTAGCCCCCTGCTACCATTAATTTATTGTAGGACTTCTCACAAGCCAACCTTGCCTTCTGGACCCATTCCTAATCTGTAAAGGGAAGAACCACCATCACAGAACTGTTCTGTGGATGCCCAGAGTTGGCAACCAACAAATAGAAGTTAGAAACAACGTACTGCTTAGAATTAACCCCCAGCTATTCCTCAAATGGCTTTTAGCCTGCTGATGAAAATCATTTCTTGAGGGCCTGCATACAGAGGACCCTGGGCACACGGCACATTCCTGATTCAAAGAGTTGGGCTCAGTTCCTGAGGGTGGCCCTTGCCTCATTCCCCTTTAAACTCCCAACCCCCACCTCCCCTGGGTATTCTGTGAACACCTGCTGCCAAGCCAAGACCACCACCTTCTGGGACCCGCAAGCTACACGAAGCACTGACTGGCGCCACAATCAGCTGTGAGGGCCAGTCTGGGCAGAGAGTATCCTGTGAGCTCAAACCCTGCCAAGAAAGCAGCACAGGAAGGTGGTTTCTTTGCCTGGTGCTTGCCTGTTCCAGATTCAACTCTTGGAAAAAAGGGGGGGAAGGATTTGATATATATAAATACAGAGGTTCTCCAGTGGATTGCGTTTATTCCTATGCCCCAACCAGACATGTCCTACCCCCGGGATCCCTGAGGCCCAGGGCTGGGAACGAAGGCACCGTGTCAGAGCGCTCCTGTCGGCTACAAAGACCCAGGAGTGCAGACTTTCAGGGACCCGCCTGCCCTAGGTCTGGCACAGCAGGGAGACACTTGTTTCTGCCCTTTCATATCCGGTCTTCAGGGCAGGGCCTCTCTGCGGAGGCATTCCGAGTCCTCCATCAGCCCTGACTGAGAGGCAGACAGGAGCCAAGGCCCCAGTGCAGCAGCTGCTCCCGGTGGCCAGTGGCTTCTGGGGGAACAGGGGAGAAACTAGGCCCGGACCTGCCTTCTGGCCAGCACCGGCCTGACAGGCCAGAGCTTTTGTGCAGTGGGCCTGGGCTCCCCAGAAGGGAAACCAACACAGCTGAGTCCAGTGCCAGGGACACAGAGAGGTGGGGGCTCAAGAAAGCACCCCAAAACAGGCTGCCAGGTTAAGGACCCGTGGGGCTAAAGAGAAGTTTGTTCCAGGGCCCAGAGCCCAAACTGCAGTCCGTGGGTGGAGACAGGGAGGCAGCCGAGCCGGGGTGTGCCCCAGATCCTAAGGTCACCATCACCTCGGTATCGCTTCCTACAGCATCAAAAGGTCATTCTTCTTTCCAGAGGGGTGACACAGCCTCAGAGCTTGCTCCTCGGGGTCTTTGCCAGAGGCCGCTGCAGCCGCCACACCACCCTGACCGGCTCGGTAGCACGGTCCAGCTGTCGGAGGCCACCCAGGTCGCCGGTCTCACTGTACCACTGCAGGGCCTGCTGGAGCACGGTGATGGGAATGCTGAAGTTCAGGTGGGGGTAGGTGGCCCCTGTGTTATTGTCCCGGGTGTTGCTGGCGACAATGCCTGTTGAGGAGTCAGAGAGCAAAAGAGGACGTGAGCCAGAGGACAGACAGCCAAATGGGGAAGGGAAGAGGGCCAGCTCCACCTTGGAGCCCCCTGGTCCCCCTCACAGCGACAGAGCTGAGCTTCGCATCACGGACACCTGCTGCCCAAACCCTGCCCCCGTGCCGACTGTGCTTTCTCATAGCGCTATCAGTACTGAACACACCACACAGTTCACTGGTTCTGTTATCTTTCTCTCCAACTAGTGTCAGCTCCACTTCTGTGTTTTGTTCGTGCAGTCTCCCAGTACCCAGACCAGCGCCAGCCACAGAGCAGGCTCGTGACAGACCTGCTGAGTGAATGAATGAATGAATGAATGAGACCACAGATACATTTTGTCTGGCCTGCTCAGTGCATTGATGTGTATTTTTCTTTTAGATAATTTTAGACATACAGAAGCCTTGCCTGAAAAGTACAGAGCGTTCTGTGTACCCTTCATGCAGCTTGCCCTTATGTTAATGTCTTATGTCACCATAAAACATTTATCAAAAGCAAGAAATTAACTTTGGTACCATACTATTTACCAAAGTGCAGAATTCATTGCAATTTCACAAGTTTTCCCACTGATGTCCTTTTTCTGTTTCGGGATCCAATCTAGGATCCCACATTGCATTTAGCTGTCACGTCTCCTAAGTCTCCAATCTAGGCCGCTTCCTCAGGCTTTCCTTGAAAGCCACATGTCCTCACGTCCTCAATGCATCATGTCTAGGTATCCGATGTCTACATGTGGCACTCGTGCTGCTAATCTTGGTCACTCGGCTCACATGGTATCTGCCAGGCCTCTCCACTGTAGAGTTACTATTTTCCTCTTTGTAAGTGCTAAATATTTTAGGGGAGATAGTCTGAAGTTATGCAAATATCCTGTTTATACTAAAACTTTTGCCCACTTTTGTCAACTTTTGCATCCAGGGGTAGATCTGTCTGCAGCAATTCCTACTGTGGTATCCTAATGGTGATTTTCTATTTCCCTCAGAAACAGAAAGGCTGTTGCTTGTCTTCATTTTAAATTTATTTGGGCGGGGCGTGGTGGATCACACCTAGCACTCTGGGAGGCCAAGGAGGGAGGATCACTTAAGGAGTGGTCACTTAAGGAGTTCGAGACCAGCCTGAGCAAGAGCGAGACCCCCCGTCTCTACTAAAAACAGAAAGAAATTAGCTGGACAACTAAAAATATGTAGAAAAAATTAGCCAGGCATGGTGGCTCATGCCTGTAGTCCCAGTTGCTCGGGAGGCTGAGGCAGGAGGATCGCTTGAGCCCAAGAGTTTGAGGTTGCTGTGAGCTAGGCTGATGCCATGGCACTCTAGCCCAGCCCAGGCAAGAGAGTCAGACTCTCTGTCTCCAAAAAAAAAAGATAAAAAAAACTTATTTGGTTATTTATATCAGTGTGGATTCATGGATATTCATTTTCTGTTGAGTTATAATCCAACACTATTGTTATCCATTTTGTTGGTCAAGTTGTTCCAGTAGGAGCTACACCAGGTTGGCTCCCAGTTCTGTCAACATCTGACATGCCCCATCACTTCTGTTGTTACCGCGTCCTCTCTGGCACCCAAGGCTTATCCTGGATTTTCCCTGCCCCAGTCCTGGAATCGACCAGCTCCTGGTCACTTTTATTAGAGAATGGTATTTAGAAACTAAGGTCTGGGCTCTGGGTATACTATGGCAACTGGAGTGTCACTGCTTCTAACCCATCAGTGGACAGACTGTGTGTGTGCACACACTAACTTATGCACACACATCTGTGTTTCTGCATCCACTTATCTGTACATATGGTTTGAAAAGTCAACCCAGATACGGAGAGAAAAATGGACATGGGAAAAAACTGACAAATGACTCTAACTATTACAAATGAGTAATACAACCATCCTGAAGGGGAAGAAAGGAGCTGACCTAAGTAACTTTGGAAAGCAGTGTTTAGACTGGACACTGTCAGGCTAAAGACAAAAAGAACACAAATACTCAGACACTGAACTCTGGTTGGTAAATTTATTGCTCACAGGGGTATGGGGTAGGAATTCTGAAATGACTATATTTGTATACTAGGGTTAAAGAGATAAGCAAATATTAATATGTTATAGATAGTAAGAGCAACATTTCTCATTACAGGAGAAAGAAGGAATGAGGAAAGTTAGAAATAACAAAGGCACAAACCCTGCAGTGCTGGACTGGAGCTGGAGGTTTCTATATGGACTCATGGTTTGCTTTTTTTAAATAGCTAAACGGAATTTTTTTTTTTCCTGAGAGAGTCTCACTTTGTCACCCCAGCTAGAGTACCAGTGGTGTCATCGTAGCTCACAGCAACCTCAACACCTTGGGCTCAAGCGATCCTCCTGCCTCAGCCTCCCAAGTAGCTGAGACTACAGGCATGCGCCACCACACCCGGCTAAATTTTCTATTTTTAGTAGAGACGGGGTCTCTTTTGCTCAGCCTGGTCTTGAACTCATAACCTCAAGCAATCCTCCCTCCTCGGCCTCCCAGAGTGCTAGGATCACCAGCATAAGCTACCATGCCTGGCCTCAGACTCTATTTTTTAAAAAACCTGAATGTTACCAAAATTGAAAGATTTAACCACCACATATGGAAAAAAAAAAAAAAGGTTCACAGCTTCTTGTGAAATATTAGAAAATGAGCCAAGACAAGGCCGCCATCCTCTGCAGTTGAGTAGCATGTGCCCAGTCTAACTGACCTGCCCCCCACTCCCTGTTGTCTTCTCTCACTCATTCATTGCTTCACCTGCCAGCCTCTGTAGGCTTTTGAGTTTCTGATCCTTGGACTAATCCAACTCCTGAACTTCACAGATCAAATGAGATTAAGTGACTTACCTAAGGTCCCAGAATGGATTAGTGGCAGAGAAGGGACCAGGGCCCAGACCTCTTCCCTCCCAGCTCAGCATCCCTCCCTCTCCACCCTCAGGAGCAGAACAGCCTGAAAACCTTGGCTACCTAACTCAAAAGGTGCACCACCTTCCCAGACAGAGGGTGCTCCCGGGCTGGATACGAGCACTCACTGGGTGGGAGTGAGGCTCTGCAAGGGGGAGGGTGGGAGAGGGCCAAGGAGCCAGTTACCAAGAAGGTTCCCCGAGTGAGCGGAGAAGAGAGGTCCCCCGCTGGAGCCGCCGTGCACAGCGCATGTGGTCTGCAGCATCACTGGTGTGTCATCCACCCGTACCACAGCCGACAGGATGCCCGAGGTCACCGAGGGCCCACAAGCCTGGCCGAAGACACCGAAGCCCACCACGCTGACAGCCTCACCTGCCAGGGAGGGAAGGAGGGTGAAGCTGGGACTCCTCTGTTCTGGCAGGACTCACACACCCAACCCCTATTCCCTTCCTCTCCGAAGGTCCAAATTCCCTCTGCCCTTGGCGCTTCAGCTCAGAGACTCCCCACTCCATGGAGCCTTAATCAGGCCCCCGGCAGGAAGAGGCTGGGAAGTCCACTGAGCTCCTAGCACGGTACGCGTTCACCTACTTCTGAGCACCAGCTGTTCCTCACTCCTCCTTCCCCTGCCAGACTGGGCAGTCACTTTTTGGGGTCCCTAGCACCTAGCTAAGTGCTCAGTGAATGTGTGTGGAATTAACATCCATCTCCTCCTGGGACTCCTAAGAAGACTCTGGGTGAGAAGAAACGGTGATCCTGCCTATAAAGCAACCACCACTCTCCTTTCCCAAGTGCTTTAAGTGCACAGGGCAGAGCACGCGGCTAAGTGCTTTACAGACAGCATCTCAGCCAGTCAAATGCACGTTACCCCCATTTTACGGATGAGGAAACTGAGGCAGAGAACAGGTCTGTCCAAGGACCCAGGGCTAGTAAGTGGCAGAGGAAAGATGTCAATCCAGAGTGCCTGTATTCTTCATCGCCATGTCACACTACCTCCACGAAGTGGGACATCCAGTACTTGTGTGGCAGCATCACTAAGCCTGTCACTCAAATCCAGCCCCTGGAGCCTCCAAGGTGCCACACACCTCTGACCAGCTTTAGGTGTTAGAAGGAGCCCCCAAGGTCCAACACCCCCACACTACACTACTGCAGGCACTCAGGGAAGGGGCCTCACCCTTCACAGGTACTCCACCTGCCCCAGCTCCTTGGGGATGTTGGCACAAGCAGAGAAGCCCCCAGGAAGAACCTTGACCAATGCCACCCTGCGTCCTTAATTCAGCGCGGGTGGGGCAGGGAGTCCGGCATGCTTAGAGTGCCCAGCACTGATTCTCCTTCCCAAGGACCACCCTGGACCAGAGAGGCCCTCCTTCAGGATGTGCCCTTTGTCCTCTACCTTCATGAAAGTGCTCAGCGGACACAGGCATGGGGACGTCGTCCAGGTCCTCCTCCAGGCTCACTACCGCTATGTCATAGGGAGATGTCTCCTGGGTGGCAAACACCACATGTCCCCAGATCACCGCATTCCTAGGAACGAGTGAGACAAATGACAAGCTAGACCTTTTTGCGCTTGGGAGAAATCCAGAGCTGAGTGACAGTAAACGTCCTGGACTTGGAGTTAGAAGATTGGGTGTCGGCCCTGAAACCTACCAGTCAGGCAACATTGGGCAAGTCACCTAACCATTCTGTGGCATCTCCAAACGTGATTTACAAACTGTGGAGTACCTCTAGGTAAAGCTTCTTGTACCTCACCATGATAATAGACACCTGACACTTAATGAGCACTGCAGCCCAGGCCCGAAGTTAATGCTTTGTGGACATAGCTTCATTTAATCCTCACGACCCTATGTGCTAGGCAATGGTATTACCTCCATTTTAGATGGTGCAACTGAGGCCCAGAGAGGTAGAGCTACTTTCCCAAGGTCACAGAGCAACTGGAAGGAGCCAGGGCAAACATACCAGCACATTTCTTCACTGCCTCATTGATACCCTCAACAATCCCATCAGTTGGTAGGAGAGACAAGATGTGTTTTCACCCCTACATCGATGTTAGCACTTCTGTAGCACACTCCGTGCAGGCTCTGTTCCAAGACTTACGTGTCAACTCGGGGGGAGGTGGCTTACACGGATTAAGTGACTTGCCCAAGATCACACAGGGGTGTCCTACTACATGCTCTGTAGGAGTGCCTTCCAGCAGACCTGGTGGTTTCCTTAGGAGTCAGGTCAGGGGGAAGGGGGAGGAATCTGGGAGACAAAACACAGGGAAATCCTCATCATTAGCCTTCCCTAGAAAATCATGGCTGTCCTGCAGGCTGCCAGTGGGGACCTCTATGGCAAAGCCGGACTGGTTTAGCCACACTGGGCTAACCTCAGGGATTCAGGAAAGAGAGTTGGAAAGGCCTGGGCTGCAAGGCCGGGTTAGCATTAACACCAAGGTGCCTCACTACTTTGCTCTGGCCTGAGTTAAGCACTTAGGGCTGCAGGGGAAACAGAACAGGTACTAGAAAACCAAGCCAGGAAGTCAAGGCCACTGTCCCCACCATCAGAGCAAGTGGAAGTACAGGAGGGCAAGGGTGCTTTTCTCAGCAGAGGGAACAAATGACTGTCAGACATCCCAACCTGGCTGCCCACCAGGATCAGCCCACTGCTATATTCTAATTAGGAGGAATCCACCCAACACCTGTAATTTTCATCCAGAAAGGATGCTCTGGCTATGCTCTAAAAGATAAATTGATTAACAGGCCCATCTCGTTACCCCAGGAGGGCAGTCCTGGGCCCCTGGGACTTCACCACTTTCAGGGGAGAAGCAGGTAGGGTGAAGGAAGTTCTGTTCAAGGGACCAGATAACAGTGGGGTGTGGGCCACAGGGTTATGAGACAGAGAAGCTGCCTAGAAGGAATTCAGACTGTGAGGGGAGCTCAAAGACGTCCAGTGCCGGATGCAGGGAGCCTTCCAGCTGCCAAATCCAGAGTTGCTCGGAGCTTAGCATCTTGCCCCAGCTCCCTTAATCCCCCCACGGGGGTTCTGTGTGTAAAGGATGAGGGGAGGGTTCCAGGTCTCCACCCACACTACACGCCCAAAGCATCAGCATGACACTAGAAGAAAGGCCTACACAATCCTCAGAGTGGAAGGCCTGGATCCAGACCTGAGACCTGGTAAGGGTAGAGTTGGGGCAGCCCTGTGGGTCTTACTTGGGGGTGGCGGAGCGGACCAGGACCCTGGTTGCCTCCCGAGGAGCCACGTGCCGGCAGGTCACCACGAGGCGGGGCGCCATGGCCACTCCGGAGCCCCATACGGTGCCGCACTCCACCAGCACGGCCGCGGCTGCCCACAGGGGCCCGGGATCTCGGAGGGGCAGACCCCACGGGGCGCCCACCTCGGGCGGCAGGAGGGCGGCCAGAGCAGCGGCACCTGTTTGCAGACGGCCAAGCGCCGAGCGGGCGGCGCGGAGGAGCGGGGCGGCGGCGCAGAGCAGCGTGAGGCCCACCCACTCGCGGGCCTTCCAGCAGAGTGGAGCGGCCACCAGCGCCACCAGCGCCCCCGCGGGCCGCGCAGTGAACACGCCGCCGCCCTCGGTGCCCGGCAGGCAGCGCGCATCGGTGAGCAGCAGCGGGCCGGCCGCGTTGCTGAGCACGCCGCGGCTGAGCGTGTTGAGGAAGATGTCCGGGCAGAAGGCCCCGAACGGGGAGCCGCAGGCTAGCAGCGGCGCGCCCTTGGGCACCGCCCCGAGAGGGGCCACGGCCACTACCGGCCCGCGCTCCTCCGCCGCCTCCTCCTGGCCGGGCCGCAAGCTCAGCAGCGCGAACCAGCCCAGCGCTCTCAACTGATCCTCCTCCTCGTCCTCCGACACCTCGTCGTCCGGCGCTGCGCTCGCGAAGCGCCACTGCTCGGCCGCCTCGCCCCCGAAGAGGCGCGCGAAGTGGGCCCGGAAGGCCGGGCAGCTCAGCAGCAGCAGCAGCTCGGCGGGGCGCGGGGGCTGCAGGGGCCGCCCGCGGGGCCGGGCAGGCGGGCCCGGTTCGAGGCCGGCGCACTGGGGCGTGCACAGCCCCGGGAGGCCCCGCTCCGAACGGCTGGCGGGACTCGCGGCCGTTGAGCCCCACTGCACGTGCAGGCGCAGGTCGTCGCTGCAACTGTCGCCTGGCAGGTAGGCAGCGCCAGCTTCGGTCAGGGCCCCGCTGCCGGCCCGCAGGAAAGGGGCGACGATACCCCCGTGGCACAGCACCAGGCCCGGGCTGCGGCTCAGGATCACGCCGCTGCAACTCCACGAGCCCGCCTCAGGCTGGCCGGCTCGGGAGGCGCTCACCACGCAGCCCGCCTGCTCGGCCGCCCTCATCGCGGGCCCCCACTGCCGCCCCATGGCCTCCGGGACCAGACACCTGCAGCTTCCCCGCGAGCGAGCGGGCGGGCGAGCCAGCGAGCGACTGCCCCGGACCGGCCCCGAAGGTCCCAGATGAATCCGTGCAGCGCCTCCCACAGATGGAAGCGGGAGGCGCAAGCACTGACTCAGGCCTTCCTCGTCGAGCCCGATTGGCTAAGCCCCAACTGACCCGACCCGATTGGCTGGGCTTCTGCCGAACTCTGATTGGCTGCTGATGCTGACTCCTTCCCCCGCCCTCTTTGGTCGTCGCACCTGTGGGACCCAGACGGCGCAGGCAGCCCCCGGTATGAGCCCGGCGTGTGTGACCCGCATGAGGCGGCTCAGGGAATAGCGGGAGAGGAGGCCGGGTCCGTCCCGGCCCAGTCTCTCCCGTTTGTTGGGCTGCTGGAGAGGGAATAGAAATGAGGGCTGACGTGGCTAGACTTGTCCAGGCCATGACAGGACCTGTTAGCATCTGCCCAGGTCTAGGCGACCTTTAGCCTCTGACCCCTAGGACAATCCAGACCAAGGAAATCCTTGGCCGAGTCAGTATTTTGAAATTTTGGAAGTAAATCCTACAGCCATCCACTAGGGGACACGGAGCTCTCAGGATTACTCCCAGGACTTGTTGCTGCCCAAGCCCCAACATGACAAATCTCATGAAAACTGGATTTGCTCTAAATTAAATTGCCCTTTAAATTGACTATGATGAACAGTAGCTAAAGTCAAAAATTTTAATCATACAACCCTAGCCAGAATGGAAATAGTTCAAGTTTTGGGGGCCATACAATCTTTCAAATAGTCTGCATTTGTTGCATGCAAAAGCTAAAGGAATGGCAGTGGCTGTGTTCCAAAAAAACCTTATAGACATTGAAATTTAATTTTCGTGTGCCAAAAATAGCATTTTTAATTTTTTTCAACCATTTAAAAGTGTAAAAACCTTTTAGCTCACAGGCCGTACAACACACAGGCAGCAGGCCGGATTTGGCCCCTAAGCCATAGTTTGCCATATGTAATTTAGGCTAACCAAACTTTCTTGACTTTTCCAAAGTATCCTTTAAGACAGAGAATGAACAAGTATGGTATGGTACGGGGCTTTCGTGATACCCCAAAACAGTCACCACAAGCTAGACATTTTACAAAGATCTGCTTTACCGCTGTATCACTAAAATATGTTTTTTATTAAGATTAGTATAGTACACACCTGTGTTAGTATTAATGAAAAACTATTCAATTGCTACTTAAATTCCATGAATTCTTTGAATTAATGCTGTTTGGTGTAGCTCCAGCACAAGACGTGGACAATGTTCCCAGGGCTCGTGGACAATGTTCCCAGGGCTCCCAGTGACACAAACCTGTTTTGAGAAAGGAAAACGATTATCCGTGACAGTATGAGGCAGGACTGAAATTAAGCAGTCTTGCCATAGTAGACACTGTCTTCTTTTGGCTCTGTGACACAGAAGATGGCTTGATCACAGCAATTATCTCTTAACTGTCCCAACTTCTTAGCAATTAAAGCTTTCATTCCTCTCTAGAGCCCAGTGATTTTCCCTTAATGATGATCAAGCCTCCAGCATGAACTGTTATGCGTCAGGCTTTTCTGTATTTACAGCAGACCACAGTACAGAAGTCCCAAGTCACAGCCAGCAACAGCCAAAGTGAGACCCCTTGAGTGCTAGGCTCATTGACTCACGACTTTAATCCTCTTGTTCCACTTTGCCTCAAACAAAACAAACTCATTTACCTGTAGAATTCATGGCATCCTTATACAGTAACAGAGACAGGACACCCCCAACAATTTAATTCTTGGTTGAAAAGAACCTGTTGCATTTTGGTGCCCATTCTATTTGTCCGAGTACTTTAGTTTTGGGATCTCATTTGACGTTTTCTAAAAGCAAGTCTTCCTAAAAGCCTAGTAAATGCACAAAGAACAGATTCCTTCCCCTATTTTACCAAATGTGGCATTCAATTGATTCTACTTTTGTGTTAAATAATGCATGAAACACAGCTAAACTAGACTCAGCCCTTGCAAGCACATTATCCTGTTGCAGAGATGATCAAAAACCCTGGGTCTACACCATCTTCCAAGGCTCTCGAACAGTACTAAATCTATTACTTCTAATGGCCCAGCCTCTTTCCCCCTCTGGTGGCAAAATTCAAGTATCTCACATCCACCCTGAAAGTTTCTTTGTAGATGTAGGGAAGAACTTTTGTCTCCCTGCCTCCCTCCCGCCCCCAACCCCAAACAAATGGCATTGTTCAAACTCAGAACTCAGAACAAACCAATGCAAAAAAGAAAGAAAACAGCAAGTCTGTTTTAACTTTTTATTAAAATGCTTAGAATACAGATTGACTTTCTTTTGTAAAGACTGTTTTACTCTTCCTGAAATAGGACATATATGCACTCTGATAAAACAGAATGAAAAGTCTCAACTCATGGGAGTTCCCATACAAGGCTCTGATTCTGTGTTTGGAGCTAAGCTCCTCACAGCAGCTTCTTTCAGCTATCTTATTATAAGAATGGTGTTCTGTGGGACAAGAAATAGACTGATGCTAATTGACTTTTCAATCCCCTCTTTCTCCAGTGGAATAAACCACTTTCACAAGAGCTGCCCTATGTAGAACCCATAGTTTTCTAGCTTGCAACAAAGTGATTAGGGAAAAATAGGGGAAAAAACAAAAGTAAGAAAACTAACACTGAAGCAATCATACTTCTCATGTCTCTGAACAGAGAAGTATGAGTAACTTTTAACCAGAGGAAATAAAAAGGTATGCAAGTTAACTACCTAGTTCATTCACGGTTAGCTAGATTTTTTCAGTTAAGGCTTTAACACCTTTCCAAACCAATAATTTTGTCTTAATCCAGCTATGCTTGCTAATAAATGAAATGCATGCATTTCCCAAACATATATGTCACTGAGCCTCTGCATTCAGGACCTGGCAGTGAAAAACTATGCTTTCCCAACAGGTCAGTACTGATGACTAACAATGAGAAATCCAACTAAAAAGAATGACACTCTCTCACCCAGTAATGTTATCCACAGTTTCCCTACCTCACACTAAAAAGGAATCCACTGAATTTCGTTCAATCCTCCACAAATACGCATCATTACAATTTTCAATTTTGAGAAAACTACCTCTAATCTTTTATTAAAGGAATAAAGATATCCTCTCATGTTAAGACCATCTCCTATCTTCTCATCTTTTACTACAAGGGTAGACTATAGGTTAAGATCATGAAAATCCAATTTCACACATGGCACTAAGAAAATGGAACGCTATAAAAATAATCTTCATCACCCTAGTGGACATGCTGATGCTTTCACACTGGGTGTTCACTGACAATAAATGATGCTGCCTCCAAAGGAACAGTTCTACAGGCAGTTTTTGAGTTAATGTTTTTCCCAACTTATTTCTAAAATGGAGAAAGGCAATTTTATACCCTTCCCCCCCAAAAAATCTGGAGAAGCTACAGATGTTAAATTTTACTTTAAATACCAATGAATGAAACAGATAACTGATAAGGAGAAAAGATTTAAGAAAAAGAGTTCATGAACAGCCAAATCAAGACTAAATTCTGCAAGTGGAAATTTTAAAGCCCACCGAGTAAATCTTTCCTAAATTCAAACAAGTGCTACAATAACCAATTTTAAGTCCTCAACTCACAGAATTAAGAGCCCTTAAGCTGTTAACTTTGTCCTTTGTCCTCCTATTCAGAAAAATTTCCCCCTAGAATCTGTGCAAAAGTAACTGAGACACACCAGCAGTATGTGACAACATGAGAGATGGTCTCAACTCTTTCATGAGGTGAAAGTCACTTTTTATAACTCAAAATGAAAAAAGAAGGTGCTATAGAGAAATGAAATTTCACAACAGTATAAAAGCAAAGACTGGCTGAAATTTATAACTTTATAAGTAAAAATAATAACAATAACTCCCTCTGTAATTAACCCCTCCACAGTGAACACTCTACTACACATTCTGTGATGAGCTTACCACAGCGGAAACCTGCAACTGCAAGGCCAGGGTTCTGCCCCTTTTCTAGTTCTCTGTGCACAAGGTGACGCCACCTACTACAAGGCAGTCACAGAGATAGGTGAGCTCAGGGGAGCGTCTCTCCCCAACCTGCTAACTCAGCAGGAGTTAAGTTCACCCACCTGAGCCATGGCCTCCAATGTGTACCTGTTCATAAATTTATGAAGTATCTAAATACCACTCATTAGTTAAAAAAAAAAAAAAAAAAAGAATAGAAAACTCTGGACCAAGTAAATTGTGAACTCAAAAATTAAGAGGGATACCAATTACATTAACAACACTTTCTTTAAAAAATAGAATCACTTTCTTTGAAATCAACCGCAGTGGTGAGACGTGTTTTTCTTTTCAGGTGCCCCACGATGGCACACAGTTTTACCTGGCAAATTCTGCCAGTTTCCAAGTCCCGGGACCCTGACCTGCACCAGCACATGGGGCAGCGTTACCTCCCAACAGTGTGGAGAAGAGCACATGTCACCACTGGGCGATGAGAGAGTTGACAAAGACTCTTGGCTTCTCAACGCCAGACTTGGTTGGAGAGCTTTCCTTGTTCTATTAGAAAAGTTCATGAGGAAGCTGTGAATAGGATCAGTCCAGAGAAGTAAAGCTCTTTTATTTTCACTGTCCAAACATCAGTCAATGTACTGGGAGAGCCAGCGGAAACCCTCGCCGTAGCCTTGCCTCTTGAGCACACTGCACATGAACACTTCCATGGGGCGGGCATTCAGCTCCTTCAGGGTCACATTCCCCTAATGGAGGCAAAACCAAGAAAGGCCTGTTAGCATCTTCATGGTGGAAAAGCATAAAAGGGTGATTACAACAATCATTCCTTAAAAGCAAATCTAAGTAGGTATTAATTATAGAAATGTGGTCAAGGCCATACAGATGACTTCCCCAGGATTGCTTGCGTTCGGGATAGAATAAGCAGCACAGTTCTATTTCCAGCCTCTCTCTCTTTTTCTCTCTCTGAAGAGCATTTTTTTTGAACACCCAACATTCATCTGGAGAGTTATGGCAGCAAACCAAGAAAAAGCCACTGGGACCCATGGAACCAGCATGCTCTTTGATGGACAAAAGAGGTCTGAGACTGTTTAGAACTGATAATGGGTGGCATCAGGGAAATTAAGAATTCATGTGTAAACAACATTCATGCAAAACAGGAGAAACTAAACGAACTAAAAGAAACAGGTAACTAAGAAGAGGCAAGACTAAGGAACTGTAAAAAAGTCAGAAAGTTATCACAGATCACAGAACAGGAAGATTTTTAAAAATTAAATATGCCAAAACCTCAAGCTGAAGAGACCAGAATGATTCCTGCTTAATTTTATCTGATCTAGATTTTCTCTCTCATAAACCTGCTTTTCTACAACAGAGTCCTCCTTCCAACTGAAGCCCAATCAGCATAACCTGATCTGGAAGATGAGCTTTAGTCCTGGTTTTATCACTAAACTTGCTATTAGACCTGAACAAATTACTTTGTTTCCTCATCTGCAAAATGGGGATAATACTCCTACATCTCTCAGCAAGCAGCACTGAGGAAAATCAAGTGCTTTGATTTCGATGCTTGGAAAGTGATATAAATGATTACTCTTCTTCACAACCTGAAATCTCCAGTCAAAAAAATTCATTTCTGGTTAAGAAGAGCTCTTTCAAAAGAGATTTCTCAGAATCAGATTTGAAAGATAATTAGAAAGTTCTTAAAGGAGTAAGTTTGCCTTTTCTACCATTTCCTTCTGCCTCAAATACCTGAGGAATGAATCCAATTAGAAAATGGTTAAAGACAGAATATGCTCCTGCCTTCAGCAAGCTTATGAAATACCCAGAATAACACAAATCCTAAGCCTGTTTAAACTTTTGAAAGAAAAGGAGAATCTGGACAGCAAAACATCAAGTTTTAAAAGCTGTGAACGTCCCCTGAAGATTTTTCTCTTACCTTTCCTGTGGTCTGTCCATAAAGCCCAAATATCTCACGGAGTTTTTCTTCACTAATTGCATCTGTTCTGTCAATTTTGTTACCCAAGATAAGGATTGGCACATTGGATATTGTTTCATCAGTCATTAAAGCCTAAAGACAAGATAAAAAAATAAGAGCCAAGTGAGGAATCTATAAAAGCCCACCAGATAATGAACTCTGACTTCCACTATCCTTATAAGGCATTAAGTGTAAAGTAAAAATCTGACCTTTGTATCTGAGTGATTAAAGGTTCATCTTGACATTATATAACACTCTTGACAGTAGATAAAAGTCCCTTAAGTGCCTCAAAATAACTAAAACTTAAGGCTATTTACAAGGCAGACCTGCCCCAACCTTAACTTTTGAGCTAATTCACTCACTCACAAACTACCCTAAGGATATCCATTGAGCACAGTTCTAAAAAATGAATGCTCTGCCTACAGAGTCTCAAAAATGATTACAGGAAGTCCCCAGGTATTCACTGAGTGCCCAATGTATGCAAAGAACTATCTCAGGCACTGAGAGGGATACAAAAGGAAGGATAAGACATACCCCTGTCCTCAAGAAATCCTTGGTCTATGTTCATATTTATGTTAAAAAAGCTAAGTTAAGAACACAACATAGTGAATTATTCAGTGTCACAATGAATGGTGACAGAATATTAATATTAAAACAAGTTCAGGGAAATAAAACGGCAATTTTGGGCTTGAGGAAAGTCTTAGCAAAGATCCGGAACCTAAAAAGGAAGGGCAGCATTTAGGAGAAAAGGAAAAGGAAAATCATAAGCAGCTTTGCAGTAGGATAAGAATTCAGGAAGCCACACAGAGTATTGTGTGGCTGGATTAAAGTATGTATATTGATAGGCAGTGACAAAGTAAACGGGATGGGAAAGGATGACCCACATTATAGTACCAGTCTGAGTTAGCTGCAATAGATAGTAAAGAGCACAAATCCAGAAGTTAGTGAATAAAATCTATACTTGCAGTATAATGAATTCAAAGAGTATCTGTGGTGTTCATATAAGAGATGATGATCCATCCTAAGGTACAGCATTCAATGAATAGTGCAGGAGGCTTTTTAAAGAAAGAAGTAAAGAGACCAGTGTCTAAATGATAATGAAGACAAAGAATCAAAGCTGGCACAGAACTCAAGCCTGGGCATCTAGTTCTCACTAAAAGAAAAGGTTAGGAAGGAAAGCAGAGTTGAAGGGATAAAGGGAGAATGCGCTTTGACCATATTGGTCCCTACCATGTAAGTTCATGGACTAGTGGGAGAGACCTGTAAGAAAATCACTAAAGACAACAGACATTGGTAAGGTGGGGAGTCTAATGCAGTCTGAGAGGTCAGGAAAGCCTTCCTAGAAGTGGTTATACCTGAACTCTGAGGTCTCTAAAGGACATTTTAAAATTTACCAGCAAAAAGGGGCTGGGGAGTAGGTATAGGTGAGAAAGCCATGCAGTAATAGCTACTTGTGCATATTCAAGGAAGTACAAGTTGTTTTCTTTGTTTGGAATACAGGTCAAGCTAGACAGTAGAAAGAAAGGAAGCTATAGAAATAAACAAAGGGAGGATCATGGAAGATCTTATATGGTATGTAAAAGATTTGTAGATTTTATCCTGAAAATGATAGAGAACTATCAGAGGATATTAAGTAGGACGATGACAAATCTGAGAAAGTTCCTTACAGCGTTCAATGCATATCAGGGTTATGGTGGAATCTATAATAATTCATTAGTTTCTGGACTATATGTCCAGATAGGTGGTAGGAGAAGATGAATAGTTCCATTATAGGAAAACAGAATCAATACATGGAGTTGTCTAGTAGGCGGTATCATGTATGAGGCTGGAGCTCAGGAGGGGTCTAGATGAGAGAAATCCATTTGAGAGTCATTGATAGGTAGGTGCCAGATGAAGGAACTGGAGTAAATGAGACTAGCTTGGGAGAAAACATAGACCTTGATTAACATCAACATTTAAGGACTAAGCAGAGGAACAAGTGCTTGTGAAAGACACCGAGAAGTATCAGCCAGAGAGATAGCACCAAAATTAAGAATATAAAAGGGAGTTTAAAGAGAGAGAGAGAGAATGGCCAGCGCCAAGAGATCAAGTAAGATAAGGACTGCCTGGCAGGCAATTCTACATGAAATTAGAGCTATAGATTTGAGAAACATACTTACAAACAACTTTGAGACGGGTTAAAATTGCCACAAACCAGAATACAAGGAGGCAGTGACAAATCAGAGAGAAAGAAGACACATAGGGTAAAGGAGTAGGGATAATGAAGGCAGTATTACAGAAACCATCAAGTCAAGACAACGCAATGTTGACAAAGGAGAAAACTTGAAGTGACATTATCAAAGGATGAATGTGATCAAAACCGAAGACTGAGAACAGACTGTGAAGGTCTGGCAAGTCATTCAGTGGGAGCATGGGTAGGCACAACCTGAGAATGCAGGTTCAGAAATATAAAGAACGATACGGGGAGGGGGTGGCTGATGAGGAATTACTTAATGGGTACAATGTATACTATTCAGGTGATGGACACCCTAAAGCCCTATTTGACCACTACACAATCTATGCGTGTAACAAAATTGTACTTGTACCCCATACATTTATACAAATTTAAAAAATGCAAAGAACTCTAATATCTTTTAGTGTTTCGCTACTACTCATCAAGAGTATAAAGAGTACGCCAACACTACTTATAAAGAGTGATTATACATGATACGTGAAAGGGAACACCATTTATTATCCTGGGACAACAGGCATACATGAGGAATGTCCTAAGCAAACTGGGCCATACAGTTACCCTATGATATAAACAAAGTTATTAAAGTTCAAGCTTAATTTCCTCAGGATATTGAAAGGCAATGTCTTAGATTTTAAAACATTTTCTTCCTACAACTAGGATTTTTCACCAAATGTTAAATATGATTAAGTATTGGCACTACTGAGCTGTATTCCTTAAAAGAAATAGAGGCCAAAAAGGGGGAAAACATATAAACATACATTAAGCTCAACTTTGGATTCCATGAGGCGAGAATGATCAGCACAGTCCACCAGAAAGACAATCCCATTAATTGCAGGGAGATAATTTTTCCAAACCCGTCGTGCTAAAAGACAAATGTACAGTTGTATTAATTAAAAAACATATATTTTAAAAATGAATACCCTAATGGTCAATTCTTGGCCAGGTTCCAATAAGATTAGACTCCCCATAGATTTCTCAAAGTCCTGGGCAGCAATAATTAAGTCAGAACAGAGGATGCAAACTGATGGTCCATGAGCTGAATGTGATTTCTGTAAATTTGAAAATCGGAGTTTCTGCCTTCCTTGAAAAATTGCAACATTTGGCAATCCTATGTCTACTTACACACATGCCAATAATCAGCTGAAAATGAATGGTGGCTGCCCATTTGGATGATGTCTGAGCTCTTCAGTTTGCCAAAATTTCCACTACTCCCCTTTTGCTGTCTTACACCCAGTCAATTTTACTCACTTAAATGAACTGGCTTGCCCCTGGAGCAATTTTAGTTTGCAACCTCTGAGTTAAAACATCAGGATACAAACTACTTATCCATATTACTTTAGTCCCAAGTTAGTTTCTAACCAACTAATGTGTGGGTGGGTGTGCTGATACACATTTCTGCACAGCCCTCAGGGGGGACTAGGCCTGAGGAGTGGTTGAATCTCCAGGCCAGCTGCCTCAGCCTCCCATATTTATCCCAGCATGCCTTATAAATGTTACTTTTTTTTTTTTTTTTCCTGAGACAGAGTCTCACTCTGTTGCCCAGAGTAGGGTGCCGTGGCGTCATCCTAGCTCACAGCAACCTCAAACTCCTGGGCTCGAGCAATCCTAATGCCTCAGCCTCCCAAGTAGCTGGGACTACAGACATGCACCACCATGCCTGGCTAATTTTTTCTATATAGATTTTTAGTTGTCCAAATAATTTCTTTCTATTTTTAGTAGAGACGGGGTCTCGCTCTTGCTCAGGCTGGTCTCGAACTCCTGACCTTGAGCAATCCTCCCGCCTCGGCCTCCCAGAGTGCTAGGATTACAGGTGAGCCACTGCGCCCGGCCTAAATGTTACTTTTGTTTGTGACATAAAGTGGTAAAAGTTGGGAAGCAGTGCCTTAATTGTATTACAATTTCTAAGTCGTTCATTTCTAGTCCTTGCAATGTGATAAATAAGGAAGCAACTCTTTATCAGTTAATAATGGTTACCTCTGAAGAGTGGGATTGGGAAGGAAAATTGGGGGAACTTTCACTTTCCATATTTCTGTATGATTGAGTTTGATACATTGAATCTTTACTGCTTCATAAGTTAAAATTTTATAGGTATACAAATAAAAAAAGGAAATCTCCAGATGTACAGTATTTTAGTAACTTCTGTAAAATGGTGGCTAGGTTATTAGTATGTTTGTTAAGTAAATTTTCCTCAGCCAAACAAAGCCAAACTATGTAACACATGAAGACATTTCCCTTCTTTCTTTAACAAAACCTGAAAGCTAAATTTATCACACTAAACAATCTACACCTCCCAGTTCAGGTATCTAAAACCATCTGGTGTCTACTCCTTCCGCATTTTCCAAATGGTCTTGGTTCAGTCTTATCTCACTCTAAATTTAAATGTCTAAGTAGATACAAATCCTTTTGTGGAAGAAGCAGAAAAGACACCATATACTCATTCCTACCCAAATGAAAATAATATAAGCTCATTATAGGAAAAAAGGAAACAAATAATTTATAATCACTCCATCAAAACACATCCCCTGTTAATGTTTTGGTATATTTTCTTCCAATCTTTTTTCTTTACAGGTATTTTAAATGATTATGACCATACTACATTTCAGGATATAAATATTAAGTGAATAAATGTAATTATGCTAATGAAACTATAAAATTATTAGGCTGAACCATTAGAAATGACCAATATTCTATTTACTTTCTTTGTCTTGAAATAGGGTCTTGCTCTGTCACCCTGGCTGGAGTACAGGGCATCATCATAGCTCACTACAACCTCAAACTCCTGGGCTCCAGTGATCCTCCCACCTCAGCCTCCCAAGTAGTCCTGAATAGCTGGGACTAAAGGCCCATGCTACTATACCTGGCTAATTTTTATATTTTTTGTAGAGACAGGGTGTTCTTATGTTGCCCAGGCTATTCTTGAACTCCTGGACTCAAGTGATCCTCCCTCCAGGGCCTCCCAAAGTGCTAGGGTTACAGGCATGAGCTACCGCATCTGGCCTTTTTTTTTTTTTTTTTTTTTAAGAGGTAGGGTCTCTGTCACCCAGGCTGGAGTACAGTGGTGCAATCATAGCTCATTGCAGCCTAAAACTCCTGGGGTCAAGCAATCCTCCCAAAGTGCTGGGATTATAGGCATGAGCCACCATGCCTGGCTATTACTCTTAGTTGTCTGCTAATTATAAATATGGATATTACACTGAGTTATTTAACTATATATATTTTTAAAACTATATTAGATTTGACCTAATATAGTGTTTCAAAAGGAGACTTCTCAACTCAATTTGAAACAAATGAGTAAATCTGACGGTATCTATAGTTTCTTTTCCCTACCTTTCCAGAATATTTATTCCTACATCTTAAATGTTTTACTTCTGCATCTAGAGTCTTGCCAAATGTAAATGAAGTGTATATTAGGTAAAGATGCCCATTTTGTATGTCCTTAAAACACATTCAAGACACCTGATAGGTATCTGAGAAGCAAACAGACATAGCATAAGCAAGGCAAAAAGCACTGATGAGGAAAGCAAAAAGGTAGAAGAAACTGATATACCAACTGTCCCAAATGGGTAGAGTATACAAAATATCAACTTAGATCAGAGTGGTCACATGTAGATACTGTATTATTTTTGCAACTTTTGACAAGTCTGAAATTACTTACAAATGATCAGCTGATTTCCTACATACTTACACTCCATCGAATAAAAAATACAAAAGGGACTTGGTAACTAAATGTAATATGTGATACTGTGCTGGACCTGTTCAAGAGGAAAAAACGCTATAAAAGAGATTAGTGAGACAACTGATCCCCAAAAGGAGAATATACACTATAAAGTAGATAAAAATAAAACTTCCTGGATTTGATAACTATTATGATTATATAAGGGAATATTCTTTGTTCTTAGGAACTAGGCACTAAAGTGTTAAGGGGTTAAAGAGGCATGATACAAGCACAAATGGTTCAGAAACAGTAAACATTAATATGTATTATCGAGGGAGGAGGAAACTAATAAATCTGGGCAAAATGTATATGTGAGTGGAGTTCCCTGTATTATTTATGCAATTTTTGAGGAGTTTGAAATTACTTAAAAATATTAAGTGAATAAAACAACTTCATTTAAGTATTATAAGACCCCATTCCTAAATGCAAGTAATTTAAAAGGTAAAAATAACACACTGCTTTTAAAAAACAGGGGGGACACAAAATGAACCACAAGTCAATACCATGCTTCCACTAAGTCGTCTCTTACCTTGCTCATGCCCACCAAGATCAAAAGTTGTAAAAGTCATTCCAGCAATTGTCAGCTCTTCTGATGCTGAAAAATTGTTTAAAAAAGAAAGAAATTTCTCAATCCAACGAGGCGCAACTACCAGTACCATAAGCCAATAACAACGCAAAACTTAATGAAGCTTTCACCTTGTAAAGAAAAGGATACAAGAAGCCAGGCGTGGCAGCACACGCCTGCAGTCCTAGCTACTAAGAAGGCTGAGGCAGGAGGATCACTTGAGCCCAGGAGTTTGAGACCAGCTTGGGCAACAGTGACGCTCCGTCTCAAGAAAAATAGAAAAAGAAAAGAATACAAGGGTGAAAATGCCCTTAAACTATTCTAAAAGCCAAAAGCTTTTCTCCAAGGTGTTTTCTCCTTCTTGGAAGTAGATATGGGAGATGTGTCCCATTATAGGACCAGTGACAAAAGATGATGACAAAGTTCCAGAGGTTTTAGACCTACAAGTATGTGACCTGAGTGTGTCCTATACGGAACTTTTTCAACTGAGTTGGCTTTTGGGACCTCAGTTGATACAAGAACTAAATCAACTAGAGATTCATCCTCCAAGCCTGACAATGATCTTCAAAGATCAAACGGTCACCTGGTATTTTCAAACCTACTCGGATGCAGCGTTGGAACGTGTTGGCCCAATCTGTCATCTTTGAGCATGTGAAGAAGAGTGGTTTTGCCCGCATTGTCCAAACCCAAGAATACAAGTTTTCCAGATTTCTTGTAGAGTCCTAAAAGGAAAAAATTGTTAACATAAATTTGTTCTCTACATACCAAAGGCTGTTTGTATTTAAATTGCTGAAGGAAATGCACAAAGTTTGAAACCTATTATATTTCAAGAAAATGGCTTTACCTAGGAACTGGAGCACACTGCTGAAGCCATTGTAGATCCACTCGAAGATGAAAGACATTATTAATGCTTACTACCTGTATAAAATATGAAAGTAGCAAACATTAGCTTTCTGAATGCCAGTATAGTTCCAGAGAAGTTACCTCTTATTCCCTGGCCCCGATAGCATGTTTACAGTCCCATGTTTTCAGGCATAAGAAAGCAAAATAAAGAAGATAAACTCCTTCCCTCTTGAGACTTACAGATTTTGCAACCTGCAGGGACGCCTCTAGAATCATCCTATCTTGTACAAACTCCTGATTTCCTAACAGTTTTCGATCTATAATACTCAGAGACCAACCAGCCTTGAACTTATTGAGAAAGGCCACGTTGGTCTTAATATTTATTCTGTACCTTTAAACTTTAGCATAAAAGAAAAAAAAAGTTAAACTAGCTAGTTGGAGACAAAGCGAATTACTGTTTCCACTGTCACCTATTTATTTGGGCATCAAAGATACCCAGATTTTCTGTCTTTTATATAATGGAATACAAGGGTGTTTTCAGTATAGACAAAACAGCCTTCTATTGGAAGAAGATGCCATCTACAACTTTCACAGCAAGAGAAGAGAAGTCAATGCCTGGCTTCGAAGCTTCAAAGGAGTTAAAAATCTACAGGCATACCTTATGTTATTGTACTTTGCAGATATTGAGTTTTTTTTACAAATGGAAGGTTCATGGTAACCCTGCATCAATAAATCTGTCAGCACCATTTTCCAATAGCATGTGCTCACTTTGTGTCTCTATCTCACATTTTGGCAATTTTCACAATGTTTCAACCTTTTTCATTATTACTGTATCTGTTATGGTGGTCTGTGATCAGTGATCTTTGATGTTACTATTATAATTGTTTTGGTGCACCACGAACCACACCCACAGAAGACAGCAAACTTAATAAATGTTGTGTGTGTTCTGACTGCTCCACCAACCGGCAGTTCCCCCATCTCTCTCTCTCTCCTCAGGTCTCCTTATTCCCTAAGGCACAACAATATTAAAATTAGGCCAATTACTAACCCTACAATGGCCTCTAAATGTTCAAGTGAAAGGAAGAGTCACACGTCTCACACTTGAAATCAAAAGCTAAGAATGATTAAGCTTAGTGAAGAAAGCATGTCAAAAGCCTAGACCAGCTGAACACTAGGCCTCTTGCACCAGTTAACCAAGTTGTAAATGCAAAGGAAAAGTTCTTGAAGGAAATTAAAGGTGCTACTCCAGTGAACACACGAATAATAAAAAGTGAAAAAGCCTTATGGCTGACATGGAGAAAATCTGAGTGGTCTAGACAGATCAAACCAGCCACACATTCCTTTAAACCAAAGGCTAATCCAGAGCAAGGCCCTAACTCTATTCAGTTGTATGGAGACTGAGAGAGGTGAGGAACCTGCAGAAGGAAAGTTGGAAGCAAGCAGATGTTGGTTGATGAGGCTGAAGAAGCCGTCTCCATAACATAAAAGTATAAGGTAAAGCAGCAAATGCTGATGTAGAAGCTATAGAAAGTTATCAAAAAGATCTAGCTAAGATAATTGATGAAGATGGCTACGCCTAAGCCAATTTTTAGTGTAGACAAAACAGCCTTCTATTGGAAGAAGATGCCGTCTACAACTTTCATAGCAAGAGAACAGAAGTCAATGCCTGGCTTCAAAGCTTCAAAGGATAAGCTGACTCTCTTGTTAAGGGTTCATTCAGTTGGTGACTTTAAGTTGAAACAAATGCTTACTGACCATTTCAAAAATCCTAAGGCCTTTAAGAATTATGCTGAATCTACTCTTCCTACAGCCTATCTGTTTACAGCATGGTTTAGTAAATATTTCAAGCTCACTCTTGAGACCTACTGCTCAGAAAAAGATTCCTTTCAAAATATTACTGCTCATTGACAATGTACTCACTCACCCAAGAGTTCTGATGGTGATGTACAAAGAGATGAATATTGTTTTCTTGCCTGCCAACACAAACATCTATTCTGCAGCCCATGGATCAAGGAGTCATTTTGACTTTTAAGTCTAATTATTTAAGAAATACATTTTGTAAGGCTATAAACTGCCATAGATAGTGATTCCTCTGATGGATCTGGACAAAGTAAATGGAAACCTCTGGAAAGGATTCACCATTCTAGACACCATTAAGAACATTTGTGATTCATGTGAGCAGTCAACATATGAACATTAACAGGAGTTTGAAAGAAGTTCATTCCAACCCTCGTGGATGACTCTGAGGGGTTCAAAACTCTAGAGGAGGAAGTAACTGCAGATGTTAGGGAGACCAACCAGCCTTGAACTTATTGAGAAAGGCCACGGTGGAAATAGCAAGAGAACTAGAATTAGAAGTGGAGCCTAAGCAAGCAAGGTGGCTCACACCTATAATCCCAGCACTTTGGGAGGTTGAGGTGAAGGATCGCTTGAGGCAAGGAGTCTGAGACCAACCTGGGCAACATAAGGAGACCCCATCTCTACAAAAAACACAAAAATTAGCCAGGCATCGTGGCATGGGCCTGTAGTCCCAGCTACTCAGGAGGCTGAGGCAGGAGGATCCCTTAAGCCCAGGAATTCAAGGATACATTGAGCTATGATGGGTGCCACTGTACTCTAGCCTGGGCAACAGAGTGAGATCCTGTCCCTAAAAAATAATAAATAAGTAAGTAAGTAAGTGGAGCCTAAAGACATGACTGAATTGCTGAAATCTCACAATAAAACTTGGACAGATGAGGAGTTGCTTCTTATGAATGAGCAAAGAGAACAGGAGCGGTAACTCACGCCTGTAATCCCAGCACTCTAAGAGGCTGAGGCATGAGGATTATTTGAGGCCAGGAGTTCAAGATCAGTCTGGGCAACATAGAAAGATCCCATCTCTATAAAAAGTTCTTTAAAAATTAGCCAGACACAGTGGCGCACCCCTGTAGTCCCATCTACTTGGGAGGCTGAGGTGGGAGGATTGCTTGAGCCCTGGAGTTCAAGGCTGCAATGAGCTATGATCATTGCATCACTGCACTCCAACCTGGATGACAGAGCAAGTTCCTATCTCTTAAGAAAAAGAATAAATGAACAAAGAAAGTGGATTTTTTTTTATTGCCACTCTGATCCAAGTCCCAGAAAATGGTTTCTTGAGAAGGAAATCTACTCCCGATGAAGATGCTGTGAATACTGTTGAAATGACAACAAAGGATTTCTAATATTACACAAACTTAGTTGACAAAGCAGAGGCAGGTTTTGTGAGGACTGACTCTGATTTTGAAAGAAATTCTAATGTGGGTAAAATGCTATCAAACAGCATCACATGCTACAGAGAAATCTTTTGTGAAAGGAAGAATCGATTGATATTGCACACCTCATTGTCGTATTTTAATACATGGCCATAATCACTCCAACCTTCAGCAATCAACACCCTCAGTCAGCAGCCATCAACATGGAGGCAAGACCCTCCACCAGCAAAAAGATTATGACTTGCTGAAAGCTCAGACGATTATTAGCAATTTTTAGCAAAAACAGTATTTTTTAATTAAGGTATGTACACTGTTTTTTAGACATAAGGCTATTGCACACTTAATAAACATAAAAGTATAAACATAGCTTTTATATTCACTGGCAACCCAAAGTAGTGTTGTGACTCACTTTATTGTGATACTTGCTTTATTGTGGTGGTCTGGAACCAAACTCGCAATCTCTCTGAGGTATGCCTGTACTTTCTTCTGTCACTGTGGGACTCACTCCTCTACTAGGCAGCTGCTCATTCACATTCCTGAGATACACCACTGCTGTCTGCCAGTTAGCAGCAGCTCTAGGAAATCAGTCTCATCAACAATGTGGATCAATCTCATCAATAGTCTGGATCAAAATGCCATACAGATGAACTACGTAGAAAATAAAATTGAAAAGCATATTGACCTAAATGAAAAGCATGTTTACCTATCCTTGTAAACAGCTCTAAAATCTGAAGTCCCTCAAACTCCTATTGGCTGGTACAATTTGCCCTGTTCCGTTTACCAATGCTATCTCTTTTAAATAATATTTGTTTCACCTCTCTTGCAGATATGTGTCTCTACTTATAAAGCAATGACATCACTATTTTAGAGAAACCTGAGGGGATAAGAAGAGAATCCTTTCATAATGTGAATAATGAAGTCCCAACCCGCTTTACAAATATGAATTTTCTTTAAAAAAGAATACCTGTTCAGGATATAGCAGCAGGTTCCTAAGCACACATCTTAATTAGCACTGATATTAAATACCATTTCTGTTGTTTCCCATAGGCCTAGACAAAACTAACCATGATCCAAAGCAACTAAAAGGTCTACATACATAGGTAATAAGCAAAAGGACCTCTGAGTGAAGTTAAGAGGGGAGGACCTAGAGATCTTGGTAGTTTCTAAGGATTCTCAGTCAGCATTTCCTGGTCATGCTGAATTTTTGCCTCATTAGCTCAGATTTGGTGCAGAAAAAAGGAAGGTCTCCACTTTTACTTCTCTCCATCAGCAAGAACATCTGAACACAAGGCTTTATACCAGATGTGACCAACTGCAATCAAACAAGACTTTCAGAACAGTAACCTGTAAAAGGATTACCTACAAAAATCCACCTATCTTCACTCAAAGAATGCTGGATGAAGAGTAAACTAAAATATAGAGACAGTATGTTTTTTGGTTTTCATCTAATTGCTGGGTTTTTAACAGGCCTATGGCCTGACCTATAAATTTTAGGGCCTGATTAGTGCTTACTTTTCATGACTCTTACCATAGAGAGCCAAATAAGGCTTGGGAATTTGGATGGAGGTACAGACTAAGCTTTTACGAAAACATACTAAATGAGGTTTTTGGTTTTTGTTGTTGTGGGTTTTTTTTTTTTTTTTTGCCCTTTTCAGTAACATTCAAATACATTTTGGAAGAAAGACAGACCACATTAAACACGTTAAATAATAGTTTTGTCTGGAAACTTAACCTGTACTTTCAATAGTCCTATAACTTAAACATACTTACAAAGTTCCATGCTTAAGTTCCCATTTACTATAGATAAGTAAAAGAACAATGCACCTTTCCCCTGCACCTCCCCCAAGCCAGACATCCTTCCCTCCTTTTCTCAATCTACCACTTGGAGAAGTGCAGCTCACCTTTAGAAAGCACCCCTCATTAGGGTCACTCCTACTCTCATCACTCTTTACAACCCAACATATCTATATACATTCCTACTACACTGGTTTGCAGACACTTTACAGACTCTTTTTAAAAATTTTACATCACTTTGGAAGAATTCCCAATTAGGTGAATTCTGCAAAGGTGACAAAGGGAAAACCCCACACTAACAAATTTTTCATGGCAATAGAACTACTTTAATTTTCCAATTTATTTTCCCATGACATCCCTGTTTTAAAAGCCATACAATTCACCCCTCCAAAATGATCTATGAAGAGCAAGTGAAGAAAATTTTCAGGTGTCTTAAAAAAAAAATACTAACAACCCTTACTAAACCCAAAGAGTTGGTCTGTACTGCTACCCAAAGTTAAAGAAATGGCCCTGATGGCTCCTCTCTCCTTGAGATCTTAGTACCAACTCATCAGTAGTTTTACAATTTATACAGTACCTGCATATACATCTCATTTCATTCTCACATCAACTCTACCAGGCAGGGATCATTTAGCCTCATTTAACAAGATGAAGGAAGATGCTGACACTCCTAGGTTAGCTGACTTGCCCAAGATTGCTCAGCTGAAAAACTACAGTGCCAGGACTTAAACCCTCAACTTTTAACACCAAAGTCTAAGCTCTTCTGTTAAACGCATACAAAACTCAACTCCAAATCACAAAATTGCTTAAAAAAACATAAAACTTCCTTAACCCACCAACTACACGAATGATAATCTTTCGAAGTTTTCTTCCTTATAATTCATCACACCTTTTGGATGGTATTTTAATAACTAGCATTATTTTTATTTTCTATTCTTGATCCACCCTACTACCTTAAGGCAAGTTAGAAAACTCTAAAATTTAAGGGTTGTAAGCTATCAATATAAACACCACTAATGTACCCAAAATGAAAACTTGCACATTTCAGGACTGATTCAAACAAATAGAAAGGAAAAGCACCAAACTGACCATCAGCCAATTAGAAAATTTACATATTACTTCTTATACATACTCAGAGTAACTTTAAGACACCATTCCATACAGATCTGGGTACTAGGCAGCTGGCTTTTAACTAAAAAAAGTCTGCTTAGCTGCGGCGTAAATGTCAAAGGTCAGCCCCATAAGCAAATATCTCTCAGTGCCCTTTCGCAATCAAAGCAAATGGCCAAAGGATAAAGGAGAAAAAACAAGAGCAAGGAAGAATACTAACACAGACAATTTGGTGCCGACCCTCACAAATGTGCCCCTCACTCCTCGGCTAGAAACGTGAAGAAAACACTAATCTATTTAAAATGCACATAAGGGAATTTTTCCATGCACAGACGAGACAAGGGAAGTCAGGTGGAAGGAGAAAATATGGGGTTTGATCCAGGACAGGAGATGATATCCGAGAGCTGACACGGGGGGAGCCCTGGACTAGGAGCCCGTACACCTGGTCCCAGTGCTCACACTTGCCAGCTGCGGGGCCTTGACGAGCCTCAGTCCCTGGGCCTGTAAAATAAGGATAATCAAGGGCTTCCACCCGAAGGCTGAGAGGCTCATCCAAGACAGAGGACATGAAGCCGTTTCGTAAATCGGAGAGCAAAGTACAGACAGGAAAACTGCTATCCGGCTCAGCAACAGCAAGATCCCCAAGCGGAAGGCAGGTGGACCCTATACCCCAGAAGCCAGCAAGGGGATGGAGGAGACCCGGCCGAGTCGGCCCGTCCCCGCCCAGAACCAGCCCGGCGGCCCCACAGAACCGCCTGCGTGTCACTTCCCTCCCCAACCTCGCCAGGGCGGCCTCCGCCCCGACTCCCCCACCGTCCGCCCCAGCCCCTCTGGCCCTGGCTCCCTCCCCTGACGCTGCCCCCTAACTCACGGCCCGAGGGGCTCCTCCGGTGGCGGCGGGCAGCTAAGACCCTCCCTGACGGCACACGGACCAGCAGCAACCGGGACCGCCAGCTACTCGCCGGATGTACGTCACGCCTCCTCCCCCGAGATTTCCGGGCGCGTGCTTGCGCCCCCCACCGCTTCGTAACGTCACGCCGCTTTGCCTGGTGCCGCCCTACCAGCGCCGCGAGCTGCGGAGAGGCGGGCATAGGGCGTGACGAAGCGCACCCAGGGGCGGGCCCTGTTTGGCCCCGCCCACTCCTGCAGGGAGACCAGGCCGCGCGAGACGTGGCAGTGCCGGGGCCCAGCGGGCGGGGCGGGGGCCAGGCGTGACCTGGCGGCCTCGGGCTTTCGGCTCCTGGTGTCACCTTTCCTGTGTTCCCTAGACGCGCCAGGGAAGTCCGGAGTGGCGGCCGACGGTTGGGTAGGTCCTAGGAAAGTAGACCTGACCTTGCGGCCCACCCAAGGCGCGTCCCACCAAGCTTTCCCTTTAAGTCACATTTTCCCTGCCCGGGGGTGGCCTGTGTTTTAGAAGAACAGCTGTTATTTATTGTGCGCTTATGTTCAGGCAGTGCACTGGGTGTTTTACACGCTTTGTCTCATTTAACCCTCTTTACAGTCCTGTGGAGCGGATACTGTTATTATCTCCGTTTTACAAATGAGGGAACCGAAGTTCAAGATAGTCCGGTAACCAAGCCCAGATTCATACAGCTGAGTGGCAAAGCAACGCGTTGGCCCCCACCGTACTTCGCATGCATTTTCCCACTCAATTCTGAGGACAGCCCTGTGAGATTGGTGTTATTATTACTCCCGTTTTACAGAACACAGTTAAACTGAAAGATAAATGGTGTTTTTAAATAGGAAGACTCAATATCATGAAGATCTCAATTTTCCTTTAAAATTATAGATGTAGGCCAGGCAGGGTGGCTTATGCCTATGATCCCAACTTTTTGAGACACCGAGAGGGGAAGATCTCTTGTGCCCAGAAGTTCAAGGTTACAGTGAACTGTGATCACATCACTGCACTCCAGCCTGGGTGTTAGAGCAAGATCCTGTCTCTAAAAAAAAAGAAAACAAAATAAAATTATAAATTTAACATATTTCTAATAAAAGTACTAATAGGATTAATAGGTCGTGTGTTGATTTCTTTTACCACATTCACATAACTCATTACAGTATATTGTTATAATTGTTCTTTTTTATTACTAGTTATTGTTAATCTCTTACTGTCCCTAATTTATAAGTGTAAATAAGTATTTATAAGTATAATATATACTGTCCCTATTTATACTTTTATCATAGGTATGTGTGTATAGGAAAAAACACATATATAGAGGGTTTAGTGCTATCCGTGGTTTCAGGCATCCACTGGGGACCCCTGGACCCTAATACCCCTGTGCAGAGGGTATTAATGAGCATTCTTGGCATAAATGCCTGTGGAAGGGAGGGGTTGGAAGTGTAGGGAGAAGGAGAAGTTAGGCTATGATGAAGTCGCAAAGAAAAACCTCAGCTGACTCCACAGTGAACTCCGAAATCTGAGAGATGGACCGTCAAAGATGCCCAAGGGGATGACCTTTCTGTTTGATCAGTCTTTGGATACAGAGGGGTGTGACCAAGGAAGGGCAAGGCAATTCCAAAGAGGGCTGACAGCTGAGGGTTGTGAGCCAGCACTCCTGGCATCTGGAAAGAATAAGGTTTTTATTCCTGAAAAGGGATCTGGGTGACACATCGCATCATTCATTCCAGTTCCAAAGAGGTCTCCTATACACAAGGAAAACAGCTGTTTTCTCCCATTATACTCTCAACACAGAACCTTTCCGGTCACCAGAATGGGAGGAGAGGGTGTTCCACATTAACTAATTGTCCAACACAAGCTGGGTGTCCTACAATTTAACTCAATTCTGACAGAAACTGAAGTTAGTGCAGATCCTGCAGGGTAAGGGCTCAGTCCCACACGACTTCCTCTCACTTTAGATGCCAATCACAAGCCCCAGGCTGGCACCTGTGCTCCTGACAGACCGGCTGTAAATTGGAGGTTCGCACCACCGCCTCATCAGGTTCAATCATTTGCTAGAATGGCTCACAGAACTCAGGGAAACGTTTACTTAAGTTTAGCAGTTTACCAGGAAACAATGTGTGTGTGTTTAACTACCCTATTTGTTTTCTAAAATTCATGTGGAAAAATAAATAAGACTAGTTTGGAAACAGGCTCTGAAAAAGAACAAGGAAAGGGGATCTAGCACTATCAAATATTAAAACATATTCTAGAGCCTCAGTAATTAAAACTGGTGCACAAAAGACCAAAGAAACCAATGAGACAAAATAAAGCGCAGAAATAGACCCAAGTACTTGCAGAAATAAAACTAAAGTGGCATCTGGTACTCGAGCAATACTCGGGGGGCTGGGTGGGCGAGCTTACCACCTTCTCCCCTCCTTTCATGCTGGGATCTTGGGCATTGAATTTGAATCCCGCCCAGACATAGAAAAGGGTCAGCCTATGTTCTGAGGCTTCTTACCAGCTTTTGATAAACCATGGGCTGTGCTTATGGGGCTCGGAACCCCAGTGTGTGCATCCTGGAGGCACAGGGCTGCCCCAGTGCAAACTAAAGCATTGAATTACTGCCTCTGGTGGGAGTCTGGTTGCACAAGGTTGGGGTGTCCAAATTACAAGGAGAGGGCTTGGGAGGAAGGAGGAAGCATGCAGGCAGAGTCTCAGAAAAGCTGCAACTCTACCCACCAACTGGGCAGCCTTGAGCAAGTTGACAGATGCCCCAGGCCACCACATACCTTGTAAAATGGGTGAAGTAGGCATTGTTGTGCATGTAAAGTAGTTTTTCCAGAGTATGTTTTTAATAGATGTTTCTATAATGTGTTTTTAAATAAATAATAAAAGGAGTTGAGATAATTGGGTAGTCAAAAAAACTTAGAAATTGAACCCATAACTGAAATACCACTCCAAATAAGTTCCAAGTGATTCAGAGATTTGTATATTTTGAAATGACACAATAAAAGTACTATAAAAATAGAAGAAAGCATGGGTTCCTTATAATCTTGGAATGGGGAAGACCTTTCTGACTATGACTGAAAATCCAGAAGCCATAAAAGAAAAGATTGACAAGTTCGACTACATAAAAATAAAAAACTGGCCGGGCGCGGTGGCTCACGCCTGTAATCTTAGCTCTCTGGGAGGCCGAGGCGGGCGGATTG
>NW_012135747.1:465884-467643 GCF_000956105.1 Propithecus coquereli | reverse complement strand
AGACAAAGGATTTGAAAAGACATTTCTCTAAACAAGATACACAAATGGCCAAAAAACATGAAAAGATGCTCACGGGCAGGAGAGGATGGATGTTTAATCATCAGAGAAATGCAAATCAAAACCGTAATGAGACCTACCTAACACCCATTATGTAGGGGCCGTCCCTGGGCAAAATTGGCTTAAGCCCAGAGTCAGCGAAACTGGGTGTGCTCTCCTTGGTGCCAGAGGTCAACAGGTCCGCACACGGCCTGTTGGACAAACAGAACTCTTCCTCATGACAGATAGCTTTATGACAGATAACCAAGCGCCAGGGGTCTTGCAAACAAGCCAAGGCATCTCATTGTCCTGCATACGGTAATGAGATAAAGAAGTTAAGATACAAGAAGTTAAGATGCCAACATCTGCTTCCCTTAAGCAATCGTCTGGAAGGAATGAAAATGTGTTTCCTCAAGACGCCCAAAGTAGTCACGTGCCAGGAAGTAGCTGCCGGACATAGAAAAACTATATAATAAAGCGACTGGTAGAATTAACTACTTCAGTCTTGTACGTCTTGTGTGTGTCTGTGTGTTTCTTTCTGTGTCCATCCCCCGTTCTGCAATCCGGGCCACGACAACTGGCACAGCGAGCAGGGTCTGTGTCGTTCAGGACAGAGGGACCGAAGAGGCACCCCTTTGGCAACAGGTAAGCGGCAACCAACAGGGGACTCTCGGGAGAATATGGGGAATTCCCCCTCAGCAGCAGAGCGCAAATATCGAAAGTTAATTCAAGGACTTTAAAGCTCTGTGGGAGTAGAAATAAAAGAAAGTACCTTAAGAAAATTATTCGTGTTAGTACAACAACATTGTTATTGGTTTCAATGTCAGTCACAGGTGCAGTTAAATCTCCATAATTGGCAACAAGTTATTAAAGCTTTTCGCCATGCCCATCAGCAAGGCGAAACTATTGATTTAAAGATTTGGACCGTCTGCAATGCGATAACTCAGGCTTTATGCTTGCTGCAGACAGACTCAGAAAAGGCTTATGCAGGTGAAGAACCCGAAAAGGAACACTTGCCATCTCGTGCCCTGTTCCCTGACAAATTGAGAGATGAGAGAGAGCCAGAGCCACCAGATGGGGACTCTCACCCTTCGGGTGAGCTGCCTACTCGTGCAGAAATACAAGAATTAATTTCCTTGTTTAAAAGCAGTAAGATGGCCGCTAGTCCTCCGCCTCCGCCCTTCGTTTCGGCCCCTCCGAAACCAGGGGAACGAGTTTTTCAAATTCCTTTTGCACAACAACAACCCCCTGGATCTATGGAGGAACAACTTACTGGGACAGGACAGTATACTACTCTGGAGGCTCAAGCAGCCCTGGGTGACCCAGCCTTGGTGTTCATAAGTTATCTACACAGGCCTTTGGACCTTTGCCTGTGGGGAAGGTTGGGCTGGTTATTGAAAGCAGCAACTGTACTGTGAAAGGAATATTTGTACATGTGAGAGTCATTGACTCAGATTATACCAGTAAAATTCAGTTTATGGTCTCTGTTTCCCATACTACTCAAGTCTTTGCAGGCACTCATATAGCTCAGCTCTTGCTCCTACCGTATGTCTCTTTTCCTACTCATAAAGCTGAACGTCAGGGAGGCTTTGGCAGCACAGGAACTCAAGTTTTTTGGGAAACTCTTATTCAAGACTCTCGACCTGTCCTCAATCTTGCCATTAATGGCCGTATGTTTGAGGGGTTGGTAGATACTGGAGCTGATGTTTCTATTATTTGTCTT
>NW_012135747.1:454631-463952 GCF_000956105.1 Propithecus coquereli | reverse complement strand
ACAATGATGACAAAATAAGCAAACTCAAAAGACAAAACAAGTTGAAAAGATATTTAATCACATCATAGGCAAGTGAAAAATAAGTATGAAAAAGACTAACAGAAAAATAGGCAAAGGATAGAAACAGATAATTCACAGAAAAGGAAATATAAGTGGCTCTTAAGTATAATAAAATAACAGAAATATACATACTGTAGAATATATGGATGTGGAAACTACCTGGAAAAATATGTATAGATATTATAGAATATGTAGATGCAGAAAATATATATACCTATTTCTATGTCTAGATATCTATATATAGTTATATCTGTATTAACAGAAGTAGATACAAAAAATAATAAAAGATAAATTTAAAACTTACTGAGATACCATTTTCACCCATCAATTTGGCAAAAGTTCACCGGTGTATTGGTGGCAAGGCTGTTGTAGAGCAGTTGAGGAAGGCCCGCCAAGGTGCTATTTGGATGGGGAACCCGAAATCACATGACTGTCGGGGTAGCATGTTCCAGGCTGACAGCAGAGGCCCTAAGGCAGGAGTGTACCTGGCAGGTTCCAGGAACATCTGGGAGGCCAGCGAGGCCAGGCAAGGTGAGCAAGGGAAGTAGTAGTAGGAGATGCAGTGAGAGAGATGTGTGTGATTAGGAACCACGGAGGTTCTGAGGTTTTGCCTAATTCACGAGTTAACCAGTTAGCCTGTACAGTCTTTGGGGATTTCTATGTCAAAGACAAAAGCTTTTATTACCTCAAGCATAGCAAGCAGCAGGGACTTCCTGCTTGTGTCATTTCCACTTGCCCCCTCCTCCCTCCTCCCCTCCAAGTACAAGGGAGTGACACAGAGGAGCCTGGATGGACACTGCCCAAACGGTGGGTTGGCATCACAGCTGAGGAACCGAGAGCTTAGGGAACCCAAATCTTTCATTCATGGCTGCAAGTAAACCTGCCTGAACTTTGACTGACCCAGAGGGACACGTCACTACACTGGACAGTATACAAACCTGTCCCCTGTGCCCGCCCCAGACAGAGACTCTGTCTTCCAAGGCTGTTTTATACAAACATCCTCGAAAAGATAGTCCACACCAAGGCAGCCAGTTCCTCTGCCTGAAAGAAGAGCAGAAATGCTAGAGCTTCATGTCTCTTAGCAGGAGTCAAATCTACAGAGCCTTGCAGGCCCCGGTGAGGACTTCAGCTTTTATTCTGACGATCTGGAGAGCCAATGGAGGCTTTGAGCAGAGGAATTTTAGGCAATTCCTCTCCCCACTCTATTCTGACTCCCCTATGCGTTCCCAACATTAGGTAGATGGGCACTTGGAAACTAAGATGAAAACTGAGAGGCAACCCTGGGAATTGTCAACATGGGGGGTATAGGAGGACATCAGTAATGCAGCTTCAGGAGAGTAATGGGGATGGATGCTGGAGTGACCTAAGGAGAGAAGCTGGGGGGTGGGTAGGCAGTGCCCTTGGACAATGCATATTAGGAAAGTGGCTGTGAGGGACGGAGAGAGACCGGGGAGCCCCAGGAGCGTGTAGGTCCAAAAAGGTCCTCCCCCTCCTCAGCTACCCCCTCATTTTTCCTTCTGCTTCCTCCCACCCCCAGTCTAGTGGAGAGAGGAGAGCACTGTTAAAGTGCTATCGGGAGAGAGCCTGGAGTGGAGGGAAAGGTTGAAGATGTAGCACAAAGCAGGAAAAATTAATAGCATGAGGATGTGAGGATCCAGAGAAAACCCAGGTGCAGGGCTTGGCTGAGGAGCAGATCACCAAGGGAGGGAAGGAGGAGAGGGTGGGTGAGTGAGGGCCCCGCACAAAGGGAGGGATGTGAAGGTCTGTGGACAGAGCTATTTTGGAGGATGGAATGAGCTGGTTGGAGAAATGGGCTAGGACTGATACACCACACCTGTCAGTCTTAGAGGAGCTCACAGGATTGGAAGAGGAAGATGTTCAGTGTTCAATTTTAAACCTATCTCCCAACCACATTATGTGGTGACTGTCACAATACGTGGCTCTAATTGTTTTTTCTTTTCCCAAGCCGGACTGTATCCAGCTTTATTAAGGATACTTTTCGTAAATAATCATGGTATTTCAGGTAGGACATGAGCAGATAGTCATTAACAACCACTTGCAAACTCCCTTCTTCAACGGACTACCAAAATCAGAGAGCCTCTATAAAACCCAACGACGTCTTCATTTGTTGCTCTGAACAGAGAAAGTTTAAAGTAAGGGTTGGCATTTCACATTCAGTATGTCAATTCACAACTTTTCACCAGCTCACTCTAACTTTTAAGAGATGAAACGAAAATGGCAGGATTTCCATTCTGAAGAGCCACAGTCTAAAAAAGGAAGTGCTGGTCTTTTGAGGGACACCATCTCAATGGTGTCACAGGAAAGTCCAGATTGCCTGACATACTGGTGACCAATTTGGGGGTCAGGTTCCAGCAGGTCTCTGGGCTTAAGGGAGTCAAGTTTATGTGAAAGGAGAGACAGAAAAGGACATAAGGACACAGGTTAGCCAGGGCTCTCCAGAGAAGCAGATCCAGTAGGATATATAAAGATACAAAAGAGGAGATTTGTCACAGGGACTGGCTCATGCAATTCTGGAGGGTAGGAAGTCCCACAATCTTCACTCTGCAAGCTGGAGACCCAGGAAAGCCGGTGGTGCTACTTAGTACAAGTCTGAAGGCCTGGGAACCAAGAGCTCTAACATCCAAGGGCAGGAGAGGATGGATGTTTCAGCTCTAGAAGAGAGAGTGAATTCTCCCTTTCTCTGCCTTTTTGTTCTATTCAGGCCCTGGAAGGATTGGATAATGCCCACCCACATTGGTGAGAGGAATGTTCTTTCCTCAGTCTACTAATTCAAATACCAATCTCTTCCAGAAACACCGTCACAGACACACCAAGAAATCATGTCTTACCAGCTATCTGCGCAGCTCAGTCAAGTTGACACATCAAATTTACCATCAAAGGACATAGAAATGGATTTTAGTTTTTTCACACCATAAGACATTTGTGTCAAAGTGGCTAATGTGTATCAACATCAGGGAACCCCTCCTCCTGGGAATCGAGTTTCTCAAAACTAGAAGAGAAAGGTGTTTCCTCCCAAATCCATCCAGCTTCAGAGACATTCTCTATTAGTGGCAAATGCCCCTTCCTCAAAAAACAATGACATGTTCTGTGAGCTAAGAACACAGTTTTAAAAAACGTCAAACAGGCCGACTTGGTGGCTTCATGCCTATAACCCTAGTACTCTGTGAGGCCGAGGAGGGAGGATCGCTTGAGCTCAGGAGTTGGAGACCAGCCTGAGCAAGAGTGAGATCTCATCTCTACCAAAAATAGAAAACGTTAGCTGGGTGTGGTAGTGCACACCTGCAGTCCCAGCTACTCAGAAGGCTGACGCAGGAGGATCACTCGAGCCCAGGAGTTTGAGGTTACAGTCAGCTGTGATGACACCACTGCACTCCAGCCTGGGCAACAGAGTGAGACTCTGTCACAAAAAAAAAAAAAGAAAAGAAAAAAGAAAATTCTGCATTTTTATGAAACTTGATGAAAAATAAGAATTTCAAAGGACATAATAGAGTGAAAAGGCAACCTAGAGGGTGGGAGAAAATATTTGTAAATTGTATATCTCTACTGTCCCCAACCCCCAGGCCTAAGACCGATACTGGTCCGTGGCCTGTTAGGAATCGGGCCACACAGCAGGAGGTGAGCTGCAGGAGGGCTCAAAGCTTCATCTGTATTTACAGCCACTCTTCATTGCTCATATCACCACCTGAGCTCCACCTCCTGTTAGATCAGCAGCTGCATTAGATTCTCACAGGAGCTCGAACCCTACTGTAAACTGCACATGTGAGGAATCTAGGTTGCACGCTTGAATCATCCTGAAACCATCCCCCTAGTCCCCCAGTTTGTGGAGAAATCGTCTTCCAAGAAACCAGTCCCTGGTGTCCAAAAGGTTGGGGACTGCAGCTATATATCTGATAAAGGGTTAATACCTCAGAATATGTAAAGAACTCCTACAACTCAACAACAACAACAAAAACAACCTGATTAAAAAATAGACAAAGGATTTGAAAAGACATTTCTCTAAACAAGATACACAAATGGCCAAAAAACATGAAAAGATGCTCACGGGCAGGAGAGGATGGATGTTTAATCATCAGAGAAATGCAAATCAAAACCGTAATGAGACCTACCTAACACCCATTATGTAGGGGCCGTCCCTGGGCAAAATTGGCTTAAGCCCAGAGTCAGCGAAACTGGGTGTGCTCTCCTTGGTGCCAGAGGTCAACAGGTCCGCACACGGCCTGTTGGACAAACAGAACTCTTCCTCATGACAGATAGCTTTATGACAGATAACCAAGCGCTTGGGGTCTTGCAAACAAGCCAAGGCATCTCATTGTCCTGCATACGTAATGAGATAAAGAAGTTAAGATACAAGAAGTTAAGATGCCAATGTCTGCTTCCCTTAAGCAATCGTCTGGAAGGAATGAAAATGTGTTTCCTCAAGACGCCCAAGGTAGTCACGTGCCAGGAAGTAGCTGCCGGACATAGAAAAACTATATAATAAAGCGACTGGTAGAATTAACTACTTCAGTCTTGTACGTCTTGTGTGTGTCTGTGTGTTTCTTTCTGTGTCCATCCCCCGTTCTGCAATCCGGGCCGCGACACATTAGGATAGCTTCTATCAAAAAAAAAAAAAATGGTGATTTTGTTTTCCAAAGATTATCTGTCTACATTTAGGGACTTTTCTGTAGAAAATCCCAGAAACATGCTGATTGGCCCTATGACAAATGTACAGCCTCGAATAGCAGCTCCCATGGCTCTGCGTACTTTTCTTGGGCAGCTTCTCCCACTTCCCTTGGCACTGATCCCCAATCCATACTCCTCCCTTCAAGCCTTCTAGACAATCTATCACTCCAGCTGAAAAACTTGGTTCCACCTGACGGAGATAATCATTCCATTTCTTTGCCTGTCCCACTTTGCAAAACAGCTTTCTGGATCAGCATGCATCCTTGCACCCTGCTGTGACCAGAGACAGAGTGCTGAGAAAGAGGTTTAATGCCAAGCAGGGGATCCTGGTCTGAGTCTGGCCTCTGTGGAATGAGGTTTAGAAAGGGGAAATGGCATCGTATTTTAAAACCAAAAAACCCTGCGAATTGTCTCTATCCTGAATTAGGACAGTGTTCCTGATTGGCTGGCAGTACTGGGGCTTGGGAGTTGGGCAAGCGCTGGTGGGGCGTGGGGAATGGGGATGGTGGTTCGCTGCATTTGTGGGGTTCCAGCCTCGGGAACACAGCTTCCAGCTGCCTGTGCTGCAAGTGCGGTGGCCAGACTAGCATTTGCACCCTTCTTCCTTCTGGTGAAATCTCCATGCCATTGCCTCCATCTGAAAAGAATCCCCCAAGAGGTCCACCTGGGTCAGAAGAAATAAACTTGTAGAAATTCCTGGAGAGCTGGGTGTGGTGGTGCATGGGTGTAGTCCCGGTTACTAGGGAGGCAGAGGCAAGAGGATCACTTCAGCCTAGAAGTCCGAGTCCAGCCTGGGCCATATAATGAAACCCTGTCTCTTAAAAAAAACCCCACAAAATTCCTGGAGAGATAACTTTATTACTAGTAAAGTGGGTGAAGAAATTTTTTAAAAATCTCAGAAAATCGCGTGTGCTGGCGAGGATGTAGAGGGACTAGAACCCTAATACACTGTTGGTGGGAACGTAAAACAATGTGGTCCTGTGGAAAACAGCATGGAGTTTCCTCAAAAAGTTAAAAATGGAATTACCTTACAATCCAGTGATTCCATTTCTAGTCTGCACCCAGAAGAATTGAAAGCAGGGTTTCAAAGAGGTATTTGTGCACCATGTTCATAGCAGCATTATTCAGAATCGCCAACAGGTGAAGCAACCCAAGTGCCCACTGACAGATGAATGGATAAATGAAACGTGGAATGTACATACAATGGAATATTATTCAGCCTTAAAAAGGAAGGAAATTCTGACACATGCTACCACATGGATGGACCTTAAGGACATTATGCTAAGTGACATAAGCCAATTGCAAGAAGACAAATACTGTCTGATTCTACTTATATGAGGTACCTAGATTAGTCGAATTCATACAGACATAAAGTAGAATGGTGGTTACTATGGGCTGGGGGACGGGAAGATGGAGAATTATTATTTAATGGGTATAGAGTTTCACTTTTGCAAGATGAAAAGAGTTCTGGAGGCCCGGTGCAGTGGCTCATACCTGCAATCCTAGCACTCTGGGAGGCTGAGGCAGCCAGATCATTTGAGGTCAGGAGTTCAAGACCAGCCTGAGCAAAAGTGAGACCCTGTCTCTACTAAAAATAGAAAAACTTAGCCAGGCAACTAAAAATAGAAACAAAAAATTAGCCAGGTGGTGCACGCCTGTAGTCCCAGCTACTTGGGAGGCTGAGGCAGGAGGATCGCTTGAGCCCAGGAGTTTGAGGTTGCTGTGAGCTACACTGTCACGGCACTCTAGCCTGGGCAACAGAGTGAGACTGTCTCAAAAAAAAAAAAAGTTCTGGAGATTAGTTGCCCAACAACATGAATGTATTATACTTCATGCTACTGAATTGTACACTTAAAAATGGTTAAGATGGCACGTTTTATGTTATGTGTATTTTTACCAGAATGAAAATTTTTGTTTAAAATGCACACACTGCACTTGGCATCTGCAGCACCTTCAGCTTCCTGTGTCGGGTCTGTTTTGGCATTTCCATTTTCTGCAGGAGATACTTGCTGGCATCAGCTTTCCCCTTCTTCTCTTTGGCTAACTTCTCTCCCTTCTTTGCAGGGACCTTTTTAGACTTGGGCTCTGGCTTTGAAGGAGCAGTTTTAGCAGACAACCTCACAGATCTTCTCTGTTTGTCCGTCACCTTGACTTTATCTCCCTAGCGTTCCCTTCGGCCTTTCCCTTGGGCTTGGCAGCGGGGGAGACTGGACGTAGGTGCTGGGTGCATGGGTGCAGCTGTACATGGCTCTGGTCAGTCCCACGGTTGCTCTAGCCTCTTCTTCATACTGCTCTGCTTTTTAATGTGTTTGTTAAATGCATTGATATGGTAAATGTAAACGTTTAAAAATATTTAAATGTAGAAACTTAAAATATTAAATATTTAAAGTATTCCATGACTTTCATGACCCTGTTTTGGCATGTCTTCTTTGCGTCTCAAGAAATGCAAGTATCCCAACCCTTTTTGACCTCAGAAAGTCTCAGCCTGGGAAAGCCAGGATGCTGGCCCCTCTCCTGGGTCCCAGGACTGTCACCACATGCTCTAACATCACGCCCAAAGACCAGCAAAGGACTCTTTACTTTACTCACTCCCCAGACATATCACTGCTTTCTGGAATTCCCTGCCCACCTCCCCTGATGACAAGGCATCCAAATGGAACCTTAAAATTGTTTGGGCCAAAGCTCTCACCGACAGTAGGCTGCCTCCCTGCAAGGGAAAGCGACTTTCCCAAAGCCACACGGCCTGACATTCTAGGGCCAGGACTCTGATCCTGGTCACTTTGTCCCAGCTCCAGGTGGCCTTTCCTGTTCTCTTACTTTACCTCTGTCTGACCCACTTCCACCGCCTCTGAAAGCCCCCCTGCTTCTGGCCACTGAGCAGGAAGCAGGGGAGGAGGAGGAGCTCTTTTGCTGGGTCTCCTTGGATTATCCTCGGGCAAGGATCATAGAACCACCTCACAGAGTTCAAGTGTTACATGAGATCATGTTTGTGAAGTGCTAAATATAGTGCCTGACACACATAGGAACGCAGCGAGCCTCCCTCCCCTTATGTTGGGAGGTCCTTCCTTCTATACATTGCATGCACCTCTCTCCCTCACAGGCCACAGCCGCAATTGGGATTTAGTTCACAGAAGGAACTAAATATTTTTCCAGGAATATTTTCTTCTTTAATTGGTTAAGGCCAAGTCAGCCTCTGGGGTTCCAGGTAGGGTAACCAACTCATCCCAGTTTTCCCAGTTCCAACTGGTTTGAAAACTGAAAGTACCATATCATGGGAACCACTCAGTTCCTGCTCTTGGGTAGAGTGGACTGCAGAAATCTCCTGCCTGAGCATGCCAGGGGACTCCAGCTGGTCTTCTGAAAGCAGGACGAAGGTCACAGAGGGTAACCCACTCTACTCAGCCTGGCGTCCAGGGAACAATAACCTGAGATATTCATGAAATGCTACTGTACAAGCAGGGTTGTGGGACATGGGTATGATTTCTTTTGGTGCTAGGGTTATGGATGATTTGTATTAGCAACATGATGCATACATGTCTTAAAAGTCTAGTCGTTGGACACTTAAAATGGTTAAAACGGTTAATATGCTTAAATAAACCAAAAAAAGTCTAGTCATTGGAAACATCAGAGGCCTAAAGTATTTCTGATGCAGAGATGCATGTATTCACATTGCAGGGTTAACCCAATATCTACAACATACTACATTGGTAATAATGTGACTAAGATAATAATAATTCCTAACTGAAAAGCATTAGTTGAGGTCCCCAGCCAACTCAAGAAACACTGAGGATGCAACAATAATGAAACTATCTTTCCTCAAACTTCAGAAATTCCGACTACCTCTATATATGCCAAAAAAGAAAAAAAAAACCCTAAATGGGGAAGCTTTACAAAATTGCCAAGTATCATATGACAGCTAGCTAGACTTAGTAGAATAATGAGTTAGAGATTGTAACAAATCCAGTAATATGCATGTTTTAGTGTGTGAATACTAAATTTTGGGTTATATTGGTATGTAACTGCCCCCAGGAAGCAATGACAGAGACTATTTGCCTCTAGGAAGCAACAAAAGAATTTGCCATTTTAGGCCAGGCTCACACCTATAATCCCAGCACTTTGGGAGGCCGAGGTGGGAGGATTGCTTGAGCCCGGGAGTTTGAGACCACCTGGGCAACACCTTGTCTCAATAATAATAATAATAAAATAATTTGCATTTTAGATTGATTCATTCAATATTTGTGAAACAAATATGTGAAGACCTATGCCAGGTGTTGGAAATACAGTGGGGAACAAAAGAGAGATGGGGTCTCTGACCTCATGGAGCTTACAGTTTTGTGGCACTTGGAGGTGATCTCCTAGATTTTTAATGGCCCAACTGAGACCCTCTCATCCCCTAGATGGTCTTGGGCCCTGCTTTGAGAATCACTACACCACTTTGTACTCCCCTTCACTGCCTCCTGTGGTGCCACCCAATAAATGCCTGTGGAATAACTGAAGAGATGAAGGTGTCCAAATGGCATGTCATACCATGGCTACCCCAGTATTTATAGAGCACTCATGCATTCAACAAATATGCTT
>NW_012135747.1:453862-454306 GCF_000956105.1 Propithecus coquereli | reverse complement strand
GTGTAAATAGACTCACATGCAATTTGTCCTTTTGTTACATACTTGAGCCACTGCACCCAGCTGGATATTTTCTAATGAGAAGGGTATGAGGGGAAAAAAGGGATAAATTATTAAATAGCATTGCACACCAGTAGGATGCCTTAAAATGCTTCTATACCCATTACAGAAATAAAACCATATTGAAAACTTTTGGCGCCTCTTCAAGGCCTCCTTAGAGTCTGAGATCTCCTTAGCAAGGGAGCATGAGGGCTTTTATTATCTGCCTTCCTTTCTTGTCTTCCCTCCTTCTATTCTCCAACTTACATCCAGCACCCAAGCTATCTACACATTAAGGCTCTGGAGCACGTCGCATGGACTGGATTAAGAATCTGTGATTGACAATACATCTGTATCATCTTTACACCAGTTTAAAAGAATTAGATACATCTGTCAGTAATAAATAAC
>NW_012135747.1:450340-451295 GCF_000956105.1 Propithecus coquereli | reverse complement strand
CAGATCTTGGTTTTTAAAACCATTCTCCAATGAAAGGAACTAAAGCTTCTTGGAGAAATGATTGATTCCAGGACTGGGGCAGGGAATATGCAAGATGAGCCTGGAGTACCTTGTGCAAGAAAGTCAGGAAGTACCCCCCTCAACACCAAAAAACTGCACCCAGAATAAGGGGATTCAAGGGACAAGTGATTGAAAGAGCTCCCAACAGCCAAAGCTGGAATAATTTAAACAACAAAATGAATAAAGTAGCTTTGGATTATAACCTACAATATAAAATAGATATGCGTGAGTCCATATGAACATAAATAAATGATTGAGTACATAAATGGGGAGACTAGACATGTCTTCCATGCAGAAGAATTCCAAATAATTAATGTAGATACTCCACCTTCCAGGAGGTGAAGCATACTTCCCCCTCAGATATGGGCTACACGTAGTGATTTCCATCCAAAGAGTACAGTAGGGATAGGAGATAAGGAGGAGAATATCTTTACAGCAGAGAAACACGACAAACACTGTCTCAGCCAGTTGATGATGCTTAACGTGGTAAGTTATGTTGATAGTATGTGCCCTTCATATGACATGATGAGAATGTCACTTTATCTCTACGGTGTTTCTCCCCAAATCATATAACCCCAGTCTAATCGAGAGAAAAACATCAGACAAATCCCAACTGAGAGACATTCTGCAAAATATTTGATCAGTACTCCTCAAAACTGTCAAGATCATCAAAAATAAGGAAAGTCTGAGAAATTGTCACAGCTAAGAGGAACCTAAGGAGGCATAACAACTAAACGTAATGTGGTATCCTAGATGGGATCCTGCCACAGAAAAAGACATTAGGTAAAAAGTAAGGAAATCTGAATAAAGTACGGGCCTTAGTTAATAATAATATGTCAATATTGATTCATTCATTGCAATAAAGGTAGCACAGTAATGGAGACGTGAATGACAG
>NW_012135747.1:448391-450290 GCF_000956105.1 Propithecus coquereli | reverse complement strand
TGAACGTTATCAGTGGAAGGTGCTTCCTCAAGGAATGTTAAATAGCCCTACTTTATGCCAGGAATTTGTTGACCGTGCTGTAAATCCTGTTCGTATGCAGCATCCACAAATTGTGCTTTATCATTATATGGATGATATTCTTCTTGCAGCACCTTCTCGAGAGATGCATGACGCAGCCTTCACAGATCTTCAGGAAAATCTCAAACGATATAATTTGATAATTGCCCCTGAGAAAGTGCAACGTAATCCACCTTTTAATTACTTGGGATATTGTCTCTCTGAGTCACAAATACCTCCTCAAAAGTTACAAATACGGAGAGATAATCTAAAAACACTTAATGATTTTCAGAAATTATTAGGAGATATTAATTGGCTCCGACCATCACTTGGTATACCTACTTATTTGCCTTACAACACTTGTTCGCTATCCTTGAGGGCGACTCTGCCCTTGATAGCCCTCGCTGCCTTACGCCTCAGGCCAAATCTGAATTGCAGTTTGTAGAGCAACGTGTGAGCTCTGGTTTCCTCACATTTTTTCAACCCTCTCTCCCTATTACACTCTTTCTCTTTCATACATGTCATTCTCCTTCAGGTTGTCTGGGACAATCTCACGGAATTCTTGAATGGATATTTCTTCCTAACCAACGGAACAAAAGGCTGTTACTTTACGTTGATAAGCTTGCACAACTGATTACCCGAGGACGTCGGCGTTGTCATCAACTCTCTGGAATGGACCCCAACCGAATTGTTACTAATCTAAGTTCTAAAGATATTCAAACTAACTTTGAATTTTCCCCTGCTTGGCAGGTGGCTTGCGCAGATTACATTGGAACCTTTGATAATCATTACCCATCACATAAATTGTATTCCTTTTTGCAGGCTCATTCCGTCCTCCCTGTTTCACCTATTGTTTCCAGACCTCTAAAGGGACCCACCTTCTTTACAGATACCTCAAGTTCCTGTAAAGCCAGTTATTGGAGCACAATGGACCAAAAGGTTGTTACTTCTCCCTTCCCTTCAGTTCAACAAAGTGAACTGTATGCTATCTGTTTAGTTTTACAGGATTTTCCCTCTGAACCCCTTAATATTGTCAGTGATTCCCAATACGCTGTTTATGTTACTTCTCATCTTCCTACTGCCTCTCTACCTCTCAATCCCCAAACCACTTTGCAACGTTTATTTACTCATTTACAGGCCTTACTTCATATGCATCATCATCCTGTCTTTATTGTTCATGTTCGTTCACACTCTGGACTGCCCGGGCCTATGGCCGGAGGGAATGATAAAATTGACTCTGTACTTATTGCTTCTATTCAACAGGCATCTCAAGAGCACGAACTTCATCATACCAATGCGAAGGGACTTCAGCAATGTTTCTCTCTCTCACGCAAACAGGCTCGTGCTATTGTGCGTTCTTGTGCTTCCTGCGCACCTTTAACACTCCCTTCGTTGCCACCAGGTTGTAATCCACGCGGCTTGAGAGGAAACCATATTTGGCAGATGGATGTTACCTATGTTACATTTTTTGGATGTCTTCGTTATGTTCATCATACTATTGACACTTATTCTCATTTTCAGTGGGCTACTGCTCAGAGTTCTGAAAAGGCTGACGCTGTCATCACTCATCTTTATTTCTGTTTTGCAGTTATGGGCCTCCCTACAATACTCAAGACGGACAATTCCCCCGCCTATACTTCTCATAAACTTGCTACCTTTCTTGCCTTGCGTTCCATCCGCCATATTACAGACATTCCTTTTAATAGTCAAGGTCAAGCAATTATTGAACGTGCCAATCGCACCTTAAAACTCCAATTACAAAAACAAAAAGGGGGAGTCCCTGAGTCTCCTCAACGCCATCTATTAAGAGCACTCTTTACCCTTAACTTTTTAAATCATTGG
>NW_012135747.1:414166-426581 GCF_000956105.1 Propithecus coquereli | reverse complement strand
GGTGTATACGCATTTATGTCAAATTATGACTATCTGTGGGGATGTATAAGATATAACATGTTTTGGAAAATGGGTTCTGGAGTCAGACAGCCTGGGTTTGAATCCCAGTTCTTCCACCTATCAGCTCTGTAACTTTGGGTACCTTATTTAACCTTTCTCTTCCTAAGATGGATAATAACAGTGCCTACTTCACTGTAGTTTTTCCAGCAGCTAGCACAGTTCCTGGCATTAGCAGGTGCCTGATGAAATTTGTTCAATAATTGAGTGAACGAGTGAATGAATACATATAGGTTCTATAACTTTAGTTTGCTAACACACACATGCAATAAATGTTGAATGTTATCATCAACCGTCTTCAGCCTCTGGATTCCTTCCTGCCTCTACACCTTTGCATGAGCTATTCCCTCTGTCTGGAGCTCCTTCTGCTTACTTCTCCGCCTTGTTGCTCAAGACCCAGGTCAAGCAAAACCTGCACAATGAGCCTTTCCCAGGTGGCCCCACCCAGAGTTGCCCTTCTGCTTCCTTTCTACCATTATAGCACCTCTAATGCACATATGCAATGATTGGGGGGTGTAACCGAGATGTAACTGACATATCATAAAATTCACTCATTTAAGGTACATAATTCAGTGGTTTTTCGTATATTCACAGAGTTGTGCAGCCATCACCACAATCAATTTAGAATATTTTCACTATCCCAAAAGGAAAACCCACTAGCAGTCACTCCAAATCTTCTCACCTTACCCCAGCCTCTGGGAACCACTAATTTACTTCCCGTCACTGTAGATTTGCCTGTTCTAGATGTTCGTGTAAATAGACTCACATGCAATTTGTCCTTTTGTGGCTGCCTTTCACTTAGCATGATGTTGTCAAGGTACATCCATGTTGCAGCATGTATCAGTGTTTCACTCCATTTTAAGATTGAATAATACTCCCTCATATGCATATACCACATTTTGTTTACCCATTGATCAATTGATGGGAATTTAGGGTGTTTACGCTTTTGGGATATTAAGAATAATACTTCTATGAACATTTGTACACAAGTTTTTGTGTGAACATATGTTCTTCTGGGTATATACCTAGGACTGGAATTACTGGGTCACAGGGTAATTCTATGTTTAACATTTTCCAGGAACTGCCTATTTTCCAAAGTGGCCACACCATTTTACATTCTCACCGGGAGCGTATGAGGGTTCCAGTATCTCCCCGTCTCTAAGTTTTTACCGTGAGTATCTCACTAGTGAACTCCTTGAAGGCAAAGAGTGTGAAATCTTGGTACTCGGCCACTCCAGCTCTTAGCCCAGTGCCGACACAGGGTCAACTTGGAACACATGCTTACTAGATATCGGAAAGCCTGTCGAGTCCACACTCTGCTGCTGGCGGGTCAGTAGGAAGTGATATTCAGAGTACAGAGTAAGACAGATCACTTAGCAGAATTCACAGTACAGACGGCAGGTTCCATAGGAAATGTTTGGTTTCGCCGTGAACCCAGAAAGTCTCTCCCTGGCACAGTGCTCTCCAAGTGCAGTCCAGGGACTAGCCCCACCTACGTGCTTGTTAGAAACCCACGTTCTCAGGTTACACCCCATATCTAGGAAATTAGGATCTCTGGTGGTGGGGCCCAGCAACCGGTTTCAACAAACTCTCCAGGTAACTCCAATGCATGGCTGGAATTTGAGAAGCACGGAGTTCATGCATTCTTTTGAGTGTTAGTTAGGCATTAACAGGAGGAGGGAAGAAGTACCTTTAATAAGCTAAAAGGTTTTTGGTTTTTATTGTGTTCAAAGCCCTGAGATTTGGGGCACTCCCACAAACAGCTGGCAGGAAAGCAAATGGTAAGGCCTTTCTGGAGGGCAATTTAGCATGTCTAAATCTTTGTAAATGTGCATATTCATTGACACTGTGGTTCCACTTCTGGGACTTTATCCTCAGGAAAAAAATCAGAGATATTTTCTGAGACTTGTTATAAAGACATTTCCTCATTGCAACATTATTTAAAATCGAAGGAAATTGGAAATAAGCCAAAAGGCAAATCACAGGAGATTGGATAAGTGAACTATTACATATGTTCATTATGTAATTAATTGTCTGAGTCATTTCACATAGTTTTGAATGTTTTTATAAACGAAGAAAAATTTACATATCAAGTTAAAATAACAGGTTACAAAGGCATTAGTCAGTTTCCTTAATTTGCTTTATAAAATACATACATACGCACACACACAGCTGCGCATGTAGGTACAGTTGATTTTCATTACTTGCAGTAGTTATGTTCTATAAAGTCACCCCAAACACCAAATCTGCTTCTCTCTGTTGTTCTCAGGAAAGGGAGTTTGTTTAAAAAGAAGGGAGCCCAATTCTCCTACTTAGGCTTTCCACCTCAAATCCTTCCAGGAGATTCCTTTGCAGTTCTAACTTGAAGAGCTTGCACACCTGTAACTGAGGATAAAGCCCGAGCACTAGACTGGGACCCTAAGGGTGCCCTCCTCATGCTTGGGGACTCGTTCTGCTTCTTGTAACTTTTGACCACAATCTTTGACTTTCTGTCGCTGCAAACTATCCTGTGGCAGCAAGTGAGGAGGCAAAGCCACAGCACGACATCCTAATGAGGTCCCGCCTTGCAGTGCCACATCCTCTGAGATAAACTAAGAACATATCCTGACACAGCACAGGGTCATGACCAATCTTTGCGGTTTGCAGTTTCAGAATCAAGCAAATGTGGATGGAACCTCGCAATCACCTACCTTGTCCCTTTCGGTGGCAGAGAGGGTTTTTCCCTAATGCATCCTGCTCTACTGGACTATATCAAAATCGTAGAGGCAAGACATCTTCCTTGTTAAAATATATGAGGCAAAGTAGGAGCCCACTACCTTGTTATACAAAATGGGGAGACTGAGGGCCAGAGACATGAAAAGACCTGCCCAATGTCGCCCCCACACGGGTATCAGGACACCCAGCACAGAGCTCTTCCCCACAGTGCTCTCAACTTGGACTCCAGGGCTCTGGTGGCCCAGCCATAAGACAGCAGCCACAAACAGCAGCTTGCCCTGAAAGAGCATCTTTTCCCTTCCAAATTCATGAAAAAAGGGCATTTAAAACTATACGACATCCGTGCCTTGTAACCTATGAAAAACCTTGTAATTATTCACTCCTCAGTAAAATTGAAGCCCCAGGGCTTTGCCTGGTGTCTACCCTGTGGCTTTAGTCCCCCTTGGCACAGGCTGTGTCCCTGAGAGGTGTAGGAACACTAGCGTGAAGAGCCACAAGTCACTCCACGCTGATGCCCACACAGAACTTCTTTGTGGAATCGGGCAGTCGCGGTCCTGTTTGAAAAGCCATTTGAGAAGCAATCAGAAGGTATTAACTGAGTTCCTGTTATGGATTTGCACAGTGCTGGATGACCGGGCCATCGATACGGCATGGCCCCTGCTTGTGAGGAGCTGGCAGACTAGTGAGGCGCCCAAGTTCTGTAGTCATGATTCGTGTTAACGAGCAGGGAGGAGAGAGATGCCAGGAAACAAACGTGAAGCAGAAATGGGGGGCAGCGACTCTGCCCATCTCAACAGGGAAGGACAGGATGGAACAGAGGAGGGTCCCAGGTACCCCGGGGCAGCAGCAGGGAGCCACTTCTTACATTGGAACATCCACACTACAAAGAGAGTGACAAGTCTGCTTAAAGCCGGGGGCGTGTGATGTTGGAGCTAGCAGAGGCCTACCGGAGGCCTCGCTGTGCAGGCGTGGGAGTTGTGTGAAGAAGGTGACCCTGCTCGTTAGTTTCTTGAGATGCGTGGGGAGTTAGCTATGCTCCCAGCAAAAAATCGGGTCCCTTAGACAGGGGTCGTCACGAAGGATAAGGAAATAATAGAATAGAGAAATAAAAGAATACACAGAGACGAAAGTACAGTTTTATAGATTTACAAAACGAGGGGGTACTCGGGGGACCCCATGGTATTCCCATAAACTGTGAGGCCCAGAATAAAGTTTCACATGGGTATTTATAGGTACAGAGATCGGTTGCCAGGGGTAACAGGTTTACATAATAACAGGTAGTTCCTTTTAGGCTAAAAGTCTTCCAAAAGGCTTCTATAGATCCCTTAATTAACTCTATCTACATGAACAAACTGTTACAAAATCTTTCAAAGACAAACTTCTAAGATGAAGCTACCACTTAACAGAAGGGTTAAACAGAGATACAGTGGCTCCATATTTCTTTATCTAGTTATTGGGGATGGAGACAGGTAGTCAGGAGTCAAGCAGGAACTGTCCCTTGGGCTAACTGCTTTTAGCCGCAGGTGTCTGTCTCTCCAGCAGGCACTCTGATCAGCTCTCATCCCGTGGCTCCATGCAAACCTGCTTTGTCGTTCAAAGCAGGAGAAAACCACAGGTCTGAGACTGCAGCGTCACCTTGGAAAGCAGCTGCTACTGACCTTTGAGATGCCCTCCCGAGGCAGCTTTTGATATGCAAACTAACATGTTCACATATTCCTTCAGGGCAAAGCCCTGCAAAACTCCTGAGATCATTTGTCTCTAATATAGCAATATTAATCTGTGGAGCAGTATTTCTATGGAGCATAGAGATGACTTCACGAAATTAAACCAGCATCACATGGCTTGCCAGGTGAACAGCACAAAGAAGAGGAAGGCCAATCTGTCATGATGGGAGTGCTGCGGGGCTAGGACAGTGTCTCTTTCACCCACATTTCCAACCCCTAGCCTACTGCCAGGCCCAAACTAGGTCACCTAAACCTTGCTGGGAGTCATGTTCCTCATAGTAACACTTGGCTCCATATTGCAGAGTGAATTAAACAAGCTGAAGCATATAAAGCCCATAGCACAGGGCCCGACTTGTAGGAAGTGCACATATTAAATAAATGGGAGCTATTGTTTTTGCTGTTACTGTAGACAGACATTTGCTGGATCATCTCACACTAATTATATAATATTAAACCCGCTGAGAAATCTTTCTTTGATCTCTGGCATTTTTTACTGGAGTAGTGATTTCAAACATTGGGGTGTGTTAGAATCACCTGGGAAACTATGGGCCCAGGCCCTCTCAGTTGATTCAGTAAGTCTCATTTTTTTTTTTTTTTAAACAAATATCTCAAGTGGTTCAGGGACCACTTGGAGAAAGACTGCCTTGAGCTGAGAGCCCTTCTGTCACTGGCTGTGCTGAATGGTGTGCATTTGATATTCTCTCTCTTTCTTTTAAAGACAGGGTCTTGCTCTGTTGCCCAGGCAATCTAAACATTGGCGACAAGATGGCATAGATCTCTTTTTGCCTGCTTCTCTGTGCAAAGCGCACTATAAGCCCTAGAAATGGTAAGAGAGACAACCAAAGGAGAACAATGAGAGATGATAAGAGTAAGGAAGACTGATTTGGGACCAAATTTTAAATAAGGTATACTGTATATGCTTTTAGAAAAATAATTCAAAGAATATAAAAGCTTATAAAGTAGAGGGAAACTCCCTGACCCCACCTCTTCCTCGCTTACCCCATATTCCCACTCGCCAGAGGTAATCACTGTTAACTGTGGTTTTGGGTTTTTCCCCCAAGAAATTGTCTACACTCAAACAAGCACGTCCATTGATATATCTCTTTCCTCCCAACGCTCTCTTTGTAAAAAATACAAATAGGATCATAGGATAGAGCAGGGTTTGGCAAATGTCTTCTGTAAAGTGTCAAATAGTAAATATTTTTTGCTTTTCGGGCCATATGGTCTCTGTCCCAACTACTAAATCTCTGTTGTAGATGGAAGGCAGCCACAGACAACTCATAGATGAATAAGTATGGCTGTGTTCCAATAAAATTTTATTTACAAAACGGGCAACAGGCTGGATTAGGCCCACAGCCATTGTTTGTCACCATAGAGTACTACAACTTTGTTTTCACTTGAATTTTGAACATCTTTCTTGTATCAGCCCATGCAGTGACCTCACTCTAACTGCTGCATGGTATGGAGAGTAGATTCAGCCATTCCTCTATGGGGCATTTAGATACTTTTCCAGATTTTGCCATTATAAATAAAGCTGCCATGTACTTTGTGTTTGGTTGACTGTTCTGCAGAATGAACTCTTAGAGCAGAATTGCTGAGTCAGAGGCTAAGTATGAATTTAAATGTTTGAGATATTGCCAAATTGCTCTCAGCCTTCTTTTCAAATTCAAATTGCTGCATAACCTTGTGATGCTCATTGCTTAATCTTATTCCTGGTGAATGTTTTCTGTTAATTTAAAGGTTTTGTAATAATTAAGGGAAAGATTTCAAAGACAAACAGAGGCAAAAGTAAATGATGTGGCAATTGATTCACATTTATAACTCTCACTTTCATGAAGCAATTTGCACAGCGTTCTTGCCAATGTAAAAGCAAATTCCCTTCTGCCTACACACTCCCAGAAAGCAGTAGGAGCAGCTCTTTCTAACTGTAAAGAACGTTACATGCAAAAGCACAAGCTAGGTCCTTTTAGAGCAAATATGCTCATCAGATTGTACATAATTGCTGTTATTGCTGCAGCACATGCAGGCCTGGGCTCAGTGATGATGAGTGAGGAATTCTCGTTCAGACCCTTTGCACAACCAGCCCACGCTTCAGGTTCCCTTATCTGGGAAAAACACACAGATCACACTCAGTGTTGTTGAGATCACAACTACAAACAAACAGCCTTAGCTGCACACCCACTGTGACACTGGCAATGAGCAAGGTCCTTCACACACATTCCCTCCAACCCTGTGATGATGGCATCATCACCACGTCGCAGATGGGAAAACGAGCTCAGAGTCAAGTACCCATTAATGACTGTGAAGGTGGACAAACTACGCAAATAACTCCTGGTCTCAGGGTCAGATGACCTGGGCCTAAGTTCTGCCTCTGCCACTATTTGAGTGATTTTGGGTAAGTCACTTAGGTTCTCTGCATCCCTTTTTCTCATTAAAAAGAGAGATTACTTCTCTGTATATTAAATGAGATAACGTGCCAAAGTACCTGGCATTCTCGATGTTTCCTCTATCCCATGGTTAAGACTGCACTTCCCCACTCCCTTGAGGTCAGGCATGGCTAGGAAGCTTGCATTGGCCAATGACATGAGAACATCTGTGATGTGTGTCACTTGTGGGCAGATGCACTGAACACCGGTGCAAGACTCCAGCACTTTCTTCCTCCAAGAGGATGATCAACGTGAGACAGCACGTGTTAGTACGGAGGTACAATGTTGATGGAGGACAGCCACCCAGGGGCAGAGCCCACTTTATGTGACTGCGGAATAAACTTTTGTTTTCTTAAGCCATTGAGATTTTGGGGGATTGCTGGGCATAACCAAACCTATCCAGACTATTATGTTGTCTGTCTTGCTCAACACTATACCCCCAATATCTAAAACAGTGCCGTGGCAAGGTCGGATCTCAAGAAATGCTTACAGAATGCCTGTTCTAGGAGTTTTCTTTTTGGCTCTAGTATACAGATAATCTCTATTTAGCATCAGTGACAAAGAGAGCTTTCCAAATACTGAAAGCTTCTCTTTGAGAGTTGTTATGGGTTGAATTGCGTCCCACAAACATTCACATTGAAGTCCTAAGCCCCAGTAGCTCAGAACGTGGCCTTGTTTGGAAATGGGGTCACTGCAGATGTAGTTCGTTAAGATGAGGTCACACTGGAGTAGGATGGGCCCCTAATGCAATATGACTGGTGTTCTTATGTTAATACAAAGGGAAAATTTGGACGCAGACACACACACAGGGAAATGCTACATGCAGACTGGAGTTATGCTGCCACAAGCGAGGAACCACCAGACGGTGGACTAGAGGCCGGGAACCCATCCTTCCGTAGTGCCTTCAGAGGGAACATGGCCCTGCTGACACCTTGACCTCAGACTTCTAAGCCTCCACAATTTTAAGACAATAAATTTCTGTTGTTCAATATATCCAGTCTGACTTAGTTTTGGCGACTCTAGCAAACACACAACATTATACACTTCCTTGCTCTGTACGGAGGGTAACACACAGAACTATTGCTAATATCTCCTCCTGCACTAGTCCATCCCCTTTCCTTTCCACACATACGGTGGGTGATTCCTACCTAGTGGGCCAATATGTGTGAAGTCTCACACATTGTATAATCTTCACTAGAAAACTTATTTCTTACCCTAACAGAAATAAATCACTTTAGAAACCACATACTACAATGACTAAGGCATCATTTAAAAATAGAAGCATTTACAAAAAGAAGAGAAATATTAAAATCTAAACGTTGGCGACAAGATGGCATAGATCTCTTTTTGCCTGCTTCTCTGTGCAAAGCGCACTATAAGCCCTAGAAATGGTAAGAGAGACAACCAAAGGAGAACAATGAGAGATGATAAGAGTAAGGAAGACTGATTTGGGACCCCAGAACCAGAGGAACAGCACAGTGGCAAGACATGTGCCTCCTGTCACCCAACAGAAGGCTACTCACGCTTGGCACCTCTCAGCCCCCAACCTAGCAACAGAAGGCAGCAGATAGGCTCATTTCCAGTAAAAAAAAAAATCAAATACAATTAAGAAATGGGCAAAAGACAGGAACAGATATTATACCAGAGAAGATACACAGATGGCAAATAAGCACATAAAAAATGTTTAACATCATTAGCCATTAGAGAAATGCAAATTAAAACTACAGTGAGATATAACACATCTAACAGAATGACTAAAGTCATAGTGACAACCCAAATCCAGAAGGGATGTGGAAAAACTAAACCACTCATTGCTGTTGGGAATGTAAAATGGTAAAGCCACACTGGAAAACAATTTGGTAGCTCCTTATAAATCTAAACACGTGGCCGGGTGCGGTGGCTCACGTAGTAATCCTAGCATTTCGGGAGGCCGAGACGGAAACGTTGCTTAAGCCCAGAGGTTGAGGTTGCAGTGTGCACCACTGCTCTCTAGCCTAGGTAACAGAGCAAGACCCTAAAAAAAAAAACCCCAAAACAACAACAAAAAAACTAAACACATGTATGTATCATGATGTATCATGTGATCCAGCAATTACACTGCTAGAAATTTATCTGAAAGCAAATTTTTTGTTTTGAAACAAAAACATGCATATAAATATTCAGAACAGCTGTACTTGTAATAGCCAAAAACTGGAGAAGCCTTGATGTCCTTCAACAGGTAAAACAAATTATGGTACATACACACCATGTGACAGAACTCAGCAATACAGAGGAATGAATAAAAAGAATTATTGATACATACAGCAAACTTGAATGAACTCCAGGGAATTACGCTGAGGGAAAAAAAGAGGCAATCCCTAAAGGTTATATACTGTTGATTCTGTTTGTTCTTGAAATGACAAAATTATAGAGAAATGGAGGATAGATTAATGGTTGCCAGGGGTTAAGGACAGGGGTGTGGGAAGGACAGGAGAGAGGTGGGTATGGTTATCAAAGGGCAACATGAGGGATCTCTGGTGTCTAAACTGTTCAGTTCCAGTATTTCAGTCTAAACTGTGTCTAAGCTTACACGGGTGATTGAACTGTACAGAACAAGGCCAGGCATGGTAGCTCACGCCTGTAATCCAGCACCTTGGGAGGCTGAGGTGGAAGAATCACTTGAGCCCAAGAGTTCAAGACCAGCTTGGACAACATAGCGAGACCTGTCTCTACAAAAAATAAAAAAATCAGCGGGGCATGGAGAAGTGCACCTGTAGTCCCAGCTACCTGGGAGGCTGAGGCAGGAGGATCACTTGAGCCCACGAGTTTGAGGCTGCAGTGAGCTATGATCAGGCCAGTCTAGGTGGCAGAGCTAGACCAAAAACAAACTGTACAGAACAACTGTATAGAAAAATATAACACACAAATATTAATAAAAGTAAAACTGAGAAATCTGAATAAGATTGGTGGATTGTATAAAGTTAATGTCATGGTTGTGATATTATACTATAGTTTCACAACTGTTATTTTTTGGGGGAACTGGACAAGGTATACAGAAAATCTCTGTATTACTTCTTACAGTTGCATGTGAATCTACAATCACCTCAATAAAAATTTCAATTATAAAAATCTGAATGTTTATCACATGCCATTACATGAATGATGTCTGTTGTACAGATGAAGGAACTGAAGTTGAGTAGCTGGTACCTGACCTAAGGTTACAGAGCTAGTAAGATGTGCCAGGATTCAAACTCAGGGGTGTCCAGCTCCAAACACCAGGAATTTAACCACAAAGCTATTCTGGTTGATACTTTAGAATATAATGTAAATGACTTAAGGGTCCAATTAGTTGAGTAAAGAAGTAAAAAAGTAACTATTGGCAGGGTGCAGTGGCTCACGCCTGTAATCCTAGCTCTCTGGGAGGCTGAGGCAGGCGGATTGTTTGAGCTCAGGAGTTCGAAACCAGGCTGAGCAAGAGCGAGACCCCGTCTCTACTAAAAATAGAAAGAAATTAATCAGACAACTAAAAATACATAAAAAAAATTAACCGGGCATGGTGGCGCATGCCTGTAGTCCCAGCTACTCAGGAGGCTGAGGCAGGAGGATCGCTTGAGCCCAGGAGTTTGAGGTTGCTGTGAGCTACGCTGACGCCACAGCACTCTAGCCCGGGCAACACAGTGAGGCTTTGTCTCAAAAAAAAAAAAAAAAAAAAGTAACTATTAATATATAACTTCAAAGGGTGAGCAAGGTTGTACTTTCTGCTACTATCATATAAATTAAAAAGCTTTGCTTTAGAATATGATGCCAGGACTTAGGTAATAGAGTATAGTTTCAAGAGTACTCTAATTATAAGGAATTTTATTCTCAGGTTCCTAAAAATAACGTTAGTTTTTGTCTAATAATTATAAAATTGAATTATAATACCATCAATAGAAAACAAACACCAAAAAGTACCCACACTTACTTGGTAATGTTGGCTTCAGCTTAAAATAAAAATACTCTAAACCAAGTTTCAGCAAAATAATTTTATTTCCTAACACATAGTAAACATATACATCCAATATGTGCTCTTCTTGCACATCTATTCACAAATGACTCCCAAATTACAACTGTCTTCATATTTAAGCATGTGCTAAAGTTATCTTAGTTAAGATATGAAAAATGCTTTAGACTGATAACATTCTGAATATATTGGGTTGGTCACAGCAGAATTTGCTTTCGTTAGATGAGTTCTATGTATTTAAAGCTTTGAAAAGTTACTACTTTTACATCTAATACTTCCAGATGAACAGGATGCAGCAATATCAGCTTGTATTCCAGAGAAATCTCATTAGTTTTTCTGGTGATGGAACCACTTATCCACTGCATTCAGAGAAAAGAAAAACAAATCAGAATCTCTGTTAAAAAAAATTGGACCCAACATAGAACAAAGAATAACGTACTTGCTTTAATGGACCCTACTATGAATTACCTTAAAACAAACATACATACATAGAAAACCTCGCAACAGCAAAGACAGGTAACTTGTCAGTGTTTTCTTTTCGGTGTCCTTACTCTTGATGCTATTATATAGTGTAATTTTCAAATTTGTTTTTAAAGTGGCAGAACCCTTTTCTTACCAGAAAAACCTTACAGAGAATTCTAACATCTAAAGTGGGAGAGAACAGTTTTTTGGGTGAAACAGCCTGTGGCCAGATGGGGATGCAGAGCCCAGCCCCCTCGGAGTTCCTCCCAGTGTCCTCAGGGCATCTCCACGGAGCTCAGAGAAGTACAGTGGGTCGTGGGTGGGAAATTGCTGATAGAGTGTGGCACTGAAGGTAGTATGTAGCAGCCTATCTTTCTTCCCACGTACACTACAGAACTCTAAAAATGTTTCTCTTCTCCCCTTCCCTCTCTCTCTTCATATGTATGTGGTATGTTAAAAAGATATATGTGACATGGAACCTGGAGGACGTTTTGCTAAGTGAAATAAGTCAGGCACAGAAAGACAAATACTGCATGATGTCACTTATATGTGGAATCTAAAAAAGTTGAACTCGTAGAAGTAGAGAGTAGAATGCTGGTGGCCAGAGAATGAAGAATGGGGGAAGGGGACATACCGATCCAAGGGTACAAAGTTTCAGACAGATAGGAAGAACAAATTTTAGTGATCTATTGCATAGAACGGTGGCCATAACAAATAATAATGCACTGTATATGTCAAAATTGCTAAAAGAATAGATTTTAAATGTTTTCACCACAAAAAAAGGTAAGTATGTAAGGTACTGGATTTGTTAATTAGCCTGATTTAATCTTTCCACATTGCAAACATATATGAAAACATCACAGTGTACCCCATGAATATATACAACTATTTGTCAATTAAAAATAAAGTTAATATACATAATTTCTCCATACATATATATAATTTTTAATGTAATTTTACTGGAATCTTACCATCTGTTGGTACTGTGCAGGCAGATTCACATGGTGGTGGTAGCTAAAATAAAATATTAAAATATGTCAGTCTAATCC
>NW_012135747.1:403275-413231 GCF_000956105.1 Propithecus coquereli | reverse complement strand
ATATACAAATATGTAAAATATGGAGAAAGTGTTCTCACTGAAAAGTTGTAATAGTTAGCCACTGGCTTTTCCTTCCAATTTTTCTTATTCATCTGAACTTTGTCAGGATGCATACGTAAAGAAAGGTAAATCTAAATGCACTGGCTTCATTGTTAAATTGTTCTTTTATCCTGTACTACCCCATTTATGAAGCAGAAAAAGTCAGATCTCATTTTCTTTTGCTTTCCTTATTTAATATTGTAAATGAAAATAACTTAAGGTTATCTAGTTCAGTCTTTTGGTTAATCCAAATCAGATAATTAAACATAGTACAGAAACAAAATTATTGCTTTGTTGGTTTACTGCCTCACAGGAAAGTCTTATAAACCATTCCTGTAACGGTACCTAAAATTTGATAACTTCCTTAGTCCTTGCTATAACCAAGTCAAGTAAATTCCTGTTGGTTCTTTTGTGGAAAATGGCCTACGACAGGTAATAGGCACTTGGATTACCTGGTATATTCTAGAATCATTTTGATTTTTACAAATTACACTACCATGATTGACCAGGACCACTCCTCAGCTTCTCCCCTCAAATGTCTACTTGTGTGTGTGTATGGTTCTAGTTTTAAGACTTCACACAGTAATACACACATAGAGGTGCTCAAATATTTGTTGAAACAATTACTTCCAATTGCTTCTTGGCCTTTTGGCTAAGAAACAAGTACTTCCTGTCCCCACTTGGCACCATATTTTAGCCACCTGGTATTTTCTTTTTAAAGGGAACTTTTACATACGGCATCCACAATGGCTTTGGCAGCGTCGGGATCACACTTGAAGGGGCTCTCAGACACTGTTGTATTCATGCTGTTAAATAAAACAAGGGAAGTCATAAGAAGAAACAGCTAAAAAATTCTCTCAACAGTTAAAAAAATAAGTGAAAGATGTTAGACCAGATGACAATCAAGTTTGATTTAGTTGAAAGCCTTCTCTGATAATTTATCTGATAATTTATTTTGGCAAAGTACAACTATTCTTGTGGTCAGTTTTATTCAAGTATTTTGTTTGTTTGTTTGTCTTGAAACAGGATCTTCCTCTGTTATTCAGGCTGGAGTTCAGTGGTGTGATCATACTCACTGCAATCTCGAACTCCTGGGCTCAAGCAATCCTCCTGTCTCAGCCTCCTGAGTAGCTGGGACTACAGGTGCTTGCCACCATGCATGGCTAATTTAAAAAAAATTTTTTTGTAGGGATAGGGTCCCAATGTTACCTAGGCTGGTCTTGAACTCCTGGCCTCTTGCAATCCTCCTGCCTCAGCTTCCCAAAGTGCTAAGATTACAGGAGTGAGCCACTGCACCTGGCCTCAAATATCTTAACAAGTTCAGATTTTTTATTTTTTTATTTTTGAGACAGAGTCTTGCTCTGTCACCTGCATAGAGTGCAGTGGCATCACTGTAGCTCACTGCAACCTCAAACTCCTGGGCTCAAGCAATCCTCTTGCCTCAACCTCTTGAGTACCTGGGACTATAGGCACCACCACGATGCCTGGCTATTTTTTTTTATGTTTAGTAGAGATGGGGTCTCATTCTTGCTCAGGCTGGTCTCAAACTCCCGAGCTCAAGTGATCCTCCCACCTTGGCCTCCCAGAGGCGTGAGCCACCACACCCAGCCTGCAAGTTCAGATTTAAGAATCTGTTTTATAATTCTCACCGAAATAGCTGAGAAATACAAATTAAAATGAGAAATGTATCTTTCCTAATTGGAAAAAATGAACAATAAAAAAAAAATCAGTTCCTGTAGTGTTGATGAGAACTCCGAAACTGACACTTCTGGCAGGAATAATAAATGGTTCAACATTTCTGAAAAATCATCTAGTAAAATGTATCCAAAACCTTTAAGAAGTTCACAGGCTTTAATAGAGAAATTTCGCCTCTAAAAATCTAGTCCAAGATTGAAACAAAGAGTTTATCATATTTGAAGTAACCAAAATGTCCTGCGATAAGGAGTTATTAAAAACAGCTTATGAAAAAGTAGAACAGAGGATACTAGAGGCTGAGAAGGGTAGGAGGAAGGAAGGAATAGGGAGAGATTTGTTTAAGGATAAAAAATTACAGCTAGATAGGAGGAATATGTCCTAGTGCTCTATAACACTGTGTAACTATAGTTAACAATAACATATTATACAGTTTCAAATAGCTAGGAGGAGCATATTGAGCATTCCCAACACAAAGAAATGATAAATGTTTGTGAAGACGGAAATGCTAATTACCTTGATCTGATCATTATAGATACATATTAAGACATCGCTATATACCCCATGAATATATATAATTATTATGTCAATTAAAAAATCAGTAAAAAAAGGTTTATCCACAAAATGGAATACTATATAGAGATGGAATGCTATATTATAAAAATATTACATTTTTAATGACATGGGAAATGTTTATAATATAGTGTTAAATAAAAAAAAATCATAAAACATATGATCCTAATTTTTTTTTTTTTTTAATACAGGGTCTCGCTCTGTCACCCAGGCTGCAGTGTCATCAGCTCACTGCGACCTCAAATTCCTGGGCTTAAGCAATTCTCCTGCCTCCGCCTTCCAAGCAGCTGGTACTACAGGCAAGGCCCCACGCCTGGCTAAGTTTTCTGTTTTTTGAAGAGATGAGGTCTCGCTATGGTGTTCAGGCTGGTCTTTAACTCCTGGCCTCAAGTTATCCTCCCACCTCAGCCTCCCAAAGTGCTGGGATTTACAGGCGTGAGCCACCACGCCCAGCTACCCTCACAAAGCTCTGATCTTGCTGTCCTCTTTCTTTATAGTTTTAGTTTGTACTTGTTCAGGGAGTATCATGTGTTTACCTTCCCATTCACCTGGACACTGACTGACAAAATCAACAGTAGTGCCCTCTTATCTGCAGGAGATACGTTCCAAAGATCCCCAGTGGATGCCTGAAACTGCAGATCATCCAATCCCTATATATACTGTTTTTCCAATCTGATAGCCAAGATGGCTCCTAAGTGACTAATGGGTGGGTAGCCTATAGAGTGTGGATATGCTGGACAAAGGGATGACTAACACCCAAGGTGGGACAGAGTAGGAGGCATGAAATTTTATCATGCTGCTCAGAATGGCATGCAATTTAAAACTTATGAATTGTTTATTTCTGGAATTTTCCATTTAATATTTTCAGACAAAGGTTGACTCAGGTGACTGAAAGCATCGGAAGTGAAACCACAGATGAGGGGGACTGCTGTATCTCTTTTCTAAGTGTTTCATGGTTATTAAAACCTTTGGAGAGTCTGCTTTGTTTGTTAAACTTGTAGAGAAGAGTTAACACTTACCAACTGATTCCTTTTCCATCTGTTTTCTTAGTCACTAATGCTTTCCAATGGTCGTGAGTGCTTTTAATAATATCCATTGCGAAGTCCTATAATTTGAAGAGATGCATTATAATGATAGAAAGGTGTTCTTTTCCTATTATCAACATTTTCCCAAAGCCTGATACTTCGTCCCTGATACTTCGTCTGTTTTTTTTTTTTGAGACAGAGTCTCACTCTGTTGCCCAGGCTAGAGTGCCGTGGCATCAGCCTAGCTCACAGCAACCTCAAACTCCTGGGCTCAAGCGATCCTCCTGCCTCAGCCTCCTGAGTAGCTGGGACTACAGGCACGCGCCACCATGCCCGGCTAATTTTTTCTATACATTTTTAGCTGTCCAATTAATTTCTTTCTATTATTTTAGTAGAGACGGGGTCTCGCTCTTGCTCAGGCTGGTCTCAAACTCCTGAGCTCAAACGATCCACCCGCCTCGGCCTCCCAGAGTGCTAGGATTACAGGCGTGAGCCACCACGCCTGGCCACTTCGTCTTTTTTGAGTCACTTTCTTTCAGTGGTGTAATCATAGCTCACTATAACCCTGAACTCCTGGACTCAAGTAATCCTCCCACCTCAGCTTCCCAAGTAGCTGAGACTACAGGCTCATATCATAATGCTGAGCTAGTTTTTTAAATTTTTTGTAGAGACAGGGTCTCACTATGTAACCCAGGCTGGTCTTGAGCTTCTGGCCTTAAGTTATCCTCCCACTTCAGCCTCCCAAAGAGCTGGGATGACAGGTATGAGCCACCATGCCTGGCCCTGAATCACTTTCCTTTGTTAAAAATGGGAGAACATTTAAATGAATAAATAAATACCAAGACTATTTTATGTCTTTAGACTTTCGTTTAATGAATTTTTATGAATCTTTAGATGGTTACAATATGGTTAAATTGTAAGTCTCAACACAAATAGGCCTAAAGCTAAAGTTATGAATGACACATTACCTTATCTTTAAATTCTGCATTGAAAGCAAACTCATTTTCTGGTTTTCCATCAGGAACCTTGTATCTTCTAAACCAGTCCACAGTAGCTTCTAGGTAGCCAGGTTTCAGCCGTTTGACATCATGAATATCTAACAAGAGAATAACAGATTTCAAGATGCATAAGTAATTATTTATGCATTCAACAAAAATATCAAGTACATACTTTGTGAGAGCCATGGGATGGCTTTTCAAAAAAAGTTCAAGAAAACATTGGAGCTAACCACATTATGTTGCGATGAGAACACACACACATTAAAAGGAAATCATCTGGTGTCTCGGAATAGCTCTGACGTTAAGTACTAAGAGAAGAATCAATAAGATAGTAACTTCTATTAGATAAGAAGAAATGACTGGCAGCTACATAATTAAAGAACCAGTTTGTCAAGTGTGGATAACTTCTATGAGAACGGTAGAAGATACTGAAAAAGACAGGTTGAGGCTGTATTTCAGAGGATCACATTCCCATTATATAAGACAAGAAAAATGGATTAGACTGAAATCCAGTGATGGGTTACAAATAAAATGTGACTAGACTTTGCTGAATAGTATAGGCATTCTATATTACAATGCTTTAAATGTGGCCAACAGAAAAGTGTGCTGCTTAAAAAACTTTTTAAAAGTTTCTGGCCGGGCACAGTGGCTCACACGCGTAATCCTAGCACTCTAGGAGGCTGAGGCGGGAGGATTGCTTGAGCTCAGGAGTTCAAGGTTACAGTGAGCTATGATTGCACCACTGCACTTCAGCCTGAGCAAGAGCAAGACCCTATCTCTACTAAAAATAGAAAAAATGAGCCGGGCATGGTGGTGCATGCCTGTAGTCCCAGCTACTCAGGAGGCTGAGGCAGGAGGATCATTTGAGCTTGGAAGTTTGAGGTTGCTGTGATCTGGGCTGACGCTACTGCACTCCTGCCAAGACAACAAAGCAAGACTCTGTCCCCCGCCTCCCCCCAAAAAAGTTTTTGTACAGCCTCCAACAACGTCTACTAGCCTCAATGTCATTAAACTGAACTTTAAATGACCAAACTTCTGCTCAATGCAAGCAAATAAAAGATACAAGTGCTAAAAAAGTTAATCAGTAAAAGTATTACTGGAAAGAGGAATACATTTAACAACAGAAGCTTATTTATAGTCATATAATGTTACTTCAGTCCAATTTAAGATCTATATATTAGTAGTTAAAGAATATCATGCACTCGATTATAGTACCATCAAAAGTATGGAAATACAAATCCGATAAAGGGCTGATAACCAGAATCTACTTAGAACTCGGGAAAATCAACAAGAAAAAAATCAAACGACCCTATCAAAAAGTGGGCAAAGGACATGAACAGAAACTTTTCAAAAGAAGACAGAATAATGGCCAAAAAACATATGAAAAAATGCTCAACATCTCTAATCATCAGGGAAATGCAAATTAAAACCACAATGAGATAACACTTATCTCCAGTGAGACTGGCCTTTACCAAAAAGTCTCAAAACAATAAATGTTGGCGTGGATGTGGAGAGATAGGAACACTCATGCACTGCTGGTGGGACTGCAAACTAGTGCAACCTCTGGCGAAAGCAATATGGAGATACCTCAAAGAGATACAAGTAGAAGTACCATTAGATCCAGCAATCCCATTACTGGGCATCTACCCAAAAGAGCAAATGATACTGTATAAGAAAGACACCTGCACCTGAATGTTTATAGCAGCACAATTTGCAATTGCAAAGATGTGGAAACAACCCAAGTGTTCATCAATACATGAGTGGATTAATAAAATGTGGTATATGTATACCATGGAGTACTATTCAGCTTTAAGAAACAATGGTGATATAGCACCTCTTGTGTACTCCTGGATGGAGCTGGAACGCATTCTACTAAGTGAGGTATCCCAAGAATGGAAAGACAAGCACCACATGTACTCACCATCAAATTGGTATTAACTGATCAACACATAAGTGCACATATAAGAATAACATCTTCACCATCAAATTGGTATTAACTGATCAACACATAAGTGCACATATAAGAATAACATCTTCACCATCAAATTGGTATTAACTGATCAACACATAAGTGCACATATAAGAATAACATCTATTGGATGTTGGGCAGGGGGGAGGGAGGAGGAGGAAGGAGGGAGGAGGGGACGGGTATTTGCATACACAATGAGTGTAATGCGCACCACCTGAAGGATGGACATATTTGGAACTCGGACTTGGGGGGGGGGCAAGGGCAACATATGTAACCTAAACATCTGTACCCCCATAATATGCTGGAAAAAAAAAAGTACGGAAAGTTTACAGAGTAAACTGGGAAATATTTAAACACTGATAAATTTCAAAGAATTTATAGTTGACATAAAATGTGTAAGCTGACATAGCAATAAGTTGAAAATCAAGAAATCTGAAATGCAAATACTGATGTTTTCCAATACCAACAACCGATTCTCTAATTCTCCAATACCAACTGGGTATCCATAATTCAATTCAATCTTGACACTGTCTTCCTGGAGTTAGCATCATATCCTATAAGTTAAAGAGCTCAGTCTTACAAGACTACCCCATATCAGATGCCAGCTGCAAATCCTGGGCCTCCCATACTTCTGACCAACCTGCTATAAATTAAGGGTCACCACAATCCTTTCTTCAGGTTCCATAATTTGCTAGAATGGCTCACAGAACGCAGGAACACTTAAGTTTACTGTTTTATTATAAAGGATACAACTCAGGGACAGCAAATGGAAAAGCTGCATAGGAGGCAAGCTATGGTGTGGACAGACAGACACTGCCTTAGGTTGACATTTAGGGAAAGCTGTGTACTACTCACACCATGGGACTGGCCACCCGGAGAAAGTGTTCAGGATGCTAATAACCCCTACTGCAGGGAGATAACACTCTAGCAAATTAGTGCTGACATGGTGATGGGCTTGGCTTCACTAATCATGGCTAGAGCATGGCATTCAGAGTGTATTCTCTTGTGTGAGTAGCACATGTGAAAATGGACACACTGATCAATAGAATCAGAGTTGTACCATTAAGTAGTTAACAGATAGATGGTATGAATGCACTCTCACTGTACAAAATTTAAACAATGCAGAAGTATCTGAAACAAAAAGTATCTCTTCATCCTTCTCACTGCTCTGTTAAAGAATTGGTGTTCTTCCAGTCCTTTTTCAACAAATTTACACACACATGCAAATACATATTATCTCATTTTAAGGGAACATGTTCTAAGATGACTCTATTTTTTCCTCCCCAGCTAACACCTTGCTCGTGGAACAGATGACTCTAATCACTGTTGTGCAGACCTTGACCATCCAGCTGGGGTGGTGTTTGTCAGGTCTATCATAAAGCCAGTCTCCCCTCTCCCTCTTCCACACTGTACTCTTTGGAAGGAAGTCACTATGTGCAACGTACAATTAAGGAGTGAGGAGTTACATTCCACACTCCATATTAGTGGAGTATCTACATAAATTACTTTAAATTCTTCTGCTTAGAGATTTGTCTATTCTTCCCTATTTGGTTGTTCAATATTTATTTATGTCAATATGGACTCATGGATATTTATAATAATTTATGCTCTGGGTTATCAGCTAATACTACTTTATTTTCTTGCCCAAATTGTTCCAGCTTTGGCCATGGGAGCTCTCTCAGTTGTGTGTCCCTTTGACAGACTCCCATCACTATTCTTTTTTGAGAGCATTCTTTACTTCCTAGCACTATAAGATGCTCCAGGCTCATCTTGTCATTCCCTGCCCCAGCCCTAGAATCAGCCATTTCTCCAAGGAGCCTTGGTTCCTTTTTATTGTAGAATGGTATTAGAAACCAACATCCAGGTGCCAGGGGTGCTCATTGCTACTGAGATGGTCTTTTATGCTCACTCAGTTGACAGAGCAAAGAAACATATATGTGTCTCCTAATCTATGTATATATATACGTATCTAAAAGTGTTTCTCTGCGTATCCATCTGACTCCACATTATGGTGAACACAAGTTCATACTGATATTTCCAACTCTCATGCATCACCACATGGATCATTCTAGCCACACCCCCTTGCTTATCTATAACCTCCCACTCCAACAGCGAGAAACCTGTTCCCACCACCTTCTATCCATTTACTTCATTGTTCAAATCCAGTATACATGTATAGTGTATAGGTTGACAGAATTGTCAACCTGTACTCCACTGAGAAACAACTTTACCAACTAGAATATAATGTTTATGTGTGGGTTTTCTTGCCTTTAGTCTTACTGACTCTACTCATTTCTAAAGTTACTTAGGTTAGCACCTTTTCTTCTCATCTCCTTCGGTGAGGTTATTTCATACATTTTCAGCATGGTTAGATTCTTCTGTCACAGTTTGCATTCCATCCTGGAATTGACCTTGTAAATGACCTTTTAAAAATTTACATACATTAAGGTTCACTCCTTGTGCTGTGTGTTATTACTTATCTATTGCTGCTATAACAAACTACCACAAACTTAATGGCTTAAAACAACACAAATTTATTATCTAAGAGTTCTGTGGGTCAGCAGTTCTACATGTTGTCACCAGCCTAAAATCAAGGTGTCAGCAAAGCTGTACTAATTTCTGAAGGCTCTAGCAGAGAATCTGTTCCTTTGCCTTTTCCATCTTTTACAGGTTGCCTACTTTCCTTGGCTTGTGGCCACCCCCAACCCCCCCACGACCTTTAAAGCCAGTAGCGTTGTACCTCTCTGACCTGCCATCACATCTCTCTCTGCCTATAGCTGGGAAAGGGTCTCTGCTTTCAAGGACTCATGTGACTGCACTGGGCCCACCTGGATAATCCAGGATACTCTCTCCATCTCAAGGTTCTTAACCTTAATCATATCTGAAAGTCCACTGACCTTGTAAGGCAACATATTTACAGGTTTCAGGGGTTAAGAGGTGGACATCTTTGAGGGGATGGCATCATTGTGCTACTGTAAAGTTCTATAGGTTTTGACAAATGTATAGTATCATATATCCGTCATTGCAGTGACATTCAGAATAGTTTTACCACCTGTTGTAAAATGTTGGCCCCTCCAAAGATGTCCATCTTTTAATTCCCAGATATATGAATATGTTATGTTTCATGGCAGGAAGAATGAAGGCTACAGATGGAATTAAGGTTGCTGATCAGCTGACCTTAAAATTGGGAGATCATCCTGGGTTATCTGGGTGGGCCCAATATAATCATAAAGGTCCTTATAATGTAGAGGAGGAAGGCAGAAGAGTCAGAGTTAGAGAAGGAGTTGTGACAAAAAGCAAGCTTGCAGTGATATAATGACCCAACCTGCCATTGCTGGCACTCACAGGGGCCGTGAACCAAGGAATGCGGGCAGCCTCTAAAAGCTGAATAAGGCAGGACAATGAATTTTCCCCTAGAGCATCCAGAGGGAATGCAACTCACCGACACTTTGATTTTAGCCCAGTGAGATGCATTTGGGATAGGCAAGAGAAGACTAATTCAATAACTAGATAAATAGATTAGATCATTAACTAGAAGGAAGGTTAATATAAAAATAGTCAAGATAAATTAGACATGGAGTTAAAAGAGATAAGCATTGTTTTTTCTAAAAGGACTTCATACAGTCAAATTATAGCACTAGACAACACACTTATTGTCAA
>NW_012135747.1:399832-402015 GCF_000956105.1 Propithecus coquereli | reverse complement strand
ATACAATGGAATAAAATTCAGCCATAAAAAGGAGTACTGACATGTGGTACAACACAGCTGAACCTAGAAAACATTATACCGAGTGAAAGAAGCCAGACACAAAATATCACACACTATACAAGTCCATATATGTGAAATATCTAGAATAAGCAAATCCATAGACAAAAAGCAGATTAGTGGTGGCCAGGGCCTGAGAGGAGGAGGAAACAGGGAGTGACTTAAACTAGTCATAATGGCCACATAACCTTGTGAATGTATTAAATGCCACCAAATTGTATTTTGTAAAACAGTTAAAATGGTGAATTTTATGTTATGTGAATTTTACCACCAAAAAAGGGGGAATGAAGTGCTGGATACACGCTACAATGTGGAAGAACCCTCAAAAACACTATGCAAAGTGAAATAAGCTAGACACAGATGTCACCTATTATATGATTCCATTTACATGAAATGTTCAGAATATGCAAATCTGTAGAGATAGAAAGTAGATTAGCAGCTGACAGGCACTGAGGGAAAGGGGACAGGGAGCAATTGCCAATGGATACAGGATTTCCTTTTGGGATGATGAAAATGTTCAGAAATTAGATAGTAGTAATGGTTGTATTATACAACTTAGTGAATATACTAAAAACCACTGAATTGTATACTTTACAATGGTGGCTTTTACGGTATGTGAATTATATCTCAATTAAACATTTTTAAAAAATAAACAAACATAGCAACTGAGTGCTAGTATATGGGGAAGGAATGGAAAAAAAAAACAGTAAACTCAAACTATTAGACTTTTTTTTTTCCTGGAATGAAGGAAACTTAGCTAACTACCCTAAGTTCAGTAGTAGAAATAACAATGCTTCGTCAAATTCTTTGTCCTCCATCCTTCAATAGCATGGGCTTAAAATTCCATCATACAGGTGAAGTTTGGTGGTGCTTACAATATAATGAGAATGACTTTGGACTCTTCAGATTTTCTTACCATTGTAATTGGCTGCATCCGCATCGTCCACGTTAATGGCAATGACTTTCCAGTCAGTTTCCCCTTCGTCAATCATAGCCAATATGCCCAGAACTTTTACCCTGATTATTTCACCTCTTGCACATACCTGAGAGTCAATAACCAAAGTCAGAACAACACTACAAAATGAAACTTTGAAAGAAAAGTTTTCCTTGGTGGATAATAGGAAATAAAAAAGATGCCAAGTTCTGCAAACTTACCTGAAGATTGTACCTTTAAGTAAATTTTTAAAAGCTAGATAAGTAAATGCTTCATCAGTTCTATTAAGGTTGAAAACAAGATTTATAGGTCCTATTTTCTTATAGGTCAAAAGAAAACCAGTAACATAGTTCAGGGCAATTAATGTTTTTTATACTATTTTTGATTATACTGAAGAATAAGTCCTCTATAGTTTCCAATCCACATTTTAATGTGCTTTCTTTACGTTTTATAAAAGCCATTGAGTTAAGCAAGTCATACATATGATGACTTAAAAATTTTATGACTTAAAAAAGTCATTACAGCTTTGTTTACTATTTCTCTGAGACTGAGAGTGATCATGAAGAAATAACTATCATCAGAATCTTCGAGCAACCCTACTAAATAGAGAAATCCCAAACGTAAGTCTCCAACTCATGAGGTTATTTGGTTTGGGTCAATTCACCGATCACTCTAAATCATCAGGCAAGGCTTGCCATGCGTTGAGATGAAATTTGCCTCCTGGTACCCTTCACCTATTGACTAATTATCTGCCTTCTTTTTTTTAATGCCTGCTTCAGGAGGAATAATTATCTGTCTTCTAAAGCAATGCAGGACATGTCCAGTTCTTCTATATATATATTCCAATCATACACCTATATATACACACACACACACACACACACACACACACACACACACACACACACACACACATTTTTCCCAGACTAGGTTTAAGTGTACAAATTATAACATATAAATGTTTAGAATGAAACAGAAGCCTTTAATTTATCACCCAAAGAGCCATGATTGTTTCACTAAAATTCATATATTTTATTCACAATATTTTTAGAAGTATGAACTTCATTATTATCATCTCAACATTACAGAAAAAAACCTCAGATTTCATTACCTTACTTCCAATTTCACACACATCAATTGGGTCATTGTCACCACAACAACCAGTATGTTCATCATTATGTCCCGGGTCTTC
>NW_012135747.1:392039-396246 GCF_000956105.1 Propithecus coquereli | reverse complement strand
TCCTGGGCTCAGGGGAACCTCCCACCTCAGCCTCCTGAGGACCAGGCTAATTTTACTTTTTATTTTTATTTATTTATTTATTTTAGAGATGTGGTCTTGCTATGTTGCCCAGACTGGTCTCAAACTCCTAGCCTTAAGCGATCCTCCTGAGTAGCTAGGATTCCAGGCATGGGTTACCAAGACCAGCTCAAATTTTTCATAATAAAAATCGAAAGATAGAAAGCATTTTTCTAGGAAGGAGGTAAACTGTTTTTCAACAAACACAGCAGAACTTGTATCTCTGAAGAAGGATGTCTTCAAAACAATCATCTCCAAGGGGTGGTGTCATTTCCTCCAGTGACACTGCAATTATTCAAAATATTTTGGGGGGTTCTATTTCAGAGATAGTTTATAAGACAAACTCCAAATCAGCCAAACTACTTGGTCATTAGATTTAGTTTTAGTGCCCAAACTAATCAGATCAGTTACCCACATTATTCTCCCAATTTGGCTGTTTTTAAAACTGAAGTCCTGCTCAAAAGGACTAGAAGTTTGACACTGAAGATAAATATGTTTCAAAAATATTTTAATAAATGCGGTTCTATTATAATTAGTTTATAACCTTAAATGGACTACTTTAAAGTGGATGAAATATTCAGGTGGGAAAATTCCCAGATGCTTAGCTTAAAAACACAATGAAAAAATAAATCACACTTTGTCATCTCATTTTGTACACCAGAGTTAAATAATGGCTTGACATAGGCTTTCTCTAATTAAAACTGGTCTTTAAAGAGAATATCATTTTTACCAAGGAATAATACTTAAAATGTAGTTTTTCAGTTTATAGCCCCTACAAAGGGCACAGATGAAGCTAAATCTGCAATTACTCTTTTATAAAAAGTATATTTTTAGGCCAGGTGTGGTGGCTCACACCTGTAATTCCAATGCTTTGCGGTGGCACGTGCCTGCAGTCCTAGCTACTTGGGAGGCTGAGGCAGGAGGCTCACTTGAGCCTGGAGCTTGTGGCTGCAGTGAGCTATGATCATACCACTGCACTCCAGTCTGGGTGACAGAGCAAGACCCCATCTCTTAAAAAAATATTTTCATAGTTTTAAAATGGATTTAAAATGACAATCACTTACAGTTACACAACTTTTTAGAATTATCTCTTTGCTATTTCGCATCAAAAAACAGGGACTAATAAACTACAAGAGAATAAGCCAAAGGTTTGAAGCCAATAATTACTTTGCAGCTACTATTAATCAAGCAGAAAAGCTATACAGATTTATATTCAAAAGTATACAGTCTTAGTCACTTATTTAAGTTCCTGGTCAAACCACAGGAGACCGGAGCATCCATGGGTTTCTGCTCCAAGCCTCCTGATGCCTACTTGATATAACACAAGAACCAAAAGAATGGAGATACTATATAAATCCAGGACTGAATAAACTACTCTATGCCTGTATCCCTCTAAAGTAATAACCAGATGGTTTAGAAAATATAACACTAATTGTTCATGGGTAAGAAACCTCAGAACCAATCTTTGATTAAATTTCACTTTACACATTAAGTTTTCGAGAACTGTGTCTATCTAGTACTACTTCTCGGGTATAAAAATGAAAAATCTATAGGTCTGTGGTGCAAGAGTAAGTCAGGGCTTTACAAGTTTTTAGCAGCAATACGTTCAAGGCTCACAAGATGGAGCTGTTACTACATGAAAGATTAACTGAGAGAGGCAAGCCAAGGAGATTGGTTATTAATTTTTTAAAAGAAAATGCCACCAAATGAATACATTGCTTCAAGAAAAAAGTAGCAAGTAAAGCTGAAATCACTAATTCAATGTTTGGAAACGATATTGAACACTCTAATAGAATTAAATGATAAATATGTACAGATCCTTAAAACAGCATTACCTAATACCACAAACCTACATAACTAATGGGAAGGAGAAAAACATCCATCAGAAAATGGTAAGAGAACTCTACTGCAAACAGAACTACAAAAGCCTGAAGGTTTGGTGCTTTTTAGAAATTAGCTTATCCGAAAACAGAAAGGTGTACCTGCAAAAAGCTGCAGATCCATACACTCATTTTTCTCAACAGTATTTACTGAGCACAACTACTACACGCCAGATACTTTTGCAGGCTCCAAAGACTAGCAGTGCACAAAATAATTAACTCCCAACCAAGTACTTCTACCCTGTAGGCCACAGGCTACAGCTTGGGATCCACAAACCTAGGTGAGCGACTAGTCTATAAAATGAATGTTTAGCACATTTTCAAATGCATATAGATGCTGTAGTAATTACTGTACATTTTTTTAAAACAGTGAATTTGTAGTAGCCTTTAGACTTTATTTTCTCCATCGGTAACATAAAGGAGGATGTTTTGAAATATTTTAATATTAAAAAGGGGTGGGTTCTCATACTTTAGTAGGAACTATTTTTTTTTTAGCAGGAACTATCACTACAGAACAACTTACTTCTCCTAAACTACAGTTCAAGGAGATGCCACTAGGTGAACAACGGTAATATTTAGGATTTTTTCAGGGCAGTTGATATGAGAAATTCAACCAGTTACTCCACTAGTATAAAATGTTTTTATTTATTTATTTTTTTTTCCCAAGACAGAGTCTCCCTCTTTCACCTGGGTAGAGTGCAATGGTGTCATCGTAGCTCACAGCAACCTCAAATGCCTGGGCTCAAGCAATCCTCTTGCCTCAGCCTCCGGAGTAGGTGGGACTACAGGTACATGCCACCATGCACAGCTAATTTTTATATTTTTAGTGAAGATGGGTCTCACTCTTGCATTCGGTGTGTGTTCCCTAGGGGGCCAGCCATGCAGTGTCCAGGGATGGGAGCCATCTGCCCCTCTCCCTCCCCTTGGTGGAGAGGGGATATCCATCGTGCTTTTTTTTTTTTGAGATAGGGTCTTGCTCTGTCACCCTGGATAGAGTGCAGTGGTATCATCATAGCTCGCTGCAACCTCAAACTCCTGGAGCTCAAGCGATCCTCCTGCCTCAGCCACCTGAGTAGCTGGGACTACAGGCGAGTGCCATGACGTCTGGCTAACTTTTTCTATTTTTTTGTAGAGACGGGGTCTCGTTCTTGCTCAGGCTAGTCTTGAACTCCTGACCTCAAGCAATCCTCCCACCTTGGCCTCCCAGCATGCTAGGATTATAGGCGAGAGCCACTGCGCCTGGCCAAAAATCTTTTACTTTAAAACATGCATTCTAGTATTTCCAATGTTTGTATACTTAAAAATACTGAGATAAGATTTTTAGAAATTTAATACCACCCAGTTACAAATTCATGCCTTCTTTCCTTAATCCCAATTGGTTTCAACTGTCAGTTAGCTCAGTACCGGACTTTTTTATTATCCCCATTGTTAGGACTTCCCAGAACTCTATTCTCCACTTACACCATGCTCTGGATTCTCAGTCTGCTCTAGGCATCAAACCTCTCAGGTCCCTGTTTACAGTTCTAGAGAAAGGAAGGAGGTTAGTATCCTTACAGGGGTACTAATCAGAGGTACTAATTTTGATAAGCCTGTGCCCTGTAAGGAGAAAGGCAAACTATAGCTTTAGCTTTGACTTCCCAAAGTCAGAAACGTAAGAGTTGATCTCACTTTCCAGATTTATAATCATTTCATCAAGCAGTCAAGAATGTTGAAGATGTCCAGATTCTAAGGAAATTCGAAACTTAAGTCTAAATTGTACCATTCCATTAATCAAAAAGATCAAAAATAAAATCATTTCAGGGATAGAAGAAGTATCTCCCATATCTTGCTTAGGCCTATAGCTTCACTGATTAAACAGGAATATTACAGTAGTTATGGGAAAGATAGGCCTCATCTCCAAACTGGTTAGTGTTCCTGTGGATCAGGTCAGTAGTCTGACAAGTCATTCACTAATGAACAGGCTATGGTGATCTGGTAGACTATTATTACTAATGTAGCTAAGTACATATACTTAGCTTACATCCCATCTCTGAATCTTAGTAGTAAATTATATGTGTCTTTACTGAGAGACGTATGAACCCCTCACAACTTATGATCCATTTCCAACCCTGGACACAGTGAATGTGATGAACTGTATTGCAGAATAACACAAGTGGCAGAAATCAACATCTTTAAGTTGACTCATCATGCATTTGCCTAGATAACTTCAGAAATCAAGTAAATACCAGACTTAGAAATAAAATCACCTTCTGATTTCACCACCCATTTTT
>NW_012135747.1:375685-391384 GCF_000956105.1 Propithecus coquereli | reverse complement strand
ATTTTACCTTATTCAGTCTTACCAAGTGACAACAGCTCTTAACCCTTACTTTTAGGTTTTGGCTGTAAAGTTGGTTATATGATTATAAAAAAACATATTCTAAGTTGTTAAAAGTAAATGGGCCTGGGCTTGGTGGCTCATACCTATAATCCCAGCTACTTGAGAGGCTGAGGCAGGAAGATCGCTTGAGGCTGGGAGTTTGAGACCAGCCTGGGCAATGTAGCAAGACTTTGTCTCTAAAAAAATAAAAATTATCCTGGGATGGTGGTGCATGCCTGTAGTCCCAGCCACTTTGGAGGCTGAGGCAGGAGGTTCCCTTGAAGCCAAGAGTTTGAGGCTGTGATTGCACCACTGCGCTCCAGCCTGGGTGACAGAGTAAGAACCTGTCTCTAAAAAAAAAGAAAAAATTAAATAGATTCCTGAATTATTTCATTGGCAAGTGACAAAAGTCTATTTGAGAAGCCAAGAGAAAGAAATAAGATGGCTAAAGTTCACATTGTTGTGCCCCTTATTTAGAATTGTTTAACTTAGCAAAGAAAAACATGACTTATACCAATCAAAAACACAGTTCTCAACAAATTGTGTTAAGAGTCTGGGGAAAGAGTTAACCTACTAAAGTAAAAAAATTAAAACACACACACACACAAATAAGACTTTCAGTAGTATTCATTTGTTTTCCAGTTACACAGATTTTCCTACTCATAGCAGTTCAAACAAACTCCTGTATTTAGTAACACAAACTACCATATATACCTATATATTAATAAATAACTTAATTTCCCATGTCATAACTGAAAATAAGCTCCTATTTTTTCCCTTCAGGTAAGCTTTAGGATGACTAAATTTTGAAAAAGGATATTCTAACCATAATCTGTTTATTTTCTTCTCTTTATAAAATCAAATAAAAGGGTCTGCATCTCCAGTTGCCAAACTTTTCTATGGTTTCCAATGACTAAGAATTTTGACCATGGAAACTTTCCCAAGAAAGTTTATACCAAGCTGCAGAAAATATTCTGTTAAGTTTCTGAAGCACCAATCTATTTGATTAGAAGCTTGACTTTCTTTCAGAAGGGAAAAAAAGAAACACAGTTTACGATTTATATATGCTTCTATATGTTCCCAACAGTCACCTAAAAAACAAATGGAACCCTACATTGTCAGAATTAGGATTTAACATGAAAATTTAAGGTATGGAATAGAAAAATATCAAACTTCTAAAATCAAAACATCAAGTCACAACATTTGAGCTCCTTAAGATTTAGATAAAGCTTTTACCTACCCAGTGTTGAGACCCTGTTTACACCATGCTCTAGATTTTCTAAATTTCTGGTACCTCAGAAGTTCCATTTTGGAAGATACTCTCAGCTCCAGGTGCTTTTACATTTGATCCCCAAATCAACTCAGAGCAAAGGATACTCTCACCGTTAACAACAAAAAAAAAATCCTGTGAGTCCTTGATTTTGCCTTTTCCACCCATTGGATTTGGAAATAATCCAAGTAGCGTATCTCAGTCACAAGAAATTCCAGACCTAGCTAGATTGATTACCTAATGGCATATGCCAAATTGGATGTTGTCAACACTGAAAGGTCCTGACATGGAGTAGAATATAAGTCCTTGGACATTTTTCCTTTGTGGAACTGTGTTAAAGGTATGTTAATGTGTTAAAGACTGATAATGACATTGCCTTATTATCACCCCTCAGATCACTGACCATATTAGGAATAAAGTCTAGGGCCAAGCACATGGGAATGTACTTATGTAAACTTAATTGCATTGGAATTTAAAAAAAAAAAAAGGAAATCACACTATTCTGTAACAAATCGAATTAATCAGATCTTTTTCTTAGGCCACAGCCCGAAATAACTTCTGTTTACCACACCCTTATTTGTGTTTTAAACAAATAACTTCCTTAAAAACAAAACAAAAGAACTCTCTCCGGCCTCTCAGGCAGGAATTAGAAGCACTGGGGCTCACTGAAGTCTGGACCACTGGCGAAATCCAAACTCGTTACAAGAGCTTTATGCTTTCCAGCTGGGACAAGGGCAGAGTCTTCATTTGAGTAATCCACTTTATAGACACAACCAGTCCCTCCCAAGACTTCAGTGTCACAGGGTAATCTGAGTGAAGATGTTTTACACAACACCAAAATGTAGTAGTCTTAGTTTCCTATTTTGGAGTAACTTGATGCAGCAGTAAGGGTAGGTACCACTTCTATGATCGTTCTGGTCCTTGATGAAAATCACTATGTACACCAAAAAACAGCCATAATGTAAAAAAAAAAAAGTTTTCCTTCCTTGCCGTACCTGTATGCCAACATACCATCAATAAACTAAAAGCATGTTTTATATCTCTTCATTACTCAAAATGGTCAGAGACGTTACTATAAAATGCTTTACAGTACGATATACATACATCATACAACAGATAACTCAAGCCAACCTAATGAGGCCAATTCAAGAGAAGAGGATTCTGCCATTCATATCAACTCCTGGGAAATCAGATGTAACAAATTAGAGTTTCTGAATAAATACAACTTTGTTAGACTCCCACAGGAAAACACATGCCAATTAGAGGTCCCTTCTGTAACTGTGGCACATAATTGGCCTCAGACTGTTTGCTCTAATGCCTCCAACTGGAGCCCAGCTTAAGTAGGCTCCTCTGAAGCAATGAATAATTTGGATTTTCTGCCAGTGTCCAACTGTCAGTACAGAACTGCAGCAATCCTCCTGGCAGAAGTACAGTGAATTTGTCTATTTCTATCTGATAGTCAAGCCAAGAAAAACTATAAGACTCGGCATACACAAGACCAAAATTTCATATTTACTATTATTCTAGATGTGCATTGGAAAGTGATGTTCACATGTATTATATACTAACATCTAGCTAAGGAAGTTATTGACTTCCTTTTACAACACAAAAAGCTTTTTACTCAATGTGAATGAAACTTCCTATTGAAGAAAAAAAATTGAAAGGTATAAAACGAATCAGATATTTGTCTTTATGTTAAGTTCCTAAATACAGTACGAACTTCCCACTGGAAATGAGGCTAAAAAAATGTGTTTTTAAAAATAATTAGTTAAAGTTGTACAAATAACACAAGCTCTTTGTTAAAAGATTCAAAAATATAAAAAGGCACAAATAAAAATAAACCAAAAAGTCACTGGTAATCCCACCACTAAAGAATGATAAATATTTTGGTATATATAGACTTTTTCCCCCCTAGAAATGTAAAGATTTTTACCAATTTGTGGTAAACCTACCAACGTGTGCTGAAGTTGGATTTCTTCAGCTTACTGGTATATATCAGAACAGTCATTTCCTGTTAGAAGTCTGTGTACTTAACTTTATTAACACAATTTGCAAATCCTTTTTTTTTTTTTTTTTTGAGACAGAGTCTCACTGTGTTGCCCGGGCTAGAGTGCCGTGGCGTCATCCTAGCTCACAGCAACCTCAAACTCCTGGGCTCAAGCAATCCTTCTGCCTCAGCCTCCCAAGTAGCTGGGACTACAGGCATGCGCCACCATGCCCAGCTAATTTTTTCTATATATTTTTAGTTGTCCAATTAATTTCTTTCTATTTTTAGTGGAGACAGGGTCTCGCTCTTGCTCAGGCTGGCTTCGAACTCCTGAGCTCAAACAATCCGCCCGCCTTGGCCTCCCAGAGAGCTAGGATTACAGGCGTGAGCCACCGCGTCCAGCCTATTTGCAAATCTTAACTCTATTAGCCCATTACTGAATGTTCCTATACTCACTGAACAATCTAGTTTATTTTTACTCTTTAACAAACATCCCACAGCCAAAATTCTGTGCTGGCTACCCATTTTATTTTAAAACCACTAATGAAGTACTAAGATTTTAGTTCCAAACATACATACAGAAAAGACCAATGTGTTTTTTTTTTAAACCAAGGCAGCTTAAAAACTTTTGCTTTTATTCCTCTTCTCCTTCTCCAATTTACAGTTGCTTCTTTAACCAAATAATCTTGTTTTAATACTGACTTCTTATTTACTCAATGAATTTTTAACTCACAGCACAATGGGGCATTTTAAGCACTTGTTAAGAGACATGCATGAAAACTGGTATGTAGAACTAGCTGATCTGAGTAGAGACTGTGTCCTGGCCAGGTGGTAGCAGCTTACACCTGTAATCCTAGCACTTTGGGAGGCAGAGGAGAGAGGATGGCTTGAGGCCTGGAGCTCAAGACCACCCTGGGCAATATAGCAAGACCCCATCTCTATAAAAAATTTAAAAATTAGCCTTGTGGCATGGTGGCACATGCCTGTAGTCTCAGCTACTTAGGGAGGCTAAGCCCGGAGGATCACTTGAACCCAGGAATTCAAGGCTGCAGTGAGCTATGATTGTGCCACTGCACTCTAGCCTGGATGACAGAGTGAGAGACCCTATCTCAGAAAAAAAAAAAGAAAGAAAGAAAAAGAAAAAGACTATGTCCAAAAGACAAGGATGCCTTACCTTATCTGCATAAATTGGAATATCATGAAATGGAGATATATACTGTCCTTTTTCATTTTCTGCAAAATCAATTAGAAGAAGTTATTACTGTGATGAATTATACTGCAAAATGTACACAGTACACATTTTTTTATACCAAGATTTTATTCTTGCACAGGAAAACTGGTTGTACACTTCACCTTTGCTGACCTTCCTCCAAGACTGGGTTGGCTTTTCATCCTATGCATTCCATAGGCATCTAACAGGTATTAATTCCTATAGTGAGAGCAGGAGTGCCCTATAAACCTCTGTATCCCCTGAGCCTAGCAGTACCTAGTACACAAAAGGTGATCAAATTGTTTGGAACTGATCTTACATAACTGAACAGTTTACAGAACTATTATGAAATACTTGGGGAGAAGGGAGGGGACCAATTTGCTACATTATAGAAGATGCTGCTTTAAGTGATATTCCACAAAGACAGCATCATCTGAGTTTATGATTTTCCTTAAAGATAACCGAGTTAATTTCTACATTCCAGAGATCTAACTATATAAAAAATAACTTTTAAATCTTTTGTTAAAAATAGAGATAGGTCTTGCTATGTTGCCCAGGCTTGAACTCCTGGATTCAGGTGACCCTTCCACCTCAGCCTTCTGAGTAGCTGGGGACTACATGTGCATCTGGCTCAAAACATAATCTCAAGACTTCCTCACTATTCTTTTTTTTTTTTTTGAGACAGAGTCTTACTGTGTTGCTCGGGCTAGAGTGCCATCGCGTCATCCTAGCTCACAGCAACCTCAAACTCCTGGGCTCAAGCGATCCTTCTGCCTCAGCCTCCCAAGCCACCATGCCCGGCTAATTTTTTCTATGTATTTTTAGTTGTCCAATTAATTCCTTTATATTTTTAGTAGAGACGGGGGTCTTGTTCTTGCTCAGGCTGGTTTCGAACTCCTGAGCTCAATACAATCTGCCCGCCTCAGCCTCCCAGAGAGCTAGGATTACGGGTGTGAGCCACCACGCCCGGCCTTCCTCGCTATTCTTTAGGAAACCTAAGAGCTGTCCACATTGCATCCCTTCAAGTTTAAAAATCAAAGTGGAATAGGAAAAACTGAACAGTGATCACCTCTAATCCTGTAAAGGTCCCTTCAGCATGGACTGTGACTTCGTTGTCCTTCCACCCTTATCAGAGACTGACAAATGTTAACATTATAAAGGTAAAAAATTATACTTCTATTTAGGAAGGATGCTAAGAAATCTATGTCTTTAGAAAAGCACTTAAAATCTGATAATGATATAGTTGGTAATAATTATTGGTACTTCTTAAATTCCAGAGAGTTCCATTTGATAAAAACAGTTACGTTAGCCAGTGCCAAAGTCAAGGAATGGCTTTGGTCTCCCATAATGGCCATCAAATACTCACTGCCAATAACTAATCTAAGCAAAAACAGTATGTTTGTTCTGCATATATGGCTTGAAAACAATTGCCCAGATGATCCCCTGACCTTCAAACCAGAGAGTCTCTTCTGTATGCTCCTCCTACAGAGAAATTCTGGAACCAACACTATTTCCAGAAAAAAAGGTTCAATGAGTTTTTTGTCAAAAGTTCTTGCATTGCCTTTGCTGCTTAATTCCGAAATTAAATAAAATGTGGAGTCCCACTCTCCCACTCTCCCTGAGTTTTGCCTGGTAGCTGAAGAGCTAGAGGTGCAAGCTTTAGGATTCACTTTCCTCTTCCTCCCTCACTAGGCTACTTTTTTGCGGGGAGCTTTGTTCATTTGTTCAATACGTATTCCCATTCGACCCTTCTACTCCCCCCTTCCTCCCCCTTCACACACCAACTCAGAGTTCACTGCACCTGCCAATTTCCTTCCAAATAAAACTCAAAAGAAGTTAAAACAGAAGAGCTTTTGGCGACACATTTTCGAACACCTACGTTATCGCCAACAATCTATTTCCGGTGTGTGTGTGGGTGGGGTGGAGGAGAGAGAATTAAGATAAACCCCCAGGTAGCCTTCCTCCACCTGCGAGGCAAGGACCGCTGAGCGCCCTAGCCTGCAACCTCTGCGCTTCTAAGTGCAGCTCTAGGTGCAGGACTTGGAGTAGGCACCCCGTGGACGACGATTCCTGAGCAAGGGTGAAAACTTGGCACTTTCTTACTCATGCTTCCCTGATTGACGTCACCTGCTTGACTTGAGGGGAACAGCTTTCTGTTTCATAAGGAACATTCCCAGCATCAGCGCAGCGGGAAACGCAGGAGCACTACTGGGACCCCTGAGGACGGGTCCAGCCCCTCCACTGCGGCTCCGATCTGGGCCTCAGTTTCCCCGTCTGTAAAATGAGCCGACAATCCTCTAAGCGCCGACAACCTGAGCAACAGCGGCGGAATTAAGGTCTTTAGGAAGTCATCGTCCCCGCTCCGCGTTCCTCCAAACCGAGCAATCCTCTTACGGGGATTATTTTACCTCCAGGCACCTTTCTAGGGTGACTCAGTGATTTCGTTTTCCCATCAGACCCTGCCCGAGCCGAACACCTGCGAAACTAGCCTGGTCCCGATTCGGGTCCTCCGAAGCGTGTGAAAGGGGAATATTTCCCTTTAGCAGAGAGGGATGGCCGGAGGCGGACCCACACTGTACCGCCCGCAAGGGTGAAATATGAGGGCCGGCCAGGCCCCGGGGACGGGCCCGAGGAGCCGGGCCCGCGCCGGGGACAAGGGGATGAACGCGGGCCGCACCCGCCCGCGGGAGGCGAGGCCCGGGAATGAATGGGCAGGCGGGGAGGGAGGGCGGCGGGCCGCCGACACTCACTGAGGAAGACTCGGTAGTCGAGGGTGAAGGGTGCGGCGCGCTCCTCGCTGCTGAAGCCGCTCATCGTGCCGGAGACTAGCCGCCGCCGCCGCCGCCACAGAGCCACCAGCCCGCACGCGGCTCCGACTGACAAGAAGAGCCCCGCGCCTGCGCACTGCAAGGACTGGCGCGGCCACCGGGGCGGAGGGCCGCCTTTAACACGGCTCGGCCCGCGCGCCCGCCCCGCCGGGCCCAGCCTGTGCGCAGGCGCACTCGCCCTGCCCGCGCGTCCGCCGCCCCAGCCCCGCCCCTCGTGCCCCGCCTCCGCGCACCGGCCCCTGGCTGGGAGCCTAGGACACGTGGCTGGCGGCGGGCTCCGGCTCTGCTCTCCTCCTGAGGTGGCCGGCTGGCTGTGGGCCCTGGCACAGGAGGGCAAATGAGCATACTCTCAGCTTGGACCAGCCAGGAGTTGACCGCCTACCTCTCCTCCATCACGCACACGGGTGACCCTCACACCCACCTTCCCGCAGAGCAATTCCTTGTCTTAAAAGGGTTTGATAAGCACCTGCTTCCCCAGGCGGGCCCTGATTGCGGTCTTAAAGGTGAGAATTTTTCTCATCCATTTTAGCAAAGTTGAGGCATATTACTGACACCTCTAACGGCTACCGGTCAGGTACCCGCTCCGCTTTCTGGTGTATGACATCGGGCTTTTAACCTCTCTGACTCAGTTTCTCATCCGGGAAACGGAGAACAATAGTAACTTTGTCATGGTTTGTCGGGATGATTAGCTCAGCCGATATACGCCAAGAGCTAGGAGCAGAGCCTGGCTGTTGTAAGCGCCCAGAAAGTGTAATTATTATTCTCAGCCTCCCCAGTGGGGGAGGATTTACTCTGCCCCCTTCTTGCCCAACCCCCTCCAGGTCCCCTGGGACTTCAGATGGCAGCGCTGGGAAGGTCCAGACGTGAGCTCAGTGTCCCTTGAGGCATTTCTTTCAGCGATAGGCTCCTCCGAGCTTGTTTTCCTAGTTCTGTTCCACCATGTCCGGCCAGGACCCCAAAAACTAAAGTCTGATTGAGGCTGTGGGCAGATATTTGCATCACTTACTTACCTAGTTCTACATGTGGGAAAAAAAAAAGTGTATCAAAATCCCAATTACAAGTTAGGAAATTATTATGCACATTTCAAAGAATGCCTAGTTTTTTAAAAAAAATTTTTTTTTTGATGGGTAGAGTTTCCTTAAATAATGTTTTTGTAGGGCATTAAAGATAATGTGCCTTAAAGACATTTTGAGTTAAACTCTTTTTTCAAAACAATGTCTATTGTATGGAGTGAGATGTATGAGTATTCAATGAAAACCCTAAGATAGTCTTCTAGTTAGTTATAGTGCCCCTCCCTTTGTCTCCATCCAACTCCCAAACCCCACTGACACCTACTCATTTTTAGAAGGCTTTGATTCACTGACCTCTTGAACATTACACTACACTGTTTTACAGTAGTTAGAATACAAGGGCAGAAAAAAAATAGTGGAGCAGTAGTTTAGTCAATAATACTATGTAGGCCTGAAAGCTGAAAACATCTTTGCTGAGTGGATACTAAGTAGGATCAAGTCTGGAGGATTTTTTAAAAGAATGCTCTTTTGATTGAACTGCTCTGTCATTTTTCTGCCTTTGGGCAGACAGAACCAATTTTCTTGGAAAAACCCAGAATCCACTTATGAACAGACAGAAATGATGCAATAATAATGTGTTACACACACTTTCCCTTTTGCCTCCTGCCAGCTCAAAGCAAGATGATAAAGTCTTACCGACCTTTGGACTTGCACACTAGCTCTTGTTTCATCAAATGTATTCAGAAAACCAATCAACACCAATCCCAATAAAACACCCAGCCCTGGTGCATTGTAACTTTCCCTTGCAGGCAAGTATACTGAACCCCATAGGCCTGAGAGAACTGTGCTCTATTTCTCATGTCTACCTAGGGCCTAACACGGTACGTGGCCTGCAGCAGATGTTTAGTGAATCTTTGCTGGACCAATGGTTGGAGGAATTAATGACAATGAGGGGAAGATACCTTCTTAAGTATATTAGGTTGACAAAGGAGCAGTCCATCTGCTCTCCAACATTATCTTTCTTGCTCTGTAATCAAATCCAATAACACTTGTCAGTCCATATTCTGTCCCCTTTGCTGCGGGTAACCCTGTCGGATATCTCCAATTTCCTGATGCTCTCTCTTCTTTGGCTGATGAGTACATTCTCTTCTGATGTTCCTCCTACTTCTCTGGCTACTAGTTTCTCATTCTTCTCCTTATCCTTCTTCATTTCTTCATCGTAATAATCATTGTCTTTCTTCTCATGTTCTTGCTCTCTTCAGCAATACCCTCTGTCTGGGTTATATATATCTTTGGTGTCAACTACCACCTGTAGGTCTATAACATGAAAACTTTCAAATCTATAACTAAGTTTTGTTTAATACTGTAGCCATGCTCTGTGCTAGGTGATAGGGATTTAACCCCACAGGCCCTTACAGAACTTATAGTCTAGAGGGAAGATAAGCTTAAACAAATAAGATAAATTTGGACGAATAGAGTGTTAGAGGAAGTATAGGGCATTACATTTTGGGAACAGGGAACCACTTCAAGGCAGTGACCTGTAACCTGCAACCTGAATGATGAGAAAGGATACTGAGGTGAAGGGGAGAAGCCAGAAGCCAGAAAACGATTAGTTAAGCGGTAAACCAGAGAAGTAGCCAGGGTCAAATGGCAGAGGGCCTTGAAAGGCATGGTATGGAGTTTGAACTTTCTCCTAAGAGCAATGGGAAGGCTAAGAAGGGTTTTTAATAAGAAAGTGACATGATCAGAATTGCATTATAAAGAGGCACTGTCAGTAGCTTGGAGCCTGGATTGAGGTTTAGCAAGACTAGATGCAGAGAAACCAATGACAAGTGTGCTGCATTGGTCCAGGTGAAAGATCATGGTGCTGCCCTGAACTTGGGTGGCCCAAGAGAAGGCGGCTGATTACAGAGCTATGTTCAAGGTAGAATAAATGAAATTGATTATTGATTGGATGGAGTGGAAGATGAGAGAGATGGAGATTGGAGGGTGATTTCCATGTGTCTGGCTACAACTGGTTGAGTGGTGTGTCATTTACTGAGACAGTTTGGTTGAGATGAAGAGTATTGTAGCAAACATAACAAGCATACTAGTTGCCTGCCCAACAGCCATATTATTTTCTCCTTTTAACAGAATCCTGATTTTGTTCAGGAAGCTCCTCCTCTGCGCACACCTTTGCTTCAGGGTAGCCATCCTCCCTCCATCTTCAAGGAATGAGTTTTAAATGAGCTAAAACAATCACATTTGCCAGTGACTTTTTTCAGGCATGTAAATGTGATGCAGTTCTGCCCAATGGGTTGAAGGGAAGGCTGCTGGAGGGTTTCTGGAAAAGTTTTTCTTTTTTTGACAGCCGCAGAAGCTGCGATTTTTTTTTTTTTTTTAAGAACACTTGGAAGTAGGCAGAAAAGTTTTTCTTTATCTTAAAAAAAGTATAGTTCTGTATGCTTGTTGTTTGAAGCTGCAAAGATTTTGGGGTTGTTTATTACAGCAGCATAATCTCAAAAAAGCTGATTAATACAAATGCCTAACGGTGCTTCAGTCTTCTTATGAGATATTGACCATGAGGAGAGTTTGCCTGGGAACCAAGCTGACATGCAGAGGTCAGGGAAACAGAAAGGAGAAGAGAACCTGAGTTCTTAGGATATCTTTGAGCTACTGACTTAACCAACCCTGGAATTACTTTGCCTCTGAACCTCTTATCTCTTTAAATAATAAATTCCTTACTGTTTAAACCAGTTAAATGGGGAGTTTCTGTGACTTGAAACCAAAAGTATCTTAGCAAATGAGGGGATGTATGCTCTTATTACAGTGAAAAGAGTGAATAATTGGCTGGGTGAGGTGGCTCACACCTGTAATCCCAGCACTTTGGGAGGCTGAGACAGAAGGATTGCCTGAGGTCAGGAGTTTAAAGCCAGCCTGGGCAACATAGCAAGACCCCATCACTAAAAAAAAAAAAAAGTGAATAATAGGAAACAATAATACAATCTTGTACAACTCTGACAAGGAGCTCGAGACACCTAGTCTATAGGGGTTAGCTCCCCTGCCCACCTGTTCCACGACAAATACAACTGAGCAAGGGAAGAAAGTAAAGAATGGATATGACAACAGGGGCTTAGGATAGCAATAAAGTTGGATGAGAAGGCAGCTTGAACTTGCATTTTCATAGTCCATTATATAAGACAGAAAAAACAAGTATCCAGAATTGTCATGACAAATAATGAAGAGGATCTTGTAGAGCTTATGGGGAACTGAGGGAGACTAAAGTCCAAGATGAGATGCCCAGTGGGTGGTTAAATGTGAGGCCCAGAAAGGTTGGCTGGAGCCATTGATTTGGGAGTTGAAGCCATAGTAGAAGATGAGATCACCTAGGGGAAATCTGTAGAGTAAAAAGAGCAGAGGGAGGGCCTGGAACAGAACCCCAGGGAATCCCAATATTCTAGGGATGGATGGCAGAAGAGGTGCCAACAAAGGGGTCCAAGAAGGAATGCCAGAGAGACAGGAGATAAAACTGGGCAGTATAGTGTCTTGGAAGCCAGGGGAAGAAGGGTTGAGAGGAAGGGGGTTGTCAGCCCTTACATATAGCTACCTTCTAGACTGCTCTGCTTGGCTGGTCCATGAGCTTTTCACATTCACCAGGTCCGAGAGTGAGCTCACTCTCTCTCTAGTGAGTCTTCTCGGTCAGTTGGTGATGCCATATCTGCCCAGTCAGTGAACTGGGAAGTTCCTCTAGCTCCTCCTGGTTGACCTCTGCAGTAGCCACTGACGGTTGCCCACCCAGCACCTGTTCACTCTCCCTTCCTCCTTTCTAACAGGATTCTGTTCAGACATACATCCACCGGCCCCTGTATGTCCTTGTACTTCAGGGGACTCAGTGTCAGCCCCAGCCCCAGGGGAGGATCCTGATTAGTCTAAATTAATCACAGTGGTTCCACTCATCAGGCCAATGACTGGTTTGCTCATGGGTACGTGACATGGTTCTGGCTAAAGCAATGTGAGGAGAGTGTGAAAGAGGCCTAGGAAAGGTTCTCTTGCTTCTATGAGTGATATGCAGCTCTTCTGTTGGACATTGTCGTGGGATTGGCCAACCACTGCCTCACAACCTGGAGTAGAGGTAGCCTGCAGGTAATGTTGGTACACCTGCCATGAAGATGCAGAGTGGAAAACCCTTGACTGTTGGTGATGTCATTGAACTGCTAAATTAACTGGCCCTGGAGCTTTCCTGCCTCAGGTCTTCTTGTTATGTAAGATAATAAATTGACTTTGTTGTTGTGTTTAGACCAGGGTGATTCAGAGTATTCTGTTTCTTGCAACTGAAAAACATTTGAATGGATACAACTTCTCAATAGTTTTTCACCCTCTCCCCCAGACTAATGAGATTGGAGATGGGCTCTAGTTCCAAGATAGGCCTTAATTTGTCTAAATCAGTCATTGCAATCTAATTTTTTTTTTTTGAGACACAGTCTCACTCTGTTGCCCTGGCTAGAGTGAGTGCCGTGGCGTTAGCCTAGCTCATAGCAACCTCAAACTCCTGGGCTCAAGCGATCCTTCTGCCTCAGCCTCCTGAGTAGCTGGGACTACAGGCATGTGTCACCATGCCCGGCTAATTTTTTCTATATATTTTTAGTTGTCCAGATAATTCTATTCTATTTTTTTTAGTAGAAACGGGATCTCGCTCTTGCTCAGGCTGGTCTCGAACTCCTGAGCTCAAACAATCCGCCCGCCTCAGCCTCCCAGAGTGCTAGGATTACAGGCGTGAGCCACTGCACCCGGCCTGTAATCTAATCTTATTAACTCTTCAGGAACCCCATCCCAGAACATGGGATTCGGAACATGGTATTCCCCTGGCCATAGAGGGTTGGCTCAGGAATGGGTACCTGACCCAATCTGAGCCGTTGACAGTTTGCTGCCTCCTGCTTTTAGGGAAAGTCATGACAATAGAGATTCCTGGCTTCTCTCCCACCCCTCTCTCTCGGTGTCTCTCTGTCTCGATGTAAACAGGAAAGCATGTAGCTCAGATTGCTGATGGCTTCTCTTCGCTGAGAGAAGACAGACTCAGGAAGAAGTTCACATGGTAGATGGCAAAGCAGAGGAATGGCGGTAACCTGGGTCCTAGGTGACACTGTTGAGCCCCTGGACCAACCAGTCCTCTGCACTTAGCTGTTATGTGAGCCATTGTATCCTTTTTAGTTTTAGCCAGTTTGAGTCAAGCTTATGTTAGGGGCAACTAAAAGCATCATAGAAGATGACCCATCCTCCCATATGCTACCGGACCAGGTAACATTGAACTGATCTCTCAGACATCTCTTGACCTTGTTGCCCCTTCTCATCCCTACTTCCTAGCCAGTCCCAGATTTGTCACCTGTATTCCTGCAAATACCTCCTGCTTTACTGGTCTCTAGCTCCATCTCCCTCCGGCTCACTCTCTACATGCTGCTAACATGAGCTCTGAAAGATGAAGGTCTGAGTGCATCACTTCCCTGCTTCAAACTCTCCTCTCTATGAGGTTGTCTTCAACTTGTTAAGACTTATTTCAAGCTTATTCTGGGAACCTTTTACTGACAGCTCTCAGGCTATTCTCTGACTTCTTTGGCCAACCATGGTACCCCCATTGTAGAAAGCACTATATACCACATTATGATTTGTCTCTCTTCTGTCTCTGTTCACTGGACTGTGGTGTGGTCCTATGACTCAACAGACACTAGGTTTGTTGAGTGAATACAAACTAGAATTAAGTTTCATCTAAACTGTCTCATGTACTTATAAATGGGGAGTTAACCAAACAGGTAATTTGTTATAGTGTTAAGAACACTGGACTGCAGTCCACAAAGCCTGAAATTTTATATTGCTGTCAACATTTATGAGCTGTAGGGACCTAAAGGCTGTGCCGTAGCCTCCACACAACTCAATTTCTCATCTGCAAAATGGAAATACTGCAGTTATGTTGGTGGTAACATAAACTACTGTCTACCTCTTTTGAAGGGATAGATATTTTGCCTGAAAACTTTTCATTCACAGTGAAAAAGCAAAAAGGGAAAAGCTATTAATGCAATGGAAAGTAAAACATAAACACCAAAATCTTTCATAATGAGTTTATTTTCCATAATTTATAGCATAGGTAATGGGATCATTTTGCAAAGACAGGGCCTAGAGGAGAATAAAGGAGGTGATTATGATCATTAGAGGTGACTTCAAGGGACCACCAGATAGCACTATGGACAAACAGAATACATAATACAGAATGCTTTTCTTTGGGGGCAGTCAAAACACATAAATGCAGATTGCTCAGTCATTAAAAGAGATTGCCTTGGCTGTTCTAACCTCCACACAGAAAGGAAGACAGAGAGGGTGGTGATGGGGGAGAGTGATTACTCCTCAAACAGAGAGTGATTTAACACCACCACTGGCTATGTGACAGATAAACTAATTTGCCCAAATCACTAAGCTTGGGTTTTTCCACCCACATTAATTTGGTTGCTTGCACATGACAACAGCATCATTTGTTGGTGACAGGACTCAAAGAGCTAGGCATTGCAGCTAGCGAGAGAACACAAACAACTCAAGGCAGGACACGACAGCCAGCTCAGCAGCTTTTGCTCCTTCAGTGACCACAAGGGCAGGGGAGCCCATGGCTGCCTTGAGGGCTTGATGTGGCGTTGGAGCAAACTATTAATACATTTAAACTTTTTACCTAAACTGCTGGTATTCCTTCCATCTCAAATCTTTGGAAGCCATTGAATGTGACGGAAATGTGGTCTTGTGGCGAAAATAGCAGTCTGGAGCCTGTGGCTGGCTGGTTTTATTTTTAGGATTATAGGAGACCTCCATCAAGCCTTTTTGTTTTATTGTGGACCTCAGTTTCCCACGTGTAGGAAGGAGAGGCCACAGCAACTTGGGCAATGGTAGAAACCTGGGCTTTGTGGTCAAATGGACCAAGATTTGAGCCTCAGCTTCAGCACCTCCTAGTTACATGACTTTCAGTAAGTTACTTCTTTGAGCCTTGCTTTTCCCATCTATAATATGGGAATGATAATAAATACCTGCTTATTTTATGACTTCATCCATTCAACATTTACTGAGTGCCTCCTATGCACCAGGCAATATCCTAGCTCTGAGCCCATGAAGGTAAGTGAAATAGACATAGCTCCTGTCCTCACAGAGCTTAGGGTCCATTGTGAGTAATAAGTATTAATAACACACACAAAGCACTTAGTACTATGCCTGGCTTTTAACAGGCACTGAATGAATGTTTTGAGTTGACCAGAAATTTAATTATTGAAATTCACTAGCATTTTGATATATATTAATTCCATTTTCATTGATCCCATTCCTAACTCAGGGCCTTTGCACACGTTGCT
>NW_012135747.1:364532-374625 GCF_000956105.1 Propithecus coquereli | reverse complement strand
CTTTGCAGAAAGAGAAAAAACACAATAAAATGCCATGAACATAAATAATTGGGTTATTCAACAAGGAATCTCTTGTCGATTCAACATTGTTTGCTTGTAATGCAGCCCATTTAGGTCACCTCGTTCTCATCTGTCTTTCCTCAGTGGCACTTCTGAGGGGTGAGCTGAGGAAACGGATGCAATAAGGTACAGAGCTTAATAGCAATGCCTTGTCCATCCAGCCCTCGGTTTGGCTCTGACTTTGATTTTTGGATGAATACACAGTAGACTAATGATAGGGGACTCTCATCCTACTTTGCCAACCCCGCCCTCCATTCCAACCCAGATCAACTCATGCGTCCTCCAGGCCCCAAGAGAAAGTCTTCAGCACAGGGCTGGGCAGACTGTGGTTTGTGGGGTCCAGGCCGGGCACCCGCCTCCGGCTCAGATTGGTCTGTTGGGTGCTGCGTGGTCTTGGTGAAGTCAAGAGGCCATTCATCAGTGGAGACCCGCGATGAGAACAACTGCTCATGCTACACATGGCAGGACACGGAGTCCCTCCAAGAGCCCCTCTGGGGGGGTTCTCCGTGTCAACAGGCCTCTGGCCCTTTTCCCCTATCACACATCCAGTTCGTCTCCGAACTTTCCACTTGCGAAAAGGCAGTCACCTCAGGAGACCTGGCCAACCCGTAGGCAGAGGATGGCACATTAGAAGTCCACATTGCTTGCCCTGGAATGCCTTGGCTGCACAAGGCCCCCCACAGGGTCCAGGTGTCAGGACACAGGAATCCAGTGAGGATAATAAAGCTATAATTATAAAAATAGCCTCATAAAAAATATCCCATGGGGGGGAATACACAATTTTATAGCCATTCTAGTCAAGAAGTATAGCCCAGCAGAGAGGCTCAGAGCAGTTGGGGTGGGCACAGGGCAGTGAGAAAATCACTGCTATCCTTGGGCCTCTGCTTTTTCACCCACAAATGATAAGTTGAGGGAGACCCCAAGTTCCCAACTTTGGGTCTCTTCCTCAGGGTTCACACAGGCACTATTTTCAGGAACTACTTTTAGTTATCTAAAAATTCCATACGTTATTCACAATAGCCAAAAGGTGAAACAACCCAAGCGTCCATTGACAGATGAATGGATAAGCAAAATGTCCATACAATGGAATATGATTCAGCCTTTGAAAGCAAGGAAATAATTTGAGAGACAGGATCTCTCCCTGTTGCCCAGGCTAGCGTGTAGTGGTGCGATCATAGCTCAAGCGATGATCCTCCTGCCTCAGCCTCCTGAGTAGTTGGGACTACAGGTAGACACCACCACACCCAGCTAATTTTTAAATTTTTTGTAGAGATGGGGTCTCACCATGTTGCCCAGGCTGGTCTCAAGCTCCTGGACTCAAGCGGTCCTCTCGCTGTGGCCTCCCAAAACACAGGGATTACAGGTGTAAGCCACTGCGCCGATCTCTAAGGAAGGAAATTCTGACACATGCTACAACATGGATGAACCTTGAAGACATCATGCCAAGTGAAAGAAACTAGTCACAAAAGAATAAATACTGTATGATTCCCCATGTGTATGAGGTACCTGGAGTAGTCAACATCAGAGACAGAAAGTAGAATGGTGGGTATCAGGGGCTGGCAGGAGGGGGAATGGGGTGATACTGTTTAATGGGTATGGAGTTGCAGTTTGGGTGATAAAAAAGTTCTGGAAACGGATAGCGGTAATGGTTACACGACGACCTGAATGTATTTAATGCCACAGACCTGTACACTTAAAAATGGTTTAAAATGGTCAATTTTATGTTGTGTGTATTTTACTACATCCACAAAGAAACAGACTCACTCCCCACATGCCCACGGGGCCTCACTACTTCATTAAAGCATCAAGTCATGCCTGTTATCATTCAGATCAAGACTCTGAACAGGCAGGTGCAGCCCGATTGATGTTTTTAAAGAAATAAAAATAACAGCAAAATATCTGAATTGTGACCTATGCAGTTTTCTGGGCAGTTACCAGCTTTCAAAGCATGGCATCTTCGGGGGGAAATAAAACAAAGGCGCATGATGGAAAGGTTGGCTTGGGTGAGTGCCTTGGTCCCTACCCCTGTCCCCTTGCCAAAGCCTGTGATTTTGTGCCGCAGGAGGCCATGCTAAGGAAGAAACACACTCCAGAGGAGAGAAGAGATGGTGTCTTCAGACAGCTCCTACCCAGCCACAGGAACAGGCATTTTGGGTTTGATACAGTCTTTTTTCCAGCCTATTTTTAGAGCCTGGAATCAGAATTTTTCACAGTAAATAACCAGGAACTCTCGGGCCTATGTAACACATGACACTGATACAGCATCAGAAATGTGTGGCACCAGCTAATACCGCTGAGGGGCAGGATGGCAACCCTCTCTGAGACCCTCATCCATCACCCCAGACTCCTGAACCAGGACAGGGTCCTAATGGACCTTGGCAGCCTGTTCAGCACACGGGTATAGACAATATACACAGAACAGCTCAGGGCGGAAATTACAAGAGTAAACACAAAAGACTCTCATTTCCCAGACCAAGAGCTTGGGCACCAGGATTCTGGGTCTATGAGTGTTCTGATTCACCATTAGGCAAAAGACCTTTGGGGGAATTTCCAGCTCTCCTCCCCGCCATATCCACCTTCCTTGAAAGGCAGCATGCAGCGTGAGAAGAACAATCGGACGACAAATCTAATCCAAATCCTGCCCCTCGGTGGCCCTGTGACCTTGGCACTCAGTTACTTTGTGAAATGGCAATAACAACATCTCCTTCAATCTCATTAGTATGGCTCAAATGAGACAGTGTCTGGGGACATGCTTAGAGAATGTATTAGTGCTGCTGCTTAGGAATTTTCTTCTTCTCTATACTCAAAACTTAAAAAGGGCTGTCATTGTGTGTCGATTAAGGAAACAATCAGAGCCTCAGAACCCTGACCCCTGGAAATGTTTCTTTTTTGTTCACTAAATGTTTAGCAACACAATATTTTCTACAGAGGTGAGGAGGAAAATGTCCAGTTAACTGCAGATGACTGGGGCTGTGCAAGGGTCACACAAGGCGATCCCATTTTCTCCCATCTCCTGGAGAGAAGCCTCATTTCTTCAAGGTGATGCAGGTTTGCTAGGTGAAAGCCGGAGCAAATCAGGGATCACCTGGTCCCCACCCTCTTTTGGTTACATGAGTCATCCGTGCTGGGGAGGGGTTTAGTGTGTGTCTTTCACGAGTCCCCATAGGGAACCCTGGTTACAGCTTTGGTTGGGGATCTTCTTCCTTGCAGGAAGCCAGGAGGGAAGAGGCCTTGGGGAAGGCTTCGTACTTGCATCTCCAGTGAGCAGATGTGTTTCCAAAGGTGAGAAGCCAGTACTCTGCCTTCCCTTCCTCTTTGTCCATGAGTCAATAAACAGACACCTCCATATGGCCTGGCAGCTGCCTGTGGCATGGTGAGTTCTTGCCTGCATCCGGGTGGTGGAGGTGGGAGGGATCCCCTCCTCCCTTCTCTAGCTCACACCCAGAGCGCAAGACCTAGATGATCCTGCAGCTGAAGAGGCTCCGCAGGACTCCTTCCAAAGCTGCTCAGCTGTGACATCCTGAAAGAGAATGGCCCTGGACATTGCTTGGAACAAAGGAGACAAATCAACATATTAAAGCTGGCAGGAGGGACACACCATGTCCTCCTAGGAAAGGGACAAGGGGAGGGGCTTCAGTAACAGAACAAAAGAGACTGCACCGCTCATCGCTCATCGACACAAAGCATCAAAGGACAGGTGGGCTTTGTTTTTAAACTCTTCCCAGCTGCCTAACAAGGATTTACACAGTTCACTATGCTCCACCTTAACGGGCCCTTTTGGAGCCAGCTGGAGGTGGCAAAAACCATACAGGAGTTAGAGTCTCATAGGCTGACACGAGATTCCAGCTGAAAGACCTTGGGCTCATCACCTCGCCTCTCCAGGCCTCAGTTTTTGCATCTGTAGAAGGGGAATACGAAAACCTATTTCCAAAGCATTCAGCCAATCTAATGAGACGGTGTTTGTCTACCACACAGAAGGGATACGACATGGAGGCCTCCCCCTATCTGCCTCTATCTGAGGGTGAAAGCATCCCTAGCGGCTGCCCACTGCCTTATTTTGGAGAGGGACGCACCATGCATCCTTTTCTAACACCATACCAGGCTGCTATGGCGTCCAGGTGTCGCATGTCCGCTCAGGCCTGCCCTCCCTGGACCACCTCAGATGTCCCAGGCCGGCATGGTGAGGGGCAGATGGGAGCAGCCAGGACCCTCAGCGGGCAAGCCATGGTGGGCCACGCGCCCATGTCGCAGCGGGAGGCGGCCGGGCCTGGGGGCCCCGCTGCTGGGGCCCGACTCAGAGGGCAGGCCGGAGTCGCTGGGCTGCACCTCCACGAAGACCCGCCTGCGCAGGAGCCGGCCGGGCCGCTCGGAGTAGGCTTGCCGGTGGCTCCCCCAGGGCGGCAGGCAGAGCTGGGCGCGGAAGGCGGCCTGGAAGCCGCGGCGGAAGTTCTCGTTGAAGTAGCCGTAGATGATGGGGTTGGCGCTGCTGTTGAAGAAGGCCAGCCAGTGCGCGAAGGGGAAGGCGTACACGGTGACCAGGTGCAGCTGCGGCGCGCTGAGCTGCCCGTAGTCGGTGAGCAGCAGCAGCGCCCAGAGCGGCAGCCAGGACAGCGTGAAGAAGAGCGCGACCATGACCAGCATGTGCACCACCCGCGCCTTGCGCCGCGCCGCGCGCCGGCCGCTCGCCGCCGCCTCCTCGCCGTCCTGCGCGGGGCCCGGCGCCTTGCACAGCTTGCGGGCGATGCGGGCGTACATGACCACGATGAGCGCCAGGGGCGCCAGGTAGATGTGCGAGAAGAGCACGGTGGTGTAGACCTTGCGCATGCCCTTCTCGGGCCAGGCCTCCCAGCACGAGTAGAGCGGGTAGGAGCGGTTGCGGGCGTCCACCATGAAGTGGTGCTCCTCACGCGTGACGGTCAGAGTGACGGCCGAGGGACACATGATGAGCAGCGCCAGGGCCCAGATGACCGCGATGGTGACCAGCGCCTTCCGCAGGGTCAGCTTCTCGCGGAAAGGGTGCACGATGCAGCGGAACCTGCGGCGGGAAGGGGCAGGGGTCTGGGCGAGGCTGGGCGGGGCTGCCCCTGGCATTCACCCTCACACCCAAGGCGGCTCAAAGAACAGCTCCAGCATCACTCGGGCTCTTTAGTAAGCGAATTGGTTTTCTACCTGTGTGGGAGTCACCCCATCTGGCTGGGGCGGCAAGGAATAAAGGCAACAACAGGGTTTATGAGAGAGGGGAGGGAGGCTGCAGATAGCGTGGGAACAATTAATCCTGTTCGTGCACTTTTGGGGGTAAACTGATTAGCAGCTAGCAGAGCACTCGGGCTGCACAGTCTGTCCCTGAGCCAATTAGGTGTATCAAAGAACAATTTCTAGCTGTTTATGGATTCTCCAGAAAACCTCGGGAGGTCAGATGTGGAGCTTACATGACAGGCTGTCCCTCTGTCATCTTGGCCAAAGTCAGTATCTCCACCATGTTAGGACAAGTCGGTACCATTTATTTCCTCATTAGGATGTCTCAGCAGCAATTGTTACACCCTTAATTTACAGGTGAGGAAACTGGGACTCAGAGGCGTTAATCAACTGGTTTAAGGTCACACACACCACGTGGCAAGGACCAGCCTTGAACCTAGATTTGTCTTGCTCCACTATGCCACATAGACCAGTAGGCGTAAACCCTTCCTGTGCATTAGAATCTCCTGAAGCATTAAAAAACTAACAAAACAAAACAAAAAAACCACAACAACAAAACTATGCCTGTTTCTTTGGGCCAAAGTTTCCAATTGAATTAGTCTAGGGAGGGGGTTTTAGTATTAATTTTTTTAAAAAGTTCCTGGAGTGATTCCCATGTGCAGAGCTGAGAACCGCTGCTGTATGCGGGGGTGGAGGTGGAACCTCCCCCTTTGCAGTGTGGTTCAAAGGCGATTGCTCAACTGCAAGCCCTTTGAGAACAGGTGCCCTGCCTTTTCCTCTCAGCATTCCTGGGGAGTGTTTATGCATGAATGCATGAACAACCGGAAGGGCAAATTACTCAAAAATCTTTCTGAGCCTAAGTTTCCTCATCCGTAAAATGGGGCCAATAATATGACCTACTCTGTAGGGTGGTTGAGAAGATTAAGTGAGGCTACACTTACCACACTTCTTGAGACATTTTTAATGCTTAATAGTGAGAAAGAGGAGGGGCTCCTACTTCCCAGAATATCTTCTCTCATCTACTGATGCCGGAAATAGAAGACTGTCTAGTGAAGCTTACTTGTTTAATGGAGAGGGAACCTGACCCAGAGAGGGGAAGGGACTTTCTTATGGTCACATGGCTATTTAGGGTCAGAACCTGCTCTAGAACACAGAGCTGACTCCCAGCCCAATGCCCATTCCACTTCACTAAACTGTGTCGTGCCCTCCTGCCTACCTACTCTTTCCTTGGCCTGACCCGTTGCAGTCTCAACCTGTATGCTTTTGACCTACTGGCTTGATAGCAGCACACACTTGAGAACTTTCCAGAGAACAAATAATTCTTAAAGTAAGTAGTACTGGCTATAAGTGCAATAGTAGTTATGGATGGAGGAGAATCCTGGGGTAGTCCAGGAAGGCTTCCTGGAGGAAGTGGGTCTTGAAGAATATTGCAGACAACACTGGGAGAGGCTGCACATTCTCATCATTCAATGACGATAACAAAACAAAGGTCAGTGAAGGGAAGGGACTTCCCCCATTACCCAGGTAATTGGCGGCCTTGTGGAGAGAGGAACCCAATGCCATCATCCCAGCTGCCTACTTCACTGGGTTACAAAAATACTGGGTTTGATGAGGGCAGAGGTGGAGAAAGGATGAGAACACTAGATTCTAGAAAGGGCGTGGCTACGAAGTGCCCGTGTTGGGGAGAGGACAAGGGATATTAACAGCTGGCATTTGGACTCTGTGCCAGGAACTGTGCAGAAGCTCATGGAAGCCTCTCAACCACCGTGTAAGGTATCTGCCATTTTACCAATGAGACTACAGAGGCTGCGAGTAAAGTGACTTACCCACCATGATCCAGTTAGGCAGTGATGAGGACACTTCCATCTTATCTGCCTGCCTCCTCCTCCCCGGGGTAAAGCCCCTGGAGGAGCCCTTACACCACTCGCGATGCTGAGGGGGAGGAGGACTCACTGCAGTGCAACAAGGAAGACGCACGGGCTCAGTGCTTTACAGTTTGCAAAGCCTCCTTGCCCCTGGCTCCATTCCATACCTCGGGTCACGTTAACAGATCCATGGTTATCAGAGAATCTGATGGAATCTGAGGCTGAAAGCCCAGAAGGGGTGGAGATGGGGACTGAGTGAGGCCTGGACTGCCAGGGCCAGCATGGAGGCAGTGGGGTCGAGTGAAGGAGCAGGAGAACCCCTTCCTCCCCTGCCATGCCAAGGCCCGCCCTATAAGCTACTCACCTAGCTCCCGCTCCCCGGCTCAGACTTAACAGGTGGCAGGGTTCCTACTGCTTGGAAAACATGAACTGCTCTCAAGGTCTGCACAGGCCCCAGTAATCCCTATTAAACCTTCTCAAGAGCTATTCCAGGCCTTCCAGAAGGAGGTGGTGGTGTCCTTAGCAGGTCCGCCAAATCTAGAGGTCAGCTGGGCCCACAACCCTTCCCTTTATGGCTGAGGATTTAGCCCCTCCTACCGCAGAGCAGCCCCAACCTTCTAGCTGGCCCAGCATTAGAGGCAGTGGCTTCTCTTTGTGCCAGGCCCCAGCCGGCCCAGGGACAGTCCAACCAGGTAACCTCTCACCTTTCCACAGCGATGGCCACCAGCGTGAAAACGGAAGCCGACACAGACATGCCCTGCACCAAGCCGCTCATCTTGCATGTGGCATTGTCGAAGGGCCATCCTGCAATGACAGAGACCCCCAGAGAGTAAGAGATGTCCACTCACCAAGAGCCAGAGACCTCAGACTGTCCAAGACAGGTCCCCTCTGAAGCTCGTATCTTGCCTCCGTGTCCTGCTAGGGGTCACCTGGCCTCTGCTCGCACACTTCCAGGGATGAGGAACTGACCAGCCCACGTACCCATGGACAGTATGACTATTAGACAGATGTTCTTTCTATTGACCAGTGATTTCTATCACTGAGCTTTACATCCATCCAGCCCTGCCCAGGTCCTAGGCCAGTGGTTGCTTACCAGAATCACCTGGACAGCTGTGGCAAGAACCAACAACCAGGCAGGCCCATGCCAGGCCAGTTACAATCAGAATCTCTGAGGGTGGAACCCAGACATCAATATTTTTACGATGTACCCAGGGGATTTGAGTGGCAGCCAAAGTTGAGGACAAATCAATCCTGACTCCCAGGCAGGGAGAGGTATAAGCAGTCCAGCCCTCCTACCAGTGTCATTACTCTGATCCCTGGGCTTCTGCCTTGTCAGGAGACCTGGCCCCACCTGCCCTCAGCACTGCAGCACATCACTGGTCACATCTTGGGGTTATGTGTTGGTGTCTCTGTCCCTCTAGGCCTGGAGGCCCCACCTTACTCTTGTCTGTTGTTCCTGGAACAGGAATCCTCTCTGGAGGCAGGGACCCTCCTTTCACCAACAGCGACCCCGTGTTGACTTTCTGCCTGCACAGTTACTAGGTGCCAGGCACTGTCTCATCCAAGCCTCACAATGACCTTACTATTACTGTCCCCTTTTTACAGATGAGGAAACTGAAGGGGAGACCAATGTCTTACATGCTCAAAAAATAAATAATTGAAATCTGCCAGGACATGGGCAGGGGGTGGGGATCCAAAGTGAAATATAAACTATAACAAGCCTAATTGTGCTACAAATGAATAATATAACCACATTGAAGGGGGTGAGGAAGAAGGACACTAACCTACGTAACACTATTTTGAATGTATACTATAAGACTAAAGACAAAAAGAACTGTTTACAAATTCTGTATTCTCACTGATAAATTTGTGGTATTCTTGACAAAAGTGGGTAAACCAGATCTAATTAAGGAAAAACATCAGGCAAACCCGAATCACAGAAGTATGGGTTAGCAATACTGGAACTACCTATGTGTATATTAAGATTGAGCAAATAAGTAAATATCCATGGATAAATAGAGATATTTAACACATATATCTTTATTTTTATATCCGTCCATCTGTATGTGTAAATAATGTGTAGACGGACATACAGATGGAGAGATACAGAAATAAAGATATATGTATTAAATATCTTTGTGTTAGTATACATATATTTCCTAGCTCTGTCCCTTGAGAAGGCCTAGATGACACCCCAGTAGCCATGAGCACACCTAGAACCCAGATCTTGGTTTCTAAATACTGTTCTCCAATAAAAAGAACCAAGGCTCCTTAGAGAAATGATTAATCCAGAGATGGAACAGGAAACATACATGATGATCCTGGAACATTTTGTGGTGCCAGAAAGTAAAGAAATACTAAAAAACAAAATCATGGCAGCATGTTGGAAGAACACAGGAGTCAACTGGAAATAGCCAAAACAAGGGCAATTTAAACAACAAAATAAATAATGGTAGTATTGGATTATAACCCATAGAGTAGCATCCCAGTGAATAAATGTCAAAGGAATGATGTAAGTAGAAAATCATCATTGAGGAATACAACAGTAATAATTGTCGTAGGCAAGAATCATCAACAGACACTGAAATTAGTGGGCAAAAGCATAATGAGAAACAAGACATTTGCATAACCTCTGTGGAAAGCAATATGGAGATACCTTAAAGAGATACAAGTAGAACTACCATTTGATCCACCAATCCCATTACTGGGCATCTACCCAAAAGAACAAAAGTCACTCTATAAAGAAGACACCTGCACTCAAATGTTTATAGCAGCACAATTCACAATTGCAAAGATGTGGAAACAACCTAAGTGCCCATTAATACGTAAGTGGATTAATGAAATGTGGTATATGTATATCATGGAGTACTATTCAGCTATAAGAAACAATGGTGATATAGCACCTCTTGTATTATCCTGGATAGAGCTGGAACCCATTCTACTAAGTGAAGTATCCCAAGAATGGAAAAATA
>NW_012135747.1:362952-364182 GCF_000956105.1 Propithecus coquereli | reverse complement strand
ACCTCATAAGATACTTACAAATTGTAAAGGGAAAAATTAACTTTACAGAACACCCAAATTGCACAACATTCTGCAAAATAACTGATCAGTACTCTTCAAACATGTCAAGGTCGTGAAAGACAAAGAAAGATCAAGGACGTCTCACAGATTGGAAGAAACTAAGAAAAATAACTATTAAATACAGTGTGTCATCCTGGGTTGGATCCTGAACTAGAAAAGGACATTGGTGGGAAAACCAGTGAAATTCACATCAAGTCTGCAGATTAGTTAATAGTATCATATCAATGCTAATTTCCTGCTTTTTATGACCACATTACGGTTATTCAGGATGTGAACATTAGGAGAAGGTAGGTACAAAGTATGTGGGAACTCTCTGTTCTAGTTTTGCAACTTTTCTTTAAGTCTAAAATCATTTCAAAATAAAGAGGAAAAGAAAAGTCCACGAGACTCAAAAGGCTACATATTGTATTATTCCATTTATATGACATTCTCATAAAGGCAAAACTATACTTTCTGTCCCTACAAAAAATGGATCCATGGTGCCAGGGGATGGAGGGAGGGGCCAACTACAAAGGGACAAAGGGGAGCTTTTATGTAGTGATGAAATTGTTCTAAATCTTTTCTCCTCCTGCCCCAGCCTCCTGAGTAGCTGGGGCTACAGGCATGCACCACCACACCTGGCCAATTTTTTAATTTTTTTGTGGAGATGGGGTCTCATTATGTTGCCCAGGCTGGTCTCAAACTCTTGGGCTCAAGTGATGCTTCTGCCTGTGCTGCCAAAGTGCTAGGATTACAAGTATGAGCCACCATGCCTGGCCTTCTAAATCTTGATTGTAGTGGTAGCTACATGACTGTAAGTGTTCATCAAAACTTGTGGAACTGTACACTAAAAAAGGTGAATTTTATCATATGTTAAATTATACCCTAACAAAAATATTTAAATGTAAAATTTGCACATATTCACAGCACATTTTCTAAGCATGCATACAAACAAAAAGACACAAATAAGTATAACAGAATGGCTTCCTGTGAGTCAGAGAAGAGATGTGGAGTGGGGTAGGGGTATAGAAAGGAATAAATAAATAAACAAAAAATAAACAAGGGGCCTCCCAAGAGAGTTAAGTCACATAGTGCCATGAACTGTGGACATGAATAATTCAACACGCAGAAAGAAAGGAAAGAAAGAAGAAAGAAAGAAAGAAAGAGAAATTGTATGGTTTAATTTAATTG
>NW_012135747.1:292878-362113 GCF_000956105.1 Propithecus coquereli | reverse complement strand
TGTGTGTGTGTTTATGTGCACACATGCATGTGTGTGCCTCTCTGCACATGTGTGCGTAAGTACACGTGTGTGTGCTTTAGGAAGGAGAAGGATGCGCAGTTTATGTTCAGTAGCGCTGGAGGAGTCTGAGACTCAGCAGAGAGTAAATGTTCCACCAGGCAGAGCCAGTACTGCCAAGGGGTGCTGCCTCTGTCCTAGCTTCACTTCCTGGGTCCTGGAACCTACAGGGACACAGGCTGTGGCTGCTCTGCCCCAAGTCAGTCCCAATGGGGCTGTCCAGGCCCTGGATTCTGAGCTCCAGGCAGCTGCTGGGAGCTCTGAGCTCAGAATCTGCAGGCTCAGACCTCTATGGGTCTCCAGAGTTCTGAAAACCAGCCCCTCCCCACCTGGAGGCTCAGGTCAGAGGAACCCTGATCCTGCAAGAAAGGCCAATTCCATGTGAGAGAGGTGACAGTGGTGGCATTCTGACATCTGCAGGACGCACAGGCGGCATTTAGAGGTCAGGTGGTCTTGCTCTGCTAGAATACCTTCTACCAAATCCCTCCTGAGTGGCCGGCCAGTCCCTATTTAGATACTCCCAGTGACAGGGAGCTCATTACCTACAGGACAGCGCTCTCTTCTGTGGGAGAACAGCTCAAATGAGTAGATTTTTAGGTTCTTATTCAGAGGAAACCTGCTTCCCTGCCACGGGTTCTGGTTCTGTCCATGGGAGAGTGAGACCGACTGGTACAGAAGAGTAATTAGAAATAGGTGCGGGACTGTGGGCCTGGACACTTCCTAGCTGTGTAACTATGGACCACTCTGAGCAGGTTTCCTCATCCATGAAATGGGGATAATAAAAAAGCCTACTTCCCGGGATTGTTGTTAGGGTTAATTGACATAATGTATGACGGGTATACAACAGAATGCCTGGCACAGTGAAAATGGGCTATCGCTGTATCTGTTACTCCTAGTCTAATCCCTCGGCCATCAGTCTGTCTAGAGAGTTTGAGACAATGGCATCTTGGCCAAGAAGCCAGCCCAGCAATGACTTCCATCTTCCAAGCTTCCATTTCAGGCCTTAGCTGAGGAGTGGAAGTGGGGGTGGGGCGCCCCTGCAGCCCACTGCCCACACTCACCAGTGATGAGGTTGTCCACGAGGGTGGTGGGCATGCAGAAGATGCCCACCAGCAGGTCGCTGACGGCCAGGTTGAGGATGAACATGTTGGTGACTGTGCGCATGTGCCGGTTCTTGAGCACGATGAAGCAAACCAGGGCGTTGCCCACCATGCAGAGGAGGAAGATGAGTGCGTAGGCCACGATGAACATGGCCGCCACAGGGGAGGAGTGCTGGTAGTAGGAGGAGAAGGTGAGGTTCACAGCCGGGGCGGCCTCAGTGTCGCTCCCATTCTGACTCGGGGGCCAGCTGCCGTTGGGAGGCTGGGAGGGCTCCGCTAGGACCAAAAGAGCATATGGGTCAGGACCCTGGGCCAAGAAGAGATGACTGACTTCTCACCACTGGTGAGACCGTTCCTGTGCCAAACGCTGACCACGCACTGATCCAAGACTTTCTGCCCACAACCACTCAAGCCCTGATCTCTTACCTCACACCCCATCTTGTCCATGACTCATTCCCCAATGTTGGTGGTTCTCCATTAACCACACACCACCCCCCATCGAGGCTCCATCCTTCTCGGCCCTGCTCTGTGCCCCAGAGGCTGCCCTCTGAGAACTGCGTGACCCAGCTTCCCTTGCCCTCCGGCCCCTGGCTGAGTTCAGCCAATGGGAGGCATGGAAGGAGACGGCAGGGCAGGAGAGAGGGGTCTGGGTATTTGTCTGCTGACTCCCTCCCTGCCTGCCCAATTCTGCCAGCACCTGTTTTTTTCTGTGGCCACCACTCGCTCCCATTGGGTGACTCCTCCTCCACGGCTATAGCCCTTGCCAGGCTGCAGTAGTGCTGCTCCTTCTCCTTGCACCCACAGGCCTGCAGGTGGTAACAGCTTCCTGTGGTTGCTAGTCCCTGGGTGCTCCCGCACTTCTTGCTAGATCTCTCACCCCTCATCTCAACTCTGTAAAGCTTTCCATTAAACTCTCTTCATTTAAACCCTTTCTGAGTGCACCGCCTGTTTTCTTCTGGGATCCTGCTGTTACACCCTCAAAATCTTTGGCGCCCCTCCTCCTCATCTCCTTTACGGAATTTGGTCGGGAAAGGCCAGAAGGCAGTAGAGAAAGGGAGGGTGAGAGGGGAATGTGGACCAGGGCCGGGGAGCAAAGGCACAGCGCATTCACCAGAACATCCAAAGCCAAGGCTGCAGCCCATCCTTCTTGGCCTCTCGTCTTCGTGATCAGCTGCTCCCTCTGGGCAGCACTGAACAAAGCATTTTCATATCTAATATTTTATTCAACTTTCCGAGCCACCCATGATGTAAGCAGTCAGGTATTAGCCTCATTTGAAATGGGGACCAGAAGGTTTCCGTAACTTGCTCGAGGTCCTACAACCGCTATGCAGCGGAGTCGGCCCTGCTCTGTGTGTCTCTGAATCGGGACCAGCTTTAGTGTTTTGAAGGGAGGGCTCAGTGTCCAACCACATCTCTTCTGGGAAGTCATTAGTTGGGGTGACTCATGATGTTGTCTCATAAACTCTCCTCCTGCCTACCTCTGGGACTGAACGTGGCCTGTCCCAGGGGATGAAGAGTCTCTCGGGGGGGGGTCTTTCTGTTGTACCAGAGCTCAGCCACTGGCCTGGAGGCTTGGGATCTGGAGGCTAGAGAACCCTGGGGGGAGCAGGGCTGATGAGCTGGCACCACCTGGTGCAGCAGCGGACACTCTGTGGGGGGCAGAGGGGCTGCCAGGGGAGGTGGAGACGCAGAAACTTCCTGTGCCTAGTGAGAGGAGATGACACTCCCCTGCTGAGGCCTTCCAAGGGCTTCCAATCGCACTCAAACGTCTTTATTTTAATATGGCAGGTGTCAAACATGTATAAGAGAGAATATCATAGTGAACCTATATGAGTATAACGTTTAGCGAACCGTTAATAGAGAGAATAGTACAAAGAAGCCCCACATATACATCGTGTACTTTCAACAATTATCAACTCAAGGCACGGAGTTGTTTCATCCATACCCCCACCCCTCTTTGCATTATTTTGAAGCAAATACTAGACATTACTTCCTTTCATCCACAAAAATTTCAGTTTGTATCTCTAAAAAATAAGGACTCCAAAACAACAAATCAAAAAACTGTGATCGTGTCATCATCGAACCAAACAAAATCAACAATTATGTCATAATATTATCAAATATCTAGCATCCAGCATTCAAAATTCTGTTTCATAATTTTTTAAGGAGTTGGTTTGTTTAAATGAGAATCCAAACAAAATTCCCATTTCTATTAACTCTTATGATACAGCAAACCACCCCAAAATACAGCAGCGTGGCACCATGGCCTGGCAATCTAGGTCATGCTTCTGCAGGTCTCTCTTGGGATCACTTTTGCAGCTGCCGTCATCTGCTGGCTCGCCCGGGCTGGAAGGTCCAGGATGCCCCACCCATGGCTGGTGATTAGCACTGGCGACTGGCTGGGGTGTCTCAGTTTTCTCTCGTGTGGCCTCTCATCCTCTAGGAGACTAGACTGGGCTTCTTCAGAGACTGGTGGTCTCAAGTTTCCAAGAGAGCAAAGGCAGAAGCCACAGCCTTCTTAAGACCTGAGCTCTGGAATTTTCACAGCTTCACTTCTGCCACATTCTATGGCCAAAGCAAGTTGCAGGGACAGCCTGGATCCAAGCCAGTGGAGAAATAGTTTCACGTTTTGATAGGAAGAACAGCAACATGACATTGCAAAAGGGGTGTGGACGTAGAAGTGTGATTCATTACGGTCCATTATTATAAAATCTACCTCCATACCAATATTGCACTTGGTGGGCGTGGCTCTCAGTTTTCGTAGTTTACAGATTCCCCCACCGTCTCTTTCCCCTCTGCAGTCTATTGTCACATAGACTGGATCATTGGTCTGCAGAGTTTCCTGCAGACTGGATTTTGCTGATTGCTCCTTCATGATGTCCTTTTACACGTTCTGCTCTCTGTCCCCTGTAGTTAGATCTAGAGGCTGGATCAGATTCTGTCTGGTGGTCTCTCTCTTTGCGGTGCTAAGACTGATCAGTGGGCTCAGGTGATGTCAGCCTGATCCTCCGCTGTCATGATCCCCATCAGCTTTTGACCTAATTTTTTCAGCAGCCACTAATGATCATTGCCCTAGACCCCTCATTGCGTTTTAAATACAATCCATGCTTTTCCCCATGGCCTGCAAAACGCTGCATGGTCTCGTCCCTGTTAAAATCTCTCTGGCCTCATCCAGTGCTACTCTCCCCTTTGCCCATCACGCTCTGGCCACTTTGCCATCCTCTTGGCTCTTGCTTCTTTCAACCCCAGGGCCTTTGCTCTCCCCCTCCTTTAGCTCTCAGTGTACTGTGGTCTTCCCATAGAAGCCCAACCTGATTACTACCTATATAGTAGGTGCCTCACTATTATCTCTCACAGCATCCTGTTTATGTTCTTTAATCTGTCAATATTTTATTTGTTTCCAAGTTTATTGTCTTTTTCCCCACGCTTGAAAGTGAGCTCCCAGAGAGCGGGGGCCTTGTCTTCCCTGTCTTATTGGGGGCAGTGTCCCCAGCATCTTGTCAGTGCCTGTCCAAAGTAAACGGCTCAACAATCAGTGGTTATGGAATGAATAAATATTTGTAGGAAGGAGAAAAGGAAGGAAGGCGGATCCTGACACCAGGTGACAGGTCCAGCTCCACGGAGGCAGTGCTGCTGCTGGAAGGCCTTCCCAGGCCCCTCCGGAAGAACACCCAAAGGACGCTTCACTCATTACAGTGCCTGGAGGGAGACTTCCCAGGCAGCTGAGCCTCAAAATCAACTCTGAGTCAGCTCCCATGTCTGGGGGAATCTGTGGGTGTGGATGGGCAGAGGAAATTTCCAGAACCTTTCAGGCTAGACTCCAGTCTGTTTTCCCTACTGCCCTTCACTTGGCCCTCAAGTGAGTTCATATTCCAAAGCCTGTCACTGGGAAGTGTCTGGGAGTGACCCTGCCCATTTCAAGAGCCTCAGCTGAGCCTGAGCATCCGGCTCTAGGCTTAGCCCAGGTTTCAGCACTACACACGAATCCTTTCTGGAGGAGGAAAACTTCGTATCCCTGGCAATTCCCCCGGACTGGAAGCAGGCCGTCCTCCCACCACCCATGGGCTCCATGCCAACAGCCAGAGACTCACTGACACCTTAGACTTGCCCTTTCTGGTATCTGCCAGGTGCCCTTGCGGTTACATCCTGTGAAATTTCCATCTGCTGAACCCAATGAAGCCATTCCCCTCCTGGGGGAGCCTCCCGGAGGTCTTCGGATGTAACAATGGTTGTCTCCAGGGTGCTCTGAGGATCTCAGAGATCAAGCTCTGGGCCACGAAAAGCCCGGGGCGGGAGAGAAGATGGGGGTGCAGTGGTTCTCCAAGTGGGGTCCTTGACCAGAAGCATCAGCATCCCCTGGAACTTGTTAGAAACAGAAATTCTTGGGCCTCCTCCCTGACCTTGGGAACCAGAAACCCGAGGGGGCTGTGGCCAGCTCTCTCTGTTTTAAATTTTAAAGCACGCTCCAGATGATTCCTGGGCACACTCCAGTTTCAGAACCGCAGAACTAAAGGACTTGCCCCAAAGACCTGGGCATAAGGCGCGGCCTGGCAAGTCCCAGCCGTCCTTCCCGCCTCCTCGCCTCTGTGGGAACTCGGTTTTCTCATCTTTGAAACAGAAACACAAATATTTCCTGGGTAGGGTAGGTCACGTCGTCTCTCTGGAAACCAGACTCCTCGTTGGTAAAATGGAGCCGCGTTAGCACCGACCGAGGAGGGGTGTGGCGAGGTTGGGGGACGGTGTGTCCAAGGCACTCTGCGGGAGTCCGTGTAGCAGCAGCAGCACCGACAGTGTGAAATTGCACAATGGCTGTGAGCGTGACAGTTTATAATACTCTTAGTTTGGGCCCCCGCACAAGCCTGAAAGACGTGTGAGAGAGAACACAACCCCACGAGGAACGCGCTTAGCCAGCATGGGTCTGGGCGTTTCCCTGCCTCGCAGGCCTCCCGCTAAGAGCTTCGTCGACCGCGCCACCTGCTGGTTCGTTCTGGTAAGACACGGGAGCGCGGCCACTTCCCGAGCGCCCACCGGGACACGGGCCTGCATCTGAAGAGCACTGCAGGAGCGCTGCCAGGTGCACAAAGCACAAAGCAGGACAAATGGCTATGAACCACACGAAACAAAAAGTCCAAGTTCATGTCTAACCTAAGAAATGCAATTTTAAAAGAACGTCGGGGTAATTTTTTCATCAATCAGATTGGCAAAGATGCTGGGTGAGCCAAAACCCTGGGTGCCCACTACTCCCCACAAGTGTGTGTCAAACATCCGAGTGCTCTTTTTAGGAGGGGATCCAACGCTTTTGAAGACTTTTCCCTTGGGGAGTCAGGCCTCCTCCTTGCATGCAGCTTTTGAGGGACTGTCAATCAGGTGTCTGCACCCACCCCTGGCCAAAGGACAGCCAATCAGACCTCTTCTGCTTTGAATTCGCCTCTGGGTCCTAGTAAGGTGGAGGGGGCGCAGCTTTTCCTTCCTTTTGACGACCTGCCCACACCCTTCCAATAGACCCCCATTGTTGGTTAAGTTAGCAGCACCAGTTTCTGTTGCTTGTAACCGTAAAGTTAATCATCCTAGGAGCCTGCAGAGTCCGTGTTCAGAACCCCAGGGACAGTGGAAAGGGTAGGGTTGGGCAGGGGTAGCACCACAGACCCTCAAGCTTTCTGCTCACCAGTACACATGCTGCCTCTTAACAGGCCATGTGATCTTGCGCAGGGACCGTGCTGTTGCGGAGAGGGAAGGATACTGACCTAGGAATCAGGAAGCCTGGCCTTGAGAGTTGGCCCAGTGATGGTCACTCACTACATATAAGAGGGGCTGTGGGGTGGGCCAGTTGGTTTGAAATAGAAGCTTGGGAACTTGTCTTAAAGCTACTTCATACAGTTTGAAAAGAGAGGTATATTTGGTTTGGGGTGGCTTGGGAACCCATGATAGAGGACCCTAAGCCCCATGCCACCTCTTGGTACTCCCCTGTGAACTGGGGAGATCTACTTCATCCTTGAGTCCTCCTTGGCTTTCAAATGTAGATGACCAGGGCTTCTTGCCTCTTCCCACCCCATGGGGTTGTCACCAGGCTCACAGAGATATCAGAGTAAATTACAAAGGGCTCCAAAGCCCTGCAGGCTCCTTCTTGACTGCGTTAGCTATCTTCCAGGCAGCTGTGGGGGACCAAGGGGTCACAATGAGGTTCCAGTTCCCAGTTCCCTTGGGTTTGTTCTCAAGGAAGCAAGCCTGGGCGAAGCCTTTGTTAGCACTGCTCAGGACCATGAAAAGTAGATGTGCAGGGAGATCTACGAGGAAGGAGGCTTTCTGAGACCTGCAGCCTCCTACTGCTCCTCCTGCAGGCTGAGCCAAAGCCCACCCCATCTCAGGCGCCCACCACAGCAACATGGATTTTGCAAGCCTGGCCCCTTCTGGGTGAGTAAGAACAGGCAGACCTTCCAAGAATAATTTGGATTGGCAAAGGCCAAAAATTTGAGGGCAGAATTCCTGGGGCAGCCAACAGCAGCCCCCAAACAAGCCCCTTTTTATACTTTCCCTTCTTCTACTCTGAGGCCTTTTTATTTCTCCTTGTTTCCTCTTGGGGCTCTCTGGTTTTACCCATCAAAACCTGTATTCAGGAAAGTTTCTGATATAAGTCATTTACCTCTCAGTGAAAACTGAACTACCTTTATCACACATTAAGCCTCTACTCTGAGTCCTCTTAAAGGAATTCCAGGCCTTAAAAAGAGAGGGTAGAAGAGGCTTAAGGGGGAAGGGAAGAATTAAGGAAAGGGATTAAGGGATTTTACTCTTTCTTGCTTTTAGTAAGGCTAAACATATGCCCTGAAGCTCCCTTTCTAGATTCTATGGCTGTCTGCTCCCTCAGGGTCTGCCTGTTTAGTGTACCTGCAGTGCTGGTCACATTTCACTTCCTGTTTCATCTGAACAGAGTTTCTTTACCTCCCACTAAGCCAGAAACACTTTAGGGGCAGAAGCCATGCCTAGTTCAGCTTGAAATATTTCCCACCATCTGGCACAGGGCCTAGAATATATAGACAATTAATGAATGTTGACAACTAATTTTGATACTAAAGGCTATGAATTTTCCTCTAAGCACTACTTTACCTGTATCCCATAGGCTTTGATAGATACCGTTTCCATTATTGTTGAAATATATTTCATACAACATCAAGCTATCTTTGACAAGGAAAGGAGAATTATTTTCATTTCACAGGAAAATCAAAATTCAAAGCTCAAAGACAAAGATGCTTACTCTCAGAATATAGGGTGCAGTAGTGGTGGATCTCCAGGTTTTGCTTGACTCCAGGATTCTGGGTCCATCAAATAAGACAGGAGACCTGGTCTGAGTTTGAGCCCCCAGGCTGGCTCTGCCACCTCCAACCATTTTCTCATCCTCTCTGGGTATCATGAGGTCACCTGTAAAGACCTCCAGTGTCCATTAGCAGCAACTAGGGACCCTTGGTTTGGGGGAGACCTTGTCTCCCTGAGGCTCCAGCCACAAGGCTGACATCATGAATATTGTATGTATCACTAAAATCTTGCCTGAAGAAGCAGGCACACAGTGGGCAGAGGCTGAACCAGGGTTGCCCTGGGCTCAACTGAGGAGTAATGGACGAGGACACCTAACCCCTTTGAGATTCATTCCTCCTCCACCCAATACTTCCCAACAAGGCTTCACCACCCAGAGTCCCAGTGTGTTTGTCACAAGTTACTTATGTTCTCTCTCTCCCCATCCCAAGAAGGATTTTCTTTTAGAAAAGATTCTGATGAACTTGTTCACATGGATGAGGAAATGACTCATAACAAAGTGCTGTGTCTCTTTTGGGTGTTTTCATTTCCAAAGGAGTCAGACTTTAGGTCAAAAACAGCAAAGCTCTAATGATACAATTTCAATTATTAATGAGAGAGTAGCAAAAAGCTTTTGAGAAAGAGAGACTGAAGTTAATTATTTTATATTTTTATTTTAAATAGATCTGGTACAAATTAGTGATGTTATCAATTCTATTCACTGTGCCTTGGTTTTCTCATTTGTAAAATCAGAGTTGAGCAGCTGCTTATGCAAGCCTCTCCTGGCTCTAATAGCCTGGGTTTTTTGCAACAGAATGGACCACACAATGATTGGAGCAGAAATACTCATTGTAAGTATAGCTCCTCACTCACTGCTGGAAGCAGGACAGACTGCCTTCGGATAGACCATGCCCCAGTGAGAACCAGACCTGCACGTACCTGGCCTCTGCCTCCCAAGCAGCAGCTGAGACCCCTCCCATTCCTCACTCCTAGCAAGACAGGAACGTGCTAAAGGTCTTCAGGACAAGGATGGGTAGCTGGACTCCATGGAGGCTGCGTCCCCACAGTATTCCCAGAATCTAGGCCATTTGTGCAGAAAGAACAAGCAGACATATCTATAAGCTGTGCCTCCTGGGCCTCAGTTTTATTATCTGTTAAATGGGGGTGATGCTGTTTGCCTGCCCACCTCCCAGGCTGGTTGGGTGGCTCCAGCGTGATGAAATGCTTTGTGACAAAGGACAGGCACAGCGACTCTGGCAGCACCATTTCCAAGGTGCATGGAAAAGCAGCACCCACCTGGACCTCCAAGATGCTACCGTGTCTTGTGCTGGAGAGACTGCAGCTGACTTGCTCCTCTCTCCTCTCTTTCCAGTGACTTCCTTCCCCTGTATAGCCACTTCCTCATCGGTATGCCCACCTCCAGCCAGTGTGGACATACATGCTCCCAGCCTACGGCGTCTCAGCCACGGAGCTCCCAGGCTGGGTTGACAGCTGTGGAGGCCACCAGGGGCTCCCAGGAAGCCACTAGACTGGGGTCGGGCTGGGATTGGGATGAGGAGTGGATCTGATTTGCTGTCCTTCTGCTGACTTGTCCCCCAGCATAACATCACAGTCAAGGCCCAGTGGGGAAGGCGAATGGTGTTCCTGCCCCGCTGGACCTGTCAGTTCTGTAGGGGGGCTTGGCAGACTGCAGTGTCTCTCTCTAGGTGTTGGGAAAGGGCTTCTGGGCCCTCAAAGATTCCCCCGACCGCAGGCCATAGTTTTGGTCCAGCCACCCAAGAATTTCCCCTTCTGCCCCCCCAGTCAGTAATGAGACCTGTCAGCCCCCCTCGCTCAAGCTGGATCATGGGAACCGGTAAGGAGACAGATTCTAGGCCGTCTCTGAGTGATAGAAAGTTCTTCCTGATGTTGAGTTGAATTGCACCCATTGGTCCCATTTCTGCTCCCTGGAGCCAAATAGAACAAGAGTGAGCCCCTGTCCCCAGAATCACCCCCTCTCCCTGCCTTTTTCTCACCTCAGCATCCCAGGGTATCCAGCGAGAGGGGCTCCAGTCCTATCTCATCATCAGCCCGTTTTGACCCCCCACCCCCCAGTAACTTTCCTTAAGAATACAAGCCAGATCTCCTCTATCTGAAATATATGCCATTGATTTTTTTGGACCTAAATTCAGGAGTTTACATTTTATTTACATTTACATTTCATTTTCTTGGTTTCAATCCAGCATTCCAGTATATGGAGATAACCTTAAATCTTGAATCTGGTAGTGCGATAGCTCCTATCCACAGGTTTGACAAGCGTGTCTCTTGCTTTCCCCCTAGATTATTAATTCGCATCATGTCAGGGGCAGAGTCCTAGGGATCCCTAGGCTGCTGCTACCAAGCCTTTAATGAGACGCCGTGTCAGTCCTCCGCCATCCTTCCCACGGCTCTCCGCCAATGCACGCGGTTTTCATGAGAGATCTTGGCAGCATCCTGCTGAACTGTTGTAATTCATCTTTTTTCCTCTCAGAAACCCAGTGTAAAGGAGGAAATTTGATAAGTTTAACCTGATTTGTTCTTTTATTTGTTTTGGAAGTATTATTTATTGTAAAACTTACAAGCTTTGTGAATAGCGATGTAAAATCAACAGCTGGATGGAGTTACAGAATCATCTACCAACCAGTCCTATCTGATGAACAATTGTTCCAAATGCATTGATTTGATTTTTATCTTTTATTCTTTTGGGATTTAAAAAAGAGTTTTTTAATTTTCTATTGTAAAGGGATGATTTGTAATTGTATACATTTATGACATACAATGTTATCATTTATGAATACAATGTGGAATAATTAAATCAAGCTAGCCAACATATCCATCACCTCAAATACTTAATATTTTTGTGGTGAGAACATCTGACATTTACTGTGTTAGCTATTTTGAAATGTACAGTACTCTATTATTTACTAAACTATATTTGCCATGCTGTGCAATAGAACACACACACAAGAAGAAAGAACACAAGAAAAGAAAACATATTCTCTGGCCATCATCTCCCCATTACTCCTCCCGCCCAGCCTCTGTAACTACCATTCACTGTCTGCTTCTGTGGGTTTGATTGTTAGAGATTCCACATAATGTCAGAACATGCTGCATCGCCTCTCTGTGCCTGGCTTATTTCACTTAGCATAATGTTCTCCAATTCTGTCCATGTTGTTGCAGATAACAGAATTCTGGTTGTTTTTTTAAGGCTGAATAGTATTCCACTGGGCACACAAACCACGTGTTCTTTATCCCTTCATCGGCTGATGGACACTTAGCTTGACTCCATAACTTGGCTCTTGTGGATAATGCCTCAGTGAATATGGGGGTGCAGACATCTCTTCAAGAAACTAATTTCAAATTTTGGGGTAAGTGGAATTGCTAGATCATATGGTCCTTCTATTTTTAGGTTTTTGAGGAACCTCCAAACCATTTTCTATGATGGCTATACTCATTTAAATTCCCACCAATAGTGTACAAGGATTCCCTCTTCTCCGTATCCTTGCCAACACTTATCTTTCATCTTTTTGATAAAAGCCATTATGGCAGGTGTGAGATAATGTCTCATTGTGGTTTTAATTTGCATTTCCCTAATGATTAGTGATGCTGAGCATTTTTTCCTATATCTGTTGGCTATTTGTATGTCTTCTTTTGAGAAATGTCTATTCAGGTCCCTTGCCCATTTTTTTTTTTGAGACAGAGTCTCACTGTGTTGCCCGGGCTAGAGTGCCATGGCGTCATCCTAGCTCACAGCAACCTCAAACTCCTGGGCTCAAGCGATCCTTCTGCCTCAGCCTCCTTAGTAGCTGGGACTGCAGGCATGCGCCACCATGCCCGGCTAATTTTTTCTATATATTTTTAGTTGTCCGATTAATTTCTTACTATTTTTAGTAGAGACGGGGTCTCGCTCTTGCTCAGGCTGGTTTCGAACTCCTGAGCCCAAACAATCTGCCCGCCTCGGCCTCCTAGAGAGCTAGGATTACAGGCGTGAGCCACCGTGCCTGGCCCCCTTGCCCATTTTTAAATTGGGTTTTTTGTTTTCTTGCTATTGAGTTGTTTGAACACCTTGATTTATTCTTAGTGAGTATTAACATACGCTCCTAATGAATACTACATTATTTGTTTCTTTCTGAAGACTCTTTTTTGTTTTGTTTTTATAAGAAAAGGTGTTATTATAAAACAGTTCTGAGCACTACAAAAGAGAGAGTAAGCAGCACAGAAATCTCACACCCAGAGACAACCCCTGTGGCTGATGTATTTGTCATGCTCCCTGCCTGCCATATGCCCTCGGCCCAAAGATTTCCGCTGGGGTAGACAGTTCCTTGCACTTCCAGAGCCCATCAAGGCTGCACACCCAGCGGTCTCTTGCTTTCCTTTCTCTGGAGCCACAAACAGAAACAACCTAGAACTGCAGGAGTGGAGAAACACTCAACCAGTGGGGAGGGACAAACAGCAGTCAGCGCCGCATCTCATGTGAGGCAAATCTCGGGTTCACGCTGCACTTTTCTCAGAGGGTCCCCAGCAGGATAGAACCCCCCCCCTTGCCCACAGCTAAAACTAGCCCATTAATGCACCCAATTCTTGCTTTCTTTCCCACCCCTATCTCACATTCCTCATTCCCTCATTTCGGCTTCCTGGCATCACCTCCCTAATAATATACTCCCTAAACCCAAGTCCTTGTCTTAGGGTATGCTTTCAGAAGCAGGAGAATCCAAAAATGTTAGTGACCATCTCATTGAGAGATATATATCTCAATGATAAACCCATGTAATTTTGCATAAAGAGGCTCATACTACATATATGTTCAAAAACCTTTTTTATTATTCACTGTGGGCAGTGAACATATTTCCATGCCAATAAATCAAATCCTAAGCACACTTTTTAATGTCTGCACAGCATGCCACTGCAGGTGTGTCTCATCTTTGATTTAATTTGCTTAATCTACGGACATCCAGATGGTTTCAGTCGTGCACTATGCAGGCGTGCAGGTGGCCCCCTTTGAAAAAATTCTGAGATGTGTGATTGCTTTTTTGTTTCCTAAGTGTGCACTGTGTGTTTGATCATTTCTTCTGGAGTTTTCATAGCAGTCAATACTAATCTGAGCAGTTTAGAGGCTTGTAAGAAATCTATCTTTCCTCCCGTTTTGAAAATCAGGACATTTGCCCATCTTCAGTTTCCTAGCACCTCCGTCACTCTCTGTAATTTCCTCTAAGGCAATGATTACATCTGCAAATACCTCCCAGTCCCTGGGATGTCATTTGTTTGGGCTTCAGTGGGCGAGCTCATTGAAGGTGGCTCATCCCTCTTTCTATCATTCGCCTATCTTGGGTCTCAATTTCCTCCCTATGCTCTTTATTTCACAATTTGAAGTAAAATTGCCTGTGCCCCACTCTGCTCGCCCTCGAGCCCCAAGCCTGAGCAGCTTCCTTCTTGTCTTCCTTACTTAGACTCTGAAAGCTCTTTGCTCTGTCTTTGCCAGTTTTCCCCTGCTCTGTTCACTGGAGCGTCAGTGCTTTGCTAACACTATTCTTGCAGACCCTGCCAATCTTCCAGATGCCTCTTGGGGTTATGCATTCCTCCTTGCATCTTTTGTGTGTGTGCTTTTCAAACCCTCGCTCGTTGCAAAGCTACAAGTGCAATCCTCCAAGATTTTCTACAAAACTCCCTCTTCTTTCTTGACAGCGGTGTTTGCAATTATTGGAATTTCAGGGTTTTATTATCTCTTACAGCAGCTTTCTCACACTGGCGTGAATTTGTACGACACATCTTGTCTTATTTTATCCTCACAGATATGCTGTGAGCCAGTTGAACATAAGTTCATCCGTCCAACAGATGGGTAACCAGTGGCACAGCAAGGTTCAGGCACCATCTCAAAGACGCCCAGCAAGCCAGTGGACCAGCCCTCAGCACTCCACTTTCTTAGCCTAAATATAGTTCCCCTTGCCCACAATGGCTGAGATAGGGGTCCGCCCCCCACCCCCATAAGATTGGAGCAAGCAGCCTTATGCCTTTGGCCACTATCCCTTAAAGTCCTGGAGGTTAGGGCCATAGTTCCTCCTTTCCCCAGGGAGAGAAATCTCTGCATGGAGGAGATCTCTAGAATTCCATCGTTCCCACTACCCCCACCCCTTCAAGTAGGCAAAATCGTGACAGTTCCTCTAAAGCTAATAGCCAACTGTCCTTGCCTGGTCTCCAGTGATCCTCTGCTCAGACATCAGGGACTGTGTGGGTGCACATTCCCAGGGCATGGACATAGGGGTACCCCCAGATCTTTCTGTCTCCCTCTCTGTCCCTGTTTCTGTCTCTGTCTCTGTCTCTCTCTCTTCGTCTCTCTCTCACACACACACACTCATAACATGGCCATAGAGACGCCCCCAGGTCTTCCTCTCTCCCTCTCTCAGTGTCTCCCGGTCTCTGTCACACACACGGAGTGTCACAGTGTCTGATTCTGGACAGCCATCGGTGATCAGCTGCCCCAGCCCCTTTCCTCTCCCTTGGCCCGCTGCCCCTGACTCAGTACCCCACCCCGCCGCCATCCCCAGTCCCGGGGTCACTCACCCTCCATGCTGCCCACTCTTGCCGGCTCCGGGACAGTCTCCGGGCCTCTTGGGTGGCAGGGGCGGAGGGGCGGTCTCCCGGCACTTGCTGGCCAGCCAGCGCCCCTGCCTCTGAGCTCCGCGGGTCGGTGCTGCCCCGCAGACTCGGGCGGGGGGTCGTGCGCTCCAGGCCCCAGCCCCTGGCCGGCTCTCTCTGCCTTCGGTCCGAGTCAGCCTCCGGCGGCCGGGCTGAGGCTCCCGCGCAGCGCAGCTGTCCTCTCGCCTCTGCCGCCCGCCCCGCGCCGCCGGCCGGAGGGAGGGAGGGGGCTCCCGGCGCAGTCGTCATGGCACTCGGCACACCTGTGCCCGCCGAGCGAGGGCGCCCTGGCCCGCCTCCCTCCTGGCACTCTCCGCAGGGACGAACACCCCTCCAAAGTAGGGGACACCCCGCCGCACACTGCAGCCCTGGCCGCCACGTCCAGTAAGTCCGTGCCTCACTCCTGTGCCCCACATCCCAGCCTCTGTCCCCACTCCTCATCGTTGCCCAGCCCAGCCTGCCCCCCAGCCCCCCAACCTGGTGTCCAGGCCCCTGGCCTTCCTGAGAAGAGGAAGAGAGGTAGCTGTGAATACACAGGAGGGCCACAGGTCAGCTGTGAGCTCTCCCAGGACAATGGGGCGAGGTGTCTGGTACATGGAATTAACCAGCTCAGGCACTTACCAGATGTTTACCCTTGGGCAAGAGCCTTACCCCAACCTGAGTCTCAGCTTCTGCATCTGTAAAATGGGGTTTGTTTGTTTTGTTTTTGTTTTGTTTTGAGACAAGAGTCTTTGTCTGTTACCTGGGCTATAGTGCAGTGTCCTCATCATAGCTCACAGCAACCTCAAACTCTTGGGCTCAAGCGATCCTCCTGCCTCAGCCTCCAGAGTAGCTGGGACTGCAGGCATGCGCCACCACAGGGCTAATTACTCTATACTTTGTATACACTATGTGTATAATGGTGTTAAGGGGAGTAAATGTGATGATGTCACACTTTCTGCCCAGCACATAATAGATGCTCAACAAATGGTCCCTTGAGCTGATTAGACTCCATACACCTCCCACCATCTCTAGGCCCTGTCAGGCACCCAACAGACACCACCATAGATTTTTGTCTCATGAACGAAGACCCCAGGTTCTAGCCAGATGAAAGAAAGTGGACAGTCCATTCTTTCCTTTACTGGGAGTCAGGGTTTTGTTCTGGGGCTCTGGGCAAATGGATCACATCAGGCTTCCTCCTAGGCTCGCTTCTCTCTCTAGTTCCTCCCTTGTCGTGAGCAGCTGGCAGATCTCAGAGCTCGAAGGGACTCGGAGGTCATTGAGTCTAATCTTGACCCAGGGCAGGTGTCCTGACCCCAATCCCTAGCATGGATACCTGTGTCCACGCAACCTTCTCTCTTCCCCCTGAGCAGAAGGAAGGGAGGCTGCCCCCTCAAGTCTGCCTTTCTGCCGGAGAAACACCTGAGTTTCATTGGGCTTTTTTGTTTCTGTGACTTTCCTCAGTTGCTTCATCTATAAAATGGGGACAATAATAGTATCTACCTCCTAGAATTATTGTGAAGATTAAAGGAGTTGCTATATGTAGAGCACTTGGAACAGCGTCTGACACAGTCTTCAATAAATATTATTCATATCATCGGTGTCTCGAGTCCAGCTTCCCGTGGAAGTGCTCCCGTTTCTTGAAGTCCCTGACAGTCGGAACCCAGAACTGTGACAGGTCATATCAAGCCTCCTTGACCCACGCAGAGTTTGCGGTGCTGTGAAGTCCGCACAGGCCAGCCTTGCCGTTTACTGTGTGTGCGGCTTTGAGAAAGTTGTATAACCTCTGCGTGCCTCAGTTTCCTCTCATCTACAAGATAGAGATAATAGTGCCTACCACGTAGGGTTGTTATGAAAGTTAATATGTGTAGTTAGTAAATGAGTTAATATATGAATTAAATGAGTTAATATATAGGTACTCAGTAAATATGACCTGTAATTACTGGGACCCTAGTCTTTGAATAATGCACTTTCACTTTTTCAGTTTTTTTCCTTCCTCCCTCCCTCCCTTTCTTCTTTCTTTAGCAGCCACATCATTCTAGTGGTCAGTTATCCCACCTCTTTTGTGTGTGAATAGTTGTAGATCTCAGAGCCTTTTTCTTCCTTCCCATCCTCTTCTACAGACATTTTTCTTCATCCACTGACATCTTTGTACAATGCCAAGTGCCCCTGGTACCATACAAAAGAAATTCAGTGGATCCAGCCCTGGAGAGCAGGCAGGGCAGTGCCACGGATAGAAAGGATGGGGTGTGAATTCTGCCTCCACCATTTATTATCTGTGGGACCCAGGGTAAGTCACTTAAGCCCTCTAACCTCATTTCCCCATCTGTAAAATGGGATTTGTGATGCTTCTTCTCAAGGCCGCTGTGTGGGTTAAAATCACATGCCATGGAACATAGCGCCCTTCCTCATTGCCAGAGTTATGGGTGGATGTCAAACAGATAGATTGGGTAAAAGTCTCCCTGTGCAGATAAAAGTGCCTCTTCTCCTTCTCTTCTTGTTATGGACTGAATTGTGTCTCCCCAAAATTGGTATGTTGACGCCCTAACCCCACAATGTGACTGTATTTGGAGATAGGGCCTTTAGGAAGTAATTAAGGTTAAATGAGGTCATAAGGGTGGGGCCCTAATCGTATAGGACTGGTGCCCTTTTAAGAAGAGGAAGAGGCTGGGTGTAGTGCCTCACGCCTGTAATCCTAGCACTTTGGGAGGCCAAGGCAGGATGATTGCTTGAGGCCAGGAGTTCAAGACCAGCCTGAGCAAGAATGAGACCCCATCTCTAGAAAAAAAAAAAAATAGAAGAATTAATCAGGCATCGTGGTGTGTACCTATAGTCCCAGCTACCTGGGAGGGAGGCTGAGCCAGGGGGATCGCTTGAGCCCAGGAGGTTGAGGTTGCAGTAAGATATGATCACACCACTGTACTTTAGCCCAGGCAACAGGGGAGACCCTGTCTCAGAAAAAAAGAGGAAGAGATACCAGGAATGTGCATGCACAGAAGAAAGGCCCCGTGAGGACACAGCAAGAGGGTGGCTGTCTGCAAGCCAAGGACAGAGGCCTCAGAAGAAACCAACCCTTTTGGCCCCTGATCTTGGACATCCAGACTCCAGAACTGTGAGAAAATAAATTTCTGTTGTTTAAGGCACCCAGTCTATGAAATTTTTTTTATGGCAGCCCCAGCAAACTAAGGTAGCTCCCTACCCCAAGGGAGCTCCCAGGCAACCCGAGGCACCATTATTCTCCATCTGATACTATGCCTTCCTCCCGGGTTCACCTGACTGCAGGGTTGGGGTCCTTCTCTGCCCTGAACCTTGAATCCAGAGCCCTTGGGTCAAACAAGGCATCGCTGCTCTTATTTTACAGATGAAGTCACTGAGGCTAATGCCTGACCAAATATGACACAGCTTATCAGTGGAAGAAAGAGGCCAAGACCCTCCCCTGGACTCCTTGGTCACTGGCCCTGCTGTGCCCCAGCCCAGCCTCCCCCCAAGTTTCTTGGCCTTCTGGGAGCATCTGAGAAATCTAAGGGTGCAGTCATCTGGGGTGTAGAGCAGTCCCTGTCCATCTTGACCAGGAAGGAGCCCCCCACGGCCTTGGCCTGCAGGGCTTCCAGCTCATCCATTCTGGCCAAGACCTTGGCCTGGATATTCATCCTCAGAGCAGCTGCTCCCCAGCCTTCCCCCAACAGCTACAGCGCGGCTCGTGTGCTGTGGTCCAGGGAGCCTTTTCACAGAAAGCCCCACCGTCCTGGAAACTGATTTCCATCTGGAAAGCTGCGTGCCAGGAGGTGGCAGGAGCAAAGTGGAATTGAGAAGGTCCTTGAAGGGGGAAAAGCCTCCTGTGCCAACCAGAGTCCATGTGGACACCTGCTTGAAGAAGCCTCTAAAAGGAGCAGGGAGGAAGTGGAGAGTGATCCTCTTAGACTCGAGTTTTCTGGGGGGCTGTGAGATCCGTCGAAGGGGACAATAGCATGACTGCAGGACTGCCTTTCTTCTTGGAGAAGACAAAACAGTACCTGATACCCTGAGGGAGAGAAGGTTTAATGGTTCGTAGTGACTTTGGAGAAACTGAGGCAGAGCAAAGCAATTTGGCTGAGGTCCAGAGCTGGCCAGTGGGCCGTGGGTTGGGCTGTGTGATGTTGTCATCTGGGAGTCAGGAGCCTCCTGTTCTAGAGCAAGCCCTGCGCGTTGCGTGACCTCGGGCAAGTTGCTCAACCTTTCTGAGCATCTCTGTGAAAAGGGAGGCAGCACTAGGATCAAATCATTTGGTGATCACCGATCTGGTCTCTGACTTTAGTGAATGCCACTCACATCTCTAGCTTCCAGTGGACGCAAACCTGAAAGTCCCACCTGTCCCAAATCAGCTCATCATCTCTCCTTTCCCCTGCTGGCCACTTCTCTGGCTGTGTTGTCCTTCCAGGGAAAGGCACCTGCCTGTACAATCTGGACATAAGCCAGGTGGCAAACTGAGGGACCAGACAGAATTCTGCCAATGCAGACGTGAAAGTGACCAGGTGTGGTCACTTGGGCACTCGTGGCCTGCTTCTGCCACCCTGCTCCAGAAGATCACTACTGTTGGAATGTTGGCCCAGTGTTGCCAGCTCTTCTGATTTTTCAGGAGAAGCCAGAAATCCGGATATTTTTCATAAAAAGATTTCAGCTCCCAATTATTTTTTGTGTGTGTGTCCAATGGTTTTTAATAAATTTACCAAGTTGTATTTTTTTTCAAATTACAAGAGTGCTACATGGTAATCTGTCAACATTAAAAAAAAATATGCAGCAACAAAGAAATAAAAACCGAAGCCTCTCCCTATTATTCTTCACCAAACTTCATTCCCCAGACATCCCAATTATTTTTAAACACTGTGCAGACCACACAAAATGTACCTATGGGCTGAATTTGGCTCAGAGCCCTCTTGCAACTTCTTAAATCTCTGGAGATCAGGGTTTCTCCATTCTGGCTGAACATTAGAATCACATGGGGGAGGTTTAAAAAAAATTACCAGCACCAGAACTCTAGGGCAGACCAACTGAAGCGTACTTGATTCAATGGGATCAGACCAATTCAATTGCATCTGTCTCTGGTAGGTTAGGGCCTGGGCGTCAGTGCTTCTTCAAAACTCTCCAGGTGATTCTGATGTGCAGGCAAGGTAAAGAGAGAATCACTGCTACAGCCCTCCTTGGCTTTCCCCCTTCCAGGAGGGTCCTGGCTTCGTAGAGCTCATGGCCAACTGTGGGAGACACGGATGAATGAGTGAGTGAATGAACGAATGATCACCTTGCCTGTGGTCCGCACACCGTACCGTCCCCAGCGATCTTCCCAAATCATGAATCTAATCATGCCCACCCCTGTTTGCCTTCCCCTGAGGGCTTCTAGGTGCCCCTGGTTTGAACATGAGTCCTCCACATGCCATCCAAGCTGCCCTGGTCCTTGTTCACTTCTCCACCCTCCAATCCTACTGTTTCTCCCTCTTACCCGACACGTCACCTGCCGAGCACCTTGCCGGTCCTCTAACCGCTTTATGCCTTAGAACGTACCGTACCCTCTGCCTGGGTATCTTTGGTGCCCTCTCTCCTGTCCTCCTCACCTGCCCATCAGCCTGTCCCTTGTCCCATCCTCTCCTCTCTGCTATCTCCAGAATAGCTCTCAGACCTGTGGTTCCCAAACTCTGCGCCACTTTACAATTGCCCGGGGGGTTTGAAGCCCTCCCCACCTCAGTGCTCAGGTCGCGCCCATAGCAGATAAATGAGAATGTCTGGGTGTGGGAACTAGATCAGGAGAGTTTAAAGACCCCAAGTGATTCCAATGTGCAGCAAAATTTGAGAACCACTGTCTGTGACATTCCAGCCGTATTCCTCTTCCTACACCTGTCTTCCCAACTGGTCTATGGCCCTCCCTCTCCGTGTTAGTCTGCCCAGGCTGCTATCACAAAATGCCACAGGCTGGGTGGCTCGAACAACAGAAATTTCTTTCTCGTAGTTCTGGAAAGTCCCAGATTAAGGTTCCATCCGATTCGGTGTCTGCTGAGGGCTATCTTCTGGCTTGCAGACATGGCCGTCTCGCTGTGTCCTCACGCGGCCCTTCCCCGGCGTGTGCACACGAGAGAGCGTGAGCGCCCTGGCTTCTCTTTCTATAAGGATCCCAATCCTAGGGGATCAGAGCCCCACCCCATGACCTCATTTCACTTTAATTACTTCCTACCGGCCCTGTCTCCAAATACAGTCCCCTGGGCGGTTAGGGCTTCGATGTATGAATTTTGGAGGGGCACAAACAGTCCGTAACACCCTCTCAAAGCAGAGACCCCGTCTCGTGCTCTGCAGCACGCCCTGTCCTGGCATCCTTCCTGGTCACAGGCCCTTAGTGGGTGTGGATGGAACGCACAAGGCCTCTGCTGGCCTCACACACACACTCCCTAGCCTCTAAGCACAGCTGGAGGCATGTTCTGAGATGCTTGAGAGAGTTGGTAGGTGCCCAGGTTGGCAATCGGTAGCTGCCCGTCGTGGGGAAGCCAGGCATCTCCGATAGGAGATTTGGTTTATCTCTCTCTGGCTGGAAATGCACACGGGCCTTTGGGGCAAGGAAGGCCAGTAGTGTGGCTGTCATTTTGAAAAGAAGCCACAGGGGAGGGGGAGAGTCTCAGCATGGTAGGAATATGGCCCCTGGGAATCAGACCCCAGCACCCAGCCAGCGTTTTCAGCATGTTAGTGGTAGTGGGAGAGCAGGGACTGTCCCCTTGAAGGGCAAGGCCAGGGGAGCTGCAGAGAGGCTGAGGCCTAGACAGGAGCAGAGTCTGTGCCTGGGAGCCAGCCGGCAGGCACCGCTCCCTCTCCTTACCAGGCCTCCCAGGAGCATTTCCTTCAACATGTTTTAAAACGCTTATTAGTGAGTTCTCCCCGAGGAAGCAGGTCAGGGTCGTTATCTGCTTTTGTAAACGGCAGGTGAGGGCTCTAATGGCTGACTCACTGCCACAGCGCAGCAAGGGCAGCGACGGCCAAGGAAAAGAGGCTCCGGCTGCCGAGTGGAAGAGCTCCCACACACAGGGCCTCAGGAAGGACCCGGGCAGGGAGTCAGGAGACCTGCACATTTGTCTGGGCTCTGCCACCCACTCCCTGCACATCCTGGGGTGAGTCAGTCCACGTGCCCTTTGGAACACTCTGGAACACTGCCTCTGGGATTCGGTGTCCCCAACTATAAAGTGGGAGAGGCAGAAGAACTTTCTCACTCTGTCTACCTGCTCTTCCGGAGAGCCAGGTGTGAGGAGTGTTCCTGAGTGGATGCTGGGGGCTGGCTGTCCTGCAGAGCCGTCTAGCTGGGCTCTGCACCTGGGTGGGGCAGCGAGAGCTTCTGGCGTGGGCACTAGGTCAAGAAGGATTCAGGCCACTGTGTCAGGAAAACATCTCTAGGGAAGGTTGAGAGGCCTCTTAGGAACGCCGGGTAGCTCTCTGGGGTGGCTAGGGGCAGCCCAGAGGTCTCCCTAGCTTACGCAGGGCCTTCTACAAACCATTTCCTAGGCCCTGGACAGCAATCCTAAGAGACGCGGGCTCTGATCAAAAGGCCTGGATTTGAGCCCAGGTCGCCCCCACCCTGCCCAACTAATATCTGATCTTGGCCAGGTTGTCCCCCTCCTCCAAGCCTCAGTGTTTTCATCTACACAACTGAAAATATAGTAGCTGCCTCCCCCGCTGCCGTGGGATTAAATGAGACGGTAAGCCGAGAGCACTCAGCGCACTCACAGACACACCGTGAGCTGCGAGGACGTTTTTATTTTAGCTTTCCCCTCGAGCTTTCTCTAGCAGAACACAGAGCATCTGATAAACTGGGTCCCAGGAATGTGAACACTTAAGAGCCACCCTCCTTGGGGAATCTGTACTTAGGAAATACTACCCCAAACCTGGAAAAGAGGCCAGGATGCATGCTAACCGCATGTGTGAAGCCCTGTTCCACACGCCTGCTCCTGAAAATGTGCTATTGTGACTTTGTTAGTTCCTATTAATTCAGGGCACAGACTCTGTGAAGTTGCTTGTTAACTTGTGGATTTGTGTCCAGTAGAAAAAATAACCCCAAAGTTGACTGTTGGTTGCCCAGGAGGACATTCATGGCCACAAACCACATAGGGATTAAAATGCAGGTTCTGATTCAGTAGGTCTGGGATGGACCTAGACTCTGCATTTCCAATATACCCGCCGGTGCTGTTGACACTGATCATTTGAGGACCACACTTTGAGTAGCAAGGGCCTGGTCCAATCCTTCAACTTTGTCTCTAGGAATCCCCTTCTAAGTCCTGATGGGGGTTGAAATAAGATCACCAGGAGAGGACAATGCTTGACCGAAAGCAGTGCTCTCACCCTGGTGGCCTTTCAGACACATGCAGGGTCTGGGTAGGGTTGGGGACTGCCCATCCTCTCTTGGGTCAGGCATGCTGGCTCCTGGCCACCCCACTTAGGGAAAACTCCAGCCTTATGAGGGTTTCGATTTGAGCAAAGACTTGAAGAGCCTATAAAGACCAAAGCGAGGAAGACTTTCTACTGTTTTTCAGTGCCATAGAAGCAAACTTTCCTGGTGGGAAACACAGGTATTTAATATAGGACCTGAACTTGAGCTGGGAGGTGACCACATCAGACAGTAGTTCTCTCCCAAGCATCAGCGTGCATCATTCAGCCATTCGGCAAATATAAACGTGCCAGGCATCGCTCTGGGTGATACAGCAGAGACCAAGACAGACCGAGATTCCTCCTTCGTGGAAATTTTATTCTAGCGGGAGTAAACAGATAATTAGCAATAGATGTAATAAGTGAATTATAGAGTCTATTGGATGCAAAGCACTATGAATAAAAGAAAAAGTTGAGCAGATTCAGGGAGATAAAAGTGGCTGGGCTGGAATGGAGCAGGCTGCAGTAGGGTGGTTAGGGTAGGCCTGGACTGGAGCAAAGACTGGAAGGAGATAGGGAGTTGCCAGGGGAATATCTGGGCGGGGGCAAATGCAAAGGCCCCGAGGCGTGGGCACCTTGGGCTGTTGAGGAGCAGCTGGCAGCCAGTGTGTTTGGAGTACGAAAGACACCGGAGAAGTAACAGAGGGCAGATGCCACCAGGCCTTGAAAACCACTGTAAGGCCTTGGCTTACGTTGAAGGAAATGGACAGCCACTGCTGGACTTGGAGCAGGCGAGTGACTTAGGATTTAAAAGGATCCTCTAGGTGCTGGGTGAAGGATAAATAGGGACTTTTTAAGGTGCAGAGCTATGGGCCCTAATTCCAGAGTCTGGTTTACTGGGGGCTCAGGTGGGCCTGGGAATCTGCATCTTTAAAAGCCCCCATGATTGATTCTCTTGTAAACAGTGTAGAGATGCATTACCACCGCTTGCACACCTCCAGGGGGCGCGTTCTCATTGTTTTCTATCTGAGACGCATTGCGAATGACACCCCTGGAGTGGGCACCGAGGCAGTCCCACAGGGTCCCCCCTGGAAGGAACCCTAACTTAAGCGCCTCCACCTACAGGAGGGAGGGTGCCGGCTGCCCCTGCTGTGTGGATTTGGATGTACACAAGTAGAGCAGCACAGGCCCCAGGTGGCTCCTGGCCAAGGCTTTGAGTTCTTCATCATCCCGCATCATTAGCTGTCTTCCAAGGCCTGCGGTGAACCTTTGTAGATTCCGTAACTACAAAGATGGAGTGAGCGGGAGCTGTCAGTCTTCTCATCCCCGTGGGACGGAATCTCCCATGGGTGTGCAGATGCGCTCCGGGGATGTGCAGCACGCAGCTCTGCATTGTGCCGAGGAGGCTGTGCCCGCACAGGGCAGCATAAGCAGAGGTGTGAGGAAGCTCTCAGGCGTGTGAAACGGGCATGATGCTGATGTGCTGACCTACCTCATCTGTTGCTAACCCTATGGCATTAGGGAAGGTCGTGTTGGCACCCATTTTACAGATGAGGAAAGTAAAGGCTCAGAGAGGCCTTTTCACAGGAATGTGATGGGAAAAGGACTGTGTCAGCTGGAGAATGCAATCGACCACTTCTCCTGTCCCCGCTGCCCTCTTCAGAGGCCTAGGGCTCGTGGCAAAGACCCTGGGCTCACAGCAGCAAAGCAGCCCAGGTGAAACAAACCCCAACCCTGCTCCATCCTAGTCATGTGCCAATGCTCCGAGCCTGTTTCCTCATCCATAGAGTGGGCACCAAGACGGCTGTTGCTAATAGGAAATGAGAAAACATCCCCGTGCCTGCCCAGTGCCAATGAACACGAGGAGCTCCGTAGTGCTCTTGCTTGGACCTAACGCAGCTGGGCTGTGTCCCTTCTCTCAGGCACGGATCTGGCCTGTCTGGCCCTGAGACATGCAGGGCATGGCCTGTCTGCTCATGGGCCGAAAGTCTTTCCTGCCCAGCGGCCCCGAGTCACGCCCTTTTCCCAGGCCCACCCTCCTGGCCTTGGCATCTCGCCCAGAGCTCCGCTGAGACCTTCTAGGGCAGCTGCCAACTCTTGCCCTGCCAAGAACTGCTCCCTGTCCCCCAGCGCTGGCTTTCTGCGAAGGCACAGCACATTTCATGTAAAGATAGCTGCAAAGCAGGGCTGTGGGGTCCAACATGGTATTTTGGGGAGACTCACAATCAAAGCCCTCCAGCCTCACCCAGCTTACTGTCTACGTTAACTCCATTCTTCCACCATCCTCTCCGACATGACTGTACTATTCCAGGAAACTTTGCCCAGGAAGTAAAAGTTGTAAATATTAATAACTTTATTGTTCGTTCCAGGAGCTTTCTGAAAGAATCATTTAAAGCAACATCAAACTGCTCAACTTTTTGTTGCATCAAAAAACTCTTGAACCGTTTGCCTCAAAATTCCCCCTTGCTGTGTCCACCCATTCTAAACTACGTCATGAGTTTCACCCAATCCTAATCAAGGCTTCCTCCCCTGCCTTGAAAGCCCCACCTAAAACCAGACTCTGAAATCTGCTCACTTCCTGACTGCCCTCCCAGCCGGACACACGAGGGAAGAGGCAGAGCTGTCCCTCACAGCAGGAAGGGTAGGACCAGCTTTGTCTGACGAGCAGGTTGAGCTGGGGGACTTTGGGGGGCCAGCATCCAACAGGACACTGTGCAGCGGGGAGTCCTCTCTCTGCCCTTTGGGCTGGGGAGAGCAGCACCCTGAGTCTAGGCTGATCCACAGGGGAAGTTCAGAGTGACAGCAGGGCCCTCAGAGTGGAGAGATAGTGACCGTATGAGTTCCAGAAAGCCCTTGCGGATCCCTGGTGCAGCCCCTTCATTTTACAGACAGGAAACAGGGCCTGCAGAGGGAACGAGATTTGTCCAAATCACAAAGCTAGCTAGGATTGTTACAGGGATTAAATGAGTTAGTATCTGTAATGTGCTTAGACACGGCCTGCCTAAGCACATTATCCACTAAGCTCTGTATGTGTTTGTTAAATAAAAATAATGGAGTGTCTGGCAGAAAACTCAAGGCAAACTTAAGCTAGTCTCTCACTGAAAAGACAAAACCCAGCTTTAACCTTAAACTCAGAACAGTGACTAACTTGAGCACGCCTCAGCATCACCTGGAGACCTTGTTAAAACAGAGAGTTTCTGATCCTGTGTATCTGGGGGGGCGCCAAGAACCTGCATTTCTAACCAGCTTTCTGGTGGTCCTGATGCTGGTCTAGAGACCCCTCTTGGATAACCAGGGACCCAGAGGGACAAATTAAGGGTGTAACTTCTGGCACCAGTGAGGGAGAACTTTGGAGACAGTGGGTCTCCTCAGCCTTCCCAGTTATAGCTCCCCACCCCCCATGTGCAGCACGGAGCCACAAGTCTTGTGCCGACTCTGCTTGGCTGTGCCTATCCCCTCCTGTGGACAACCCAAGTAGCCCCCAGTCTAGCTTTCTCTACTTCGTGCTTTCAACACAAGGGACAGCCCCTCTTGCCTGTAGGCTAGTTTGACAGCCAGGCTACAGGAGGTCTGTACAGCGAGAATGAACCAGACACCAACCAGGCAGTTGAAACCAACACATTCTTTATTGCAGACTGAAGCTAAGACGCTCACTCACACAGTGAGCTCTGACTTGGGGCTTTGCTGACTGCCCAAGCTTTCCCAGAGAGGCAAGGGCAACTCTCCCAGCAGAGTAGAAAACAACTTCCAGAAGCAACCCCTTCAAAGGGCCCGAGGTGAGGACCTGGGTAAGCAGGCGGCTTGGCATGCAGGGGTTAACCAGAAAGGCAGGGTCCAGAGGGCCAGGCACACCCAACCCTCATCTCCTTGTGACTGCGGGTCACTCCCTTCCTTGGGAGTGTCACGAAGACTCTGGAAAGATCTAAGAGGCCAAGGGTCTCCCACGGCTGGGTTAGGGAGGGGGCTGAGCACAGACTCAACTCCCTGGAGGTGGCAGGGGGAAAACAGAGAACATTCACCTTCTACCTCAAGGTCATCCCCAGGGTGACCCCCAGGCCCTTGCTTCCCAAACTGTAAAGTGCTTGTAGGAGTCAGCTGGGGATCTATCTAAAATGCAGGGTCTGAGCCAGCAGTTCTGGGGGGGGCCTGAGAATCTGCATTTCTAACAAGCTCCCAGGTGACGCTGCTGCTGCTGCTGCCGGTCCACAGACCACTCCTGGAGTTGGGAGGCTCTGGCCGTATTTCGCCTTTGTGCATATCACAAAAGTGTGCGTCTTTTTCAACAAGGAGAAACCCCACACCAGGACACAGGGTAGGTGGGGCCCGCCCAGCCTGGACAGGACTTTAGCCTCTACTTGCCTCCACCATCCACAGCTGGACTCGGGAACTCTGGAGATCCTGTCTTGACCTCCTGACCCTGAACACCCTTTTCCCAGAGTTTGACCAAGCAACCTTGGGATATGAACAGAGTGAACAAGTCTCTCTTGGGCACAGAGCACTCGGTGGCAGGCCAACACTGGCCCAACCTGTCAGCTCTGTGCCAAGAGACAGGAGACGTGGGCAGGGGGAAGGGAGCTAGGAGTGTTCCGAGAAAGGCTTACTGCGCTGAGCAGCGGTCGAAGCTCAGAACAGCCTAACCCTAGGAGTGGTAAAGTGACCACTGGCCCACAGGACACAGGATTTGGGTGGCCTGGCTTTGCCCCAAGTCCTGGGGCCTCAGGTGCCTCTACAGACCCAGGCAAAGGTGCAGACCAGGTGGGGTCTGGGGCAGTCTGAGTCTGCTTGCTCCACGGAGGAGGAGGAGGTGGGAGGTAGATACCTGGCAGATCAGAGGTCAGGGTTCTCCCCACCACGGGTGTTACCAGGAAGCAAGAGCCCCAGGCCCTCTCCTGGCAGGGGACCGACCATCCTGCCAAGCCAGGGACCCACAGGGCTGAGGATGGGCCCTGCGGAGGGTCGAATCCAGGTTGGTTCTCAGGAAGCAATAAATAGATGGAGGTTGTCTTCTACTCCTCTCAGGGCAGCGACTGGCTCTTAGTACTAGAAACAAGGCCTCAAAGCCGCAGGGGCCCAGAACATGCTCAGCAGTGCTCCTCTGTGGGCTCAGAGCTGCCGGATGATTTGGAGGCAACTTGGAGGCATGTACTGCCTGAACAACCTCCAAGGCACTCAAAGGAGGCAAAAGCTCCCTGCCCTTTCTCCAAGTAACAAGGCTCAGAGAGGGCAGGAGATCTGTCCAAGTTTGCACAGCAGCTGTGAGTGCCAGAGTCCAGGCTGCAGCCCCCACCTCGCCCCCTCCCTTGGGCATTCCCAGTCCACTACTGCCGCAAGCTATCTATCCTGGACCGGCTGCACCCCCGCCCACCACACGCTGTACGGCCCACCCGCCCCCGGCCCCCCAAGCTTGGCCTCCCTGCCTTCAGGGTGCCAGGCCAGTGGCCTCTGTCCCTTGCTGGGTGGGCATGAGGACGGTGGCCTACGGTGGAGGGGCTCCGGCGCCCTCCGGAGACATGAGCATGTCAAACTTGATGAGTGGCGGGGCAATGACACGGACCTCTGCGTTGAGTGGGTTGAAGCGGAGGTCGATGCAGCGCAAGGCTGGCATGGCGGCCAGCTTCTCCACGGGCACATCTGTTGGGGACAGAGGGGACAGGTTAGAGGGGCTGGGGTAAGGAGCAGGCAGAGAAGAAGGATGTTGGGCCAGGAAGACTTTGAGTACCCAGTGGTAAGAAGCAGCTCTCCAACACCCACTGCACGTGGGCTCAGCTGTTGGTGCCCAGCCCTGTGCCAGGGGCCACCGTGGTCACCAGGAGATTACAAATGGAGGAAAGTATCCTAAAAAATAAGGACCAGGCTTCTCAAAAAGTTAAACATGGGATTGCTGTATAACCCAGTAATTTTACTCCTAAGCAGAGCTGAAAGGATTAAAAACAGGTATTCAGACAAATATTTTACGTGAATGTTCATAGCAGCACTACTCACAACAGCCAAATGTCCGTCAGCGGATGACTGGATAAACAAAACATGTGATGGAATATTACACAGCCATAAACATAAATGAAATTCTGACACATGCTACTACATGGATGAACCTCGAAAGCATTGTGCTAATGAGAGGCAGGCACAAAATGACAAACACTGTGCGATTCACTTACATGAGGCAGCTAGAGTAGCCAAACCCATGGAAGGAATCAGGAGGTAGAACAGAGGTGACTAGGGACTAGGGCACGGGGAGTGGGGAGTTATTGCTTCACAGCTACGGTTTCTGTTGGGGCGATGAAAAAGTTTTGAAATAGATAATGGTGATGGCTGCAAAACATTGTGAATGTAATTAATGCACTTAGGGGGTATGCTTAAAAGTGTTTAAAATGGCAAATTTTATGTTATGTATATTTTATCACAACTTAAAATTTTAATAATGTAATATGCCAAAAACCACTGAATTGTATACTTTAAACGAGTGAATTGTACAGTATGTGAATTATATCTCAACAAAGCTATAAAAAAGCAAAGAATATTATGTGTATGAAGTTAAGAATAATCTTGCTAAGAGAGAGGAGGCTACATATAGTGACCTATGGAAATTCTTTCACTCTCTTTTTTATTTCTTCTTTTCTTTCCATTTTTTTTTTTTTTTTTTTTTTTTGAGACAGAGTCTCACTGTGTTGCCCAGGCTAGAGTGCTGTGGCGTCATCCTAGCTCACAACAACCTCAAACTCCTGGGCTCAAGCGATCCTCCTGCCTCAGCCTCCCGAGTAGCTGGGACTACAGGCATGTACCACCATGCCTGGCTAATTTTTTTTCTATGTATTTTTAGTTGTCCAATTAATTTCTTTCTATTTTTTAGTAGAGACAGGGTCTCGCTCTTGCTCAGGCTGGTATCAAACTCCTGAGCTCAAACAATCCGCCAGCCTCGGCCTCCCAGAGAGCTAGGATTACAGGCGTGAGCCACCGTGCCCGGCCTCCATTTTTTTTTTTTTTTTTTAATCCATAGGACTCTGCTTAAGAAATTCTTCTTAACTGTGGGGCCATTCTTTATCACATCATCTGGTCCATCATGACCTTGAAGAGCCCCCACGGAGGAGGCATGGCTACCCCCTGTCTAGCTAAGGGAGGTTAATTAAAATTTAAACCTAATCAGGACTCTCCATAATGTGTCCTTCCTCCATCGCTGCCCCGTGCGAGCTATCTGGGAAGTTCCAGACTATGTTAATTTGGATCATCAACCAGAGATTGAATGTTATCTGGAATCAAAACAAGCTTTTCTCTTGTTACAGCTCTAGTTTCCATAATTTAATGGATAGAATTTGCAAATCAAGTTTCAAATTGTCATCTACTTAACTTACATAATAATACCAGGGTATTTCCCAAAACTCACCAAAAATGCCGCATTGTAACATATACAAAGCAATGATCTACTAGTTAACTCAAGGTCCGATATGTTGAGTTATAAGTGAAGAGGCCGAGTAGCCTAGTGTCACAGACTCAGGACTTCACAGACAGGCCTGAGCTGAAGCCCAGCTTCACTCTCTACTAGCTTTTATTGCTTCCCTGTACTCTAGTGTCCTAATCCTGAAAATGGAAATAATGACTCTTTCCTCAACAGGTAGTGTGAGAACTAAATTGGGGAGTGACTGCTTAATGCTATGGCTTCTCTTTTGGGGTGATGGAAGCGTTTCAGAACTAGACAGAGGTAATGGCTGTGCAACATTGTGAATGTACTAAATGCCACCAATTGTACACTTTAAGTGATTAATTTAAGTGGTTCATTCTATGTTATATGAACTGCATCTCAATTTTCTAAAGAAAGGACCAGAATAAGGCAGCAGCTGTATTAACACTTGGTAACACTTTGGTTCTTCCCACCTAACCTTTGGGATCACTCAGTCTGCAGTCCAGTTCCCAGGTCCGCCATGTGACAGCCGTGTGGCTAAAAGCAAATTATGAAATTCACACCAGGGTAACAATACTATTACAATACATACCTCGCAGGACTGTTTCAGGATGAATAAGACAATCTGTGTACTACGCGCGGTATTGAATGAATGTTAGATATTATCATTAAAGGACACAAGGCCCAGAGAGGTCAAGTAACTTGCCTAAGGTCACAAGTTCATAGTAAGCTGAGTCCAGACTTGATTCTTTGTAGTCTCCATACAAAGGAAAAAGTTTGTAATGAATATTTTGTAAATAAAGGTACATTTAGCTACAATTTCCCATTTTCCCTGTGTATGGTGACTTTTGGGACACCCTATAGTGTAAGCAAGAGCCTTCTCCTGTCTCCCACTTTCCTATTTATTGTCAGTATGGTTCCTGTGTTTCTAGGGGTTTACAATTCATTATTGTATCTCATTATTCTGATGCTCAAATTGTCCCAGGTTTGGCTAGTGGGAGACCCTCAGTCTGGCTCCTGCGTCTTTTGACACGGTCCCGACCATGTCAAAGTCGTATTTGGGATATGACTCATCTTGAGCCCTCCCTGCCCCAGCCCTGGAATCAGCCATTTCTCCAAGAAGTCCTGGTTCCCTTCTGTGGGGAAGGGCATTAGTGACCAATAGTGACAGTGCTACCGACTGAGCCATGCTTCACAACCCATCCACGAGGCCTGTGAGCATCCAACCCATCTGCTTGACTTCTGCCTAGTATACCATGCTGTGCACCCACCACTCTCTGCCTCTCTGCTCTGCCAGCAATGACACCCAGGTGGCCTCCGTCTGTCCTTAGGGGCCGGTGTGGAAAAGTCTCTGGATGCGTGCCCAGGAGCAGGACTGACTGCTCCACTGAAGGATTCGTACGTATACTTCCTCTAACTGCTCTCTAGAACTCCTGCGTGTCCACCAGGAGCTCTGTACCCTGCCTTGCTACAAGGGCTTCCAAGGAGGCCTTGACCTGTCGCACCTCCAGGCTGACACACACTAAGGCCTTGACCTTCAGCGAGGTGCCTGCAGTCTCCTCCGCTCCCGTGCCTGGAGCCTTGTGGCGAAGGCAGGCAGCGCTCACATTGGGCTCTGCTCTCTTCGCTCAGGAAACAGCCCCACAGCTGAATGCCCTGAAGTCAGATGCTGTCCTCCCCTCAGGGCTTGGCAACTGGGATGTGGCTCCGCCCCGGCCGTCCTGGGGAGAAGGGGAAGGGGAGGCCACTGGCCCAGGAGAGCCCCTCGTACGTGTGTATGCACTTCCACGTGCGAGCACAAAGCACTTCCACGTGTGATCCCCCCGCGGCCGTGGGGACAGCGCAGAGGGGAAACTCAAGAACATGCAGCTGTTAAGAAACAGAGCTGGGGCCTGAGTTTGCTGCCGCTGGTTCACATGACGCTCCCGTGTCCCGTGTCCGTGCCTGACTGGATGAGGTGGGCGTGGGAGGGGAGAAAGTGACTCAGCAGGCGGTTCTGCACCTATGGGAGCTCCCAGGGGCCTCGTCTGCCTGAGATATTCCCAGCACCGGGGGCGTTTGCAGGGATGTCGGCCTTCGGGACCGCTCTGCCGGGTCGTTTTGTTGATGATGGTGGTTTTTTAGGTATTAATAACGTGTGTTTCACGCTTGCTGACTTAAGCTCTTTAATTTATTTAACTCACAATAGCTGTCTGAGTTGAGTGCTACTATCTCCATCTCACAGATGAGGAAGATGAAGTGTGGAGAGGTCGAGTACCTTGTCCAAGGACATCAGCCAGGAAGCGCTGGAGCCAGGCTAAGAAGTCAGGCCTCTAGAGCCCACGCTGTTCATGCCGCCTCCACGTAACCCTCCCACCTCACAGCCCGCCCCCACCCCACTGTGAGCGCTCTCCACGGGGCCCCTCAGACAAGGGAGATAGAAAACAGTCTTGCCGCAGGGCTGCAGGGACCCAATAGGAGTGCCTCTGGCTTCCCCTGACCACGACGCTCACTGCCACCTGGGCCACCCGGCCAGTCCCTCCCCAGCTCAGGGCTCCACCTCCAGCAGGAGCTGGGGGCACAGGGCAGGAGTCACAGAATCTCCAGGCCCTGTAAGGTCCCCATGACAGTCATTTCCTTGCTGACCTGCCCAGAGAGAAAGGGTTTCCTGGAGATGTTCTCAAATTCGTTCCAGAATCTTCCAGGCCTCTTTGTTCTGCTGTGGGTCAAAGCGCAGAAAAAACCTATCCCTTCTCGTTCATGACAACATCTCTGAAACCTGTAGCTCAGCAAATACCACCACCTTCTTTAGGCAAAGGCCCCCAGATCCTTCACTTCACATGATATTTGGGGAGTGGGTGAGCGGGAGTGAGACGGACGTGCTCTGGAGTCAGAAAGGTGAGCCTGGCTTTTGCAGTGACCGACTGTGTTGCCTTAGGCAGGATCTCCGAACCTGAGCTCTCTCACCCGTAAGATGGGGTCACACGGCCTACCCTTCAGAGAGGCCATGTGACACAGACAAGACACCTTTATGCAGTGTGCCAGCAACATGCATTCAACAAGGGCAGGCCTCTTGCTCCCTGGCACTAATGTGGGGCCTGTAGCCGCCAAGCACCACCCCAGCTCCCCAGGGCAAGCCCTCAGGCCTCGGCCAGCAACATCCCAGCCTGAGTTCACCCCTGAGAGGGCCTGGATGCCAGATCACACGGACAGGGAAGAGGCGGTGAGCTTTCTCCTGAAAGTGCCACAGCTCCTCCAGCCCTTGCCACCATTCACCAAAGGACAAAAGCCCCAGATCTGGCCTCCACTGAGAGGTGGGAGAACCGACTGGCACTCGTGTTTGTGGGCTGTTGGCCAGGGGCCGTACGGATCACGGCAGAGACCATCAGAGCTGGGAGGGCCCTAAAGTTGTGGAAACTTGAGGCCCAGCGGGAGGTAGCGACTTTGTCCCAGGTCACCTGGCCACTGGGTGGCAGGGTTGATGTTGAGACGGAGAAGGCTGGCTTGAGCAGAGAGGAGCGATGTGCTCCTCAGGGCAGGAGTCCCCAGGCCCCATGAACAGGCAGCCTAACCCCCGCATAGGAGGAGCTCGCCGCCCTTAGACTTAGGGGTGACCTGGCCTCTCGGCTCCCTGCGGCAGGCCCGGTGTATTGGACGGGGGCCGGTCCATAGCCTTGAATGCTGTGGGACCAGGGAAATGCTACGCCAGGCGCTGGGTCCCCAACAAGAAGACACTGCCTGTCTGGCAAGCAGGTCTCATATGATAGGTGAGAGGACAGGAGTGAGCGTGAAGGAGGCACGAGAGGGACCCAGAGTCCAGGGCACACTTGGGAGACAAGGCTGTTTCCAGAATGCAGGGTTATGGGCAGGCATTACTCCTGGGAGACGAGGAAAAGCGAGATCAAGTGATATCAGTGCCCGCCCACTTCCTTCGCTTTCTCCGGAGCTCATGGAATGCAAATGTCACATCGAACAACTGTCAGGACTGTGGCCTCGCTCCTCCCAGCCCTTACAGGTGAAGGAATGGGCTGCCCACGGCAGTTCTTGCATCTCTCCTTTCAGTCTGGGCCCCCATTTTTCCTACCAATAATGGCCCGGAAGAAAAGTGCTGATTCCTTGGTATCTTCACCATCTTCGTGGTAGCAGTGGCCCTGTCACGGCCGTCCCTAACAGCACAGCTGGCAGCATGGGCGGGGAGAACACACCAACCCTCTGCCCCTGATTGCCCAGAATAAGAAAACCTCCTTGTGCTGGGCTTTTAAGAGGTAAAGTCATTTCGTGGGGAGTCAACTTCCACGGGACACAGAAGGAAATCGAGGCCCAGGGAGAGGTAGCACCTTGTCTAAAGGGGCCTGGCAAAGGAGTCCACTCCTGGGAACTGATATTTGAGGCTCTGCACTAGATGGTTCCTCACAATGACCCATTTCGCAGGTGTGGAAACTGAGCCTCAGCTTTGTGGTGCCCACGGTCGCCAAGCCAGTAAGTGGTGGAGGCGGGATTTACAAAAGCCCACGTGTGTCACCCCACAACATGGAAGGGCAAGGCCAAGGCCAGAGCCTGGTCTCATTGCACTGGCCCCCCAACCCCCAGAAGGGAATCTGGATGACAGGTTTGGCTGGGCAACTCAGGAAGGGCTGGGCCCCGGGCTGAGAGCATCACCACACCACAACCTCGCTGTGAAGACACTCTCACTTCAGAGATGGGGGCTCAGAGCTGCTAGTCACCCCATCTCCCCATCTGCCACTGGGTACCACTGGTACTGCCTGAGTTTCTCGAGAGGGGGTTTGACTGGGGTGGATAAGGACCCTTCCCACTCTGGACTCTGTGACTCCTCTGTCCATCAGCTGGGGGACCAGCGGCCTGTGCAGTGGCCAGTGCTTCCGAGGACAGGAAGAGGGTCTCCCTATAAAGCTGCTGCCCCAGGTCTGCTGGACCCGGCATGAAGACCGGCTCAGCCCAGCCTTGGAGCACATCTGTGTGACTCCAGGCCCAGGGAGAGCAGACTGTCGGGTCTCAGCCTGTTGGTCCGTATCTACCACCGAGCTGGCCTCTCTAGGGTCTGCGGAATTCTCTGAGCTGCCCAGCAGAAGGGTGGTGACAGCCTTCGCAGGGTAGAGCAGGGATTAGGTGTATCTCTTTCCCCTGATTTAGCTGTGAGTGTTGTTTGAGCAGCTCAGAGGAAGAAGCAATAAGGCCACCAGAGCATGTCAAAGCTGGCAGAAACAACAAACCAGAGCAGTCACATTAGCAAGTGACAAGCCCAAGAGGCCAACTGGGATTTTCTGGATAAAGCTGAAATATGATCATTTATGCTCACAGCAACCTGACAAGAGAGATAGATGGCTGGAGGCTGGAGAGGAGGCTATCCAATGATCTGCATTTTGTGGATGGGGAAACTGAGGCTGGGAGAGGTTAAATAAGCTTCCCCAGGCCACATAGCACATCGGCAGCACAGAGATAACAGAAGCCAGGTCTCTGGATCTGGCACACCTGGAGAGGAAAGGGGCCTCGGCTTCTCCTGCAGTTCTGCGGCCACGCCCTTGTCACCACTCCCCCGTGTCCTGCTGCTCCCCGAAGCCCAGCTCACGGGCCACTTCTTTTGTCACTCCCCCGGTCCTCCTCCAAACTCTTATAACACTTCACATCATACTCGTATCACATAGCACACTCTGCAACCTGTGACTATTTGTTGACTCCTGTAGGTGTGTTACCAAGCACAGTGCCCACGGGGTGCTCAGTAACCGTTAGAGGAATGAATCAATGTCTTACTGCCTGGACTAGACATAAGTCCCTTCAGGCTTGAGACCACCCTGGGCTGGGCACACAGCAGACCCACCATCCATGCAGCTTCATCAGTTCTGTGACCACAGCTACAGTCCAGAGCTGGAGCCCATTCCCACCTTACCCATCCTTGCAGCTTGCCAGCTGGGGCCAGGCCTCTGTGGACCAAGGCTCTGATAAGACACTGACTCCTGAGCACCGGTAATCCGATTTAGAAAATTAGAAAATATTAATGAGCAAAAAGAAAATCACCATGTGCCATCATCTAGAATTAATTACTGCTAATGTCTTGGTATCTGGCCTTCCCAGCTATTTAATATGTACGTATACACATACATACACATACATATCATGGCCTCCTAGATACCATGTCATGACGTGTTTTTCTTTATGACATGTTGCAAATATCTTTTCAGGTTACAGAGTAGTGACATTTTTATAGCTGCATCATAGTCCAGGGTATGGATGTACCACTCTGGCTCCCGTTTCTGTTCTTGGACATTCAGGTTGTTTCCAACTTTTTTCACTATTTCGGATCACGAAAGGCTCTGAGTCTACAAGGCATCTGGGCTTACTTCCATCTCTTTCAGCCTATGACTGTAGAATGTAGGATGTGAGGTTCTAGAATCCTTTTAGGAAGCCAGAATGTTGTCTTACCTTTCCCTTGGCCCCCAAGCGGACAATGGTGGGGTGGTCATAGGCTTCTCTGTCTTTGTGTCTTGGGCGGGGCCTAAAGCCAAAGGCTCACAGCCCGTGGCAGGGGAGAAGGACCTCAACCAGGATTAAACGTGCCCTGTCTCGCCCTCCTCCCGCCGCAGACAGCCATCCCAGATTCCTGCCTGTGTCTGTGGGAAGCTTGGAGTAATCAATAATAGCAGGATCGGAGTGGGCCGTGTTTATAGAAAATTACTCCTCTAAGGTCGGCTTGGCCTCATCTCACTAATCATTAGCAGTATTGACTAGTAAACTCGTTTCATGCCAGTGGGACCAGCTGAGAAGCAAGATGATTAAAAATGATCACTCCAGAGCGCTGTTCTCCATCCCTGTGGCACTCATGATCCAACAGGACGCCAAGAGGGGTCTGGGCCCAGGGAAGCAGTAAGGGATAGTGGGCTCCCGGCAGGGACCAGCTGGCCTCCGAACCAGCACTGCTTGAAAACCCAGGCCAGCCCAGCCGCAGAGCTCAGCCTCTAGGCAGCTCTTGGTGCTGGGCGGCCAAAACAGCTTAGCTCAAGGATTTTCCTGCTGTGCTGCGCTGAGCTTCACGCCCCCACTCGAAATGCCACAAGAGAAAAGCAAGCAAACTGTGGTCACCTGGCGGGGACAGGGAACCTTGCCTGTGATGAGAACAGTCCCTTCCGAGCCACGTGCACACACATCTCTCAGACCACTCACAGCTGGTGGGAGCCAGGTGGCGGCAGTGGCTGAGCCTCCCCTGCACTAAGGCACATCCCGGCAAGGGTGGGGCCGGAAGCAAACAGAAATAGAGCAGCGACAGCCCCCGGGGAACAAGTAGCTCATTGCAGTTCCTGAGCTCCAGCCCTCAGGAAAAGCTGGGTGGAACACAGAGTTCTTCGTCCACTGCTGAAGAAGGGCCATTTGGTAAAAGGCAAAAGATTTATTCAATCTGAAGAGAAACTAGAGTACGAAGAAGGTCCATTTGGGAGGGTGGCCAGGGCCAAAGACCTGGGCGCAAGAGGCCCTAATTTCGGCTCTGCCATTAAAAGCCATGCACCCTCAGGCCAGGCCCTTAACCTCTCTGAACCTTGGCCTCTCAAGAGGGCCCTTCTGCCTCATGGTCTGTGAGGTGGGACCACAGGGGACGTCGAGGGGACCACAGGAGCTCTCCGAGGAGGATGGGGTTACTGAGGTGCAGAAAGTGTGGCAGGCACCTCTCTTGAGAAGATGGGCAGCACAGAGTGTTTTAGGAATCTACTAAAGAACCTACAGACACATTTCCCCCCTTAAGTATGAGCTGCAGGGAAAGAACAACAAAGGAGAAAAGCCCTGGCTGTGATTTCCTCCTGTGCCCAGGCTGGCCAGCAAACGTGGGCTGATGGCAGCCAGGGCCACTCGCCACAACCTTTCCTTCCAAAGGCTCCCCGCGCCCAGAGCTGACACGCAATCAATGCCGACTTCTAACGATCCTCCTCGGAAACGGCATGGTCTTCTCTCTGGCCGCTCTGGAGACAGCCAAATAAGCAACTCAGATGGCCTGGCCCACGCCATGGTATTTATCTCCTCCCTCCTCCTCTCCCACACTCCGGCCTGCGCCCTCCCCCAGGCTGCCCCCGGCCTCTTTCATTAATAGTTCCTCCAACTGCTTTGATTAGATGCTCCGGGGAGGGCCTCAGAAAAGAATGGCAATTCCACTGTCGCCTCTCAAGCGTCTGCGTCCCCTCCCTGGGAGCTGGTGGTGTGCGTGTGTCTAGACACCCTGCGGAGGACTAGAGCTGCTTCATCTGCTGTGTGTCTGTGCCACGTGCCCAGGACTGCAGGGTGACAGGGCTGGTGGAACGGAACCTCCTCTGAGGTTCTCCCTGGGGGTGGGGGGCGAGGATGGCTCCTTTGTAAATCCTTCTCTACGCTGGGAAATCAAAGTGGCTGATATCGACTGTACAAATCCTGCTGGCGTTGAATGCCATTGTCAGAGAAATAAGACCTCCCTTACAACTGCAAAAGGAAGAAAAGCTCCCAAGGTGAGAATGAGTTAGGTAGGGTGCTGCCCAGGGGAACCAGCTCCCGGGAAACAAAATGGGTTGAAGATGAGGCGTGATGGGGTGTGGGTGCTTAGCCAGCTCCTCCCCACTTATGCTAGCATGCGTGGCATAATCCTCTTTGGGATTAGCCCATTCTTTGTTTTCTGTGTGTTCTCAGCTGCCTTTGGCTTATTGATAAAGTTCCGTCTGAAAGGGGCTTTTGCGGGACTGGGGCAGCACAGCACCACGTGCAGGGTCCAGGGGACGGCAGGGTGCAGGGAAAGATGCATATTTACAAAGCTCATCTCTGCCACCCTCCCAGCACCTGTCAGCTCTCACCGCTGGGCTTGTTGCTCTTCCTGCCCTGACGTAGCTACTTGACTCACATGTGCACACACACACGTGCAGACATTGGGAAGAGGAGCAAGAGGGAGGCTACAGCCTCTTTGCGGACTGGAATGAGATGGCGGAGGTGCATGTTTTTAGGCCTCCCTCCCCGAGGCTGGGTTTATATGTGCTTCCAACTAGAAAGGAGGCCACTAGGGACCTACGCTCGGGGCAGAATGGTGCTTATTAATCGAGAGGTCTTGCTCAGTGGTTCTGTCTTGCCTGCACACTGGAACCATCTGGAGAGTTTTAAAAAATCATGAAGCCTGAATCCCACCATCAGAGATCGTGATTTAACTGGCATGAGGTGTGGTCTCAACATGGGGTTTTAAAAGCTCGCTGGATGACTTGAATGTAGAGCTAGTTTGAGCACCACTGGTGAGGATTAACGGGAGAATCTGTTGATGATTCTTCCATTGTGCGCGCTGCCTCCCTGCCTCACTGTGCCCGGCAGAGCTGGAAGGAGCAAAGCTGATTGCCTTCCCAGCCTAGGGAAACCTGCCTCATTATCTTACACTGTTCTCCCCACCCCAGGGGAGTTTCCTTCCAACCAAAGTTACGCTGTGGCTTCCTATCCCCCATAGCTATGTGCGAAAATCTTCTCTCCCTATGCAAAGCACTTTCCCAAATATCTAGGGCTCTGCAGCAAGACTGCATGGGTTGGAATCTGGGCTCTGCCCAGATGGTGTGACCTTGGCCAAGTTATTTAACCTCCCTGTGCCTCCGTTTCCTCACCTGGGGAGAATAATAGTACCTGCCTCATAAAGTTATCTGAGGATTAAATAAGAGCATCCTTGAGAAGTGTTTAGAGCAGGGCATGAAGTGAATGGCCACTGAGTGTCAGCTAGTGCACCGCACAATGCCAGAAGCCCTGTGAGAGCGGGGAGTGAGCTTTGTTCATCTTTGTGTCTCCAGCTCAGCGCCTGGCACAGAGTAAGTCACTCGGTTAAAAACAACAACTGGTGAATGAATGATTATTCCCCAAATGCCTAAATCCATGTCTGCATTGCCACAAGCCTCTTACTCCTTGAATGAGGCGCCCCTGCAGGGCTGGGCTTGAAAATCCGGAGCTTTGGCAGCTCTCCAGCACCCTGGACAGAGACAGGGACAGGAGGGAGTAGAGACTGGTGCTGAACAAAGCACAGAAGCCATTTATTGTGTTTTAAAGGAGGGTCAGAGAACTTCTCTTCCTGCTGTTGGCCTGTGTGCTACCAGCAGAGTGCCAACAGTATCCTGGAGACTTGGAGGTTCTGCTTCATCAGGGCTTCACCGCACAGTGGTTGACACAGACAATGCCATTAGGGCAGAGACCAAGTGTGTAGAAGGTCTTTTATCCACAGACCTGGCTTGCTAGCTCCCTGCAGGTGGACACGTGGGCCAGGGCGACAGACAGGAGCTTCCCGCATGCTTGTAGCTGGGGGCCATGTCTAACTTGCACTAATTGCTGTTGATGCCTGTTTGTTTACTCCAATTTCTCCCTTCCTGTGGCTGCACAGTCAGCAAGCATTCCTTGCACGGCCTAATGATCACTCCCCCAAGTGCTTAGAGCACAACCGATGCCTGTGGGCACAACTCGGAGCTCTGCAGGCACTAGGCAAGGGCGCGAGGTGCAGAGGGCACTAGTCTGTCATGCACTCAGGCAGCTGCCACCTTGGAGGGCAAGTCATCCTTCCCTGGGTCCCATGACACTCAGAATGCAGTGGTCAGGGCAAGGCTCAGACTCTGCGCAGCTGGCTATGCTCAGGGGGGACTCCAAACTCCATGCCCAGGGAGGGGACAACTCCATTTCCCTCCAGATGGACTTGGCGCTCCAGATCCATGGCAGGAGAGAAGTGCCAGGCGTTTGACTTTGTCCTCCCAGATGTGCCAGCCAAGTGGGTCCCTGCCTAGTCAAATCCTTGCCTGGCTTGAAAGCTGTGCGTCACGATCCTTCCCTCTTCTAGATACTAAGTGGCCATCTCAAATCCCTTTTACAGATGTGGTGAGGAAAGGAGGGAGGGAGGGGAGGAGGAAGGACCCCTGCCACCCCCAGCACTGTCAGTCCCTTGCAGCCGTCCTGCCATTCTGCACTGCTCAGTTACTGGCTTTTATCTTTTCACGCTACGCCATGAGGATATAGATAAGGACCACTCTTTCCACTTTTCAGATGGAGAAACTGGATCTCTGTTCCAGCTAATGACCTCACGCAGATAGTAAGCAGTGAAGCCTGCTCTCGAACACAGATCTTCAGCCACCTCACCCAGCGTCCTTTCCACCATCCTTGAAGTGGTAAGTGGGAAATTCCTCAACTGTCGACTAACTCCTCGGCAGGCAGAAATTATCTGGCCCCCCTCTGTGAGCCATAATGGGACAGAAGAGTGGGACATGGAATGACAGAGCAGCACGCTTGCAGGAGTGGGGAGGGGAGGTGGCTCCGAGGGGCCGGGGAGGGCATCACATTCTGCAGGCTGGACGCTCAGAATCCTCTGGAAGGACAGCTGTGGTAAACTCTCCCTGGCCAGCTGACCCCTGCCCTGGACCTTGTGACCCACCAGTTACCTCTGTCCAGCCCTGAGCAGTGTCCTCTGCCTCCTCTGTCCTGGCCCCCGGGTGAATGCAGGCTGCAGGGCAAGGAGGAGGTGAGTGAGCAGGCAGCACGTGGCCAGGGTTCCGGGTGGGCTGAGTGACAGGAGGGTCAGCAGGCAGTGGGAGGTGATCACAGTGACCCTACCTCCAGCCCCAATTCCAGTGGGAGGAACTGTTCTCCCCACAGTGCAGACGAGGAAATGGGGGCTGGCAGAGATGAGGAGGCCCGCTCACGCAATGATGTGTGTCGGGGGGCTTCAGACCTTTGCCTCTTCTGCTACAAATCCCTGAGGAGCCGCGGTAAGGCAAGGGGACAGGCAAGAGTCCAACGTGCAAAGTGGTCAGAGTTGAGTGAAGTCTGATTCAGAGGCTCTTTACTTCGCAGGCGGCCACAAACCATCAGGAGAGAAACAGAAGTAGGCGGATGAGTGTGCTCTGGCTTCTGCTTTTGTTTTCACCACGGGGGTCTCCCCTTCTGTGCCATGCAGAGAGAAGACAGGCAGGCAGTTCCGGGGGACACACTGAGTGTCTTTTGTGTCCATGGTTCAAGCTGCCTTGTAGGCCTGGGGGGAAGTTCTGAGGGCAGCTGGTGCTGACAGATCAAGGCGCCCTCTTTGGCAAACGGGGAGATCTTTAGCTTCCCCCTGTGTCACTGTCTGGCCTGGCAGGAGGCGGGGCTTTTCATCCAGAAGCATTCGTTTTGGCCAAGATTCCCTACTTCCTGCTGACCCCGTCCTACTGAGCACTGATGGGCCTGTAGGGTGGGCAGCAGGCTGGACCTCTCAGAGCCCTCAAGGCCTTGGCATGGTCCCTTTAATGGGAGATTTCCCTGGGAGGGCGTCTTGCCTCCAGCAAGGCCTAGCATCTTTAACTGACCAAGCAGTGCAAAGTGGAATATGGTGCAGCTCAAAGATGAGACCAGCCAGATTCCAAACATGCCTTTTACAGCTCTGGGCAGAGGTTGCTGAGAGCGGCAGCCGATGCTGGAGGAGAAAGAGAGCACCATTTGCTAATCCCCATGCAGATTAGACCAGCCCCATCCCCGCCCAGCCCCCAAAGGAGCCAAGCAGCCTTGTGGGGAAAGAGGAAAGAGGACAAGAGGTCAGCTTCTCTGCTTTGATCTGTCTTAAGAGCTGACAGCCGTGCACGGCACACAGGAAGCTACAGGAAGCGTTTGCTTTTGCCAGTCGCTGCCTTGTAAAATACCAGCTACCACGGCCTCGCAGTGTGACTCTCCCAAGGAGCATGGCTTTCCCTATACCTATAAGACTCTGGCCGCGGTTGAGTAAGGCCAGGGTGGGAAAGCCTATGTCCTTGCAACCTGCCAACTCAATGTGGCAAACAGTTGTTGGGTGCCTACCAGGCACACGGCATCCCTCGCCTGCTTCTCCCTGCAGCCACAGAAATGCTAGCCCAGGAGGCATGAGATAGGACCCAGGAATCTGCAATTTTAACTGGCACTCCAATGGCATTGGGATGTGGGCTCTGAGGAGTATACCCTGAGACCTTCTGTGCTTGGGAGGAGCAGTTGTGCTTGGGGGGATGGTGAGGGCGTTAACAGAGTCGGCTGCTCTGAGATGGCACCTGGTGCTTTAGGACAAGACCCTGGGCCAGCTCTTCTCAGACTGTGCTGTATAGTAAGTCCTCGCTAAATGTTGTTCATCGGTCCTTGGATACTGTGACTTTAAGCAAAACAATGTACTGGATAATAAAACCAATTTTACCATAGGCTAATTGATATAAACAAGAGTTAAGCTCTTATGGCATATAGCATGTCATTTCGTCTAAAGTGGCAGTTCCCAACCAGGGATCTTGCCCAGGGACAGATTCTCATTGGGAGATACGAGGTGAAACCTGAGGCTCTGCATTTCTTCTTTTCCTGTTTTTTTTTTTTGTTTTTTTTTTTTTTTTTTTGAGACAGAGTCTCACTCTGTCACCCTGGGTAGAGTGCAGTGGCATCATCATAGCTCACTGCAACCTCCAACTCCTGGGCTCAAGTGATCCTCCAGCCTCAGCCTCCTGAGTAGCTAGGACTACAGGTGAGTGCCACCATGCCTGGCTAATTTTTCTATTTTTGGTCTCGCTCTTGCTCAGGCTGGTCTTGAACTCCTGGCCTCAAGCAATTCTCCCACCTCGGCCTCTCAGAGCGCTAGAATTACAGGCGTGAGCCACAGCATCCAGCTGAGGTCCTGCATTTCTAACAAGCTCCCCGAGGTGCCCATGCTGTTGGTCTATGGATGATCCTTAGAGAACTGAGAGCTGAGGCAGAGATTCTCAAACTTCAGCATGCATCCAAACGCCTGGGGGGAGGGCTATTAAAACAGGCTGCTGCTGTCCCCTCAGAGGGCTCCAGTAACTCCGGAGTGGGGCCTGAGAATGTGCATTCCTAACCAGTTCTCCAGTGTTGCTGCTGCTGCTGGTCCTGGGCCCACACTTGGAGAAATATAGGCCTGGATAGAGAGAAGTGAACAGGACAAGGGCGGAATTAAGTAAATGCATCCAGAGCATCCCTATATAACACAGATACTTTTCTTTTTAAAAGTGCCATTGCTCTGTTTATTAAATTCTTAACAAGGACTTGTTTTCCTATGATCGCTTGCTCTCTCTGGAACAGTAGGCACATAGGGAAAAAAAAAAAGTTAAACTCTAGCTTAACTGAAATAGTCTCCTGCTTAGCAAAATAAAGACTCCCAAATACATGATTTTCTCTTCAGCCCCACACGTTGCAGGACCGACCTGCTGTGCAGCATCGAGTGCATCGAGTGCTTGAGACCAAGTGGTGGCCTTAAGGCAGTTCCCGCCCCAACCTTTAAGCCACGTGTGTCGGCGACTGGGGTGAGCGAGCTGACTTCCTCATCTTCACAAGATGGGTGGCCCATCACGTCCCTGTATCACTGCTCACAGTCAGACTAAATTCCTCCACCTCCTCAGAAACCCTCCCTGGATCCTCCCGGAAGCCGCATCGCACTAGGACAGGCGGTCAGCCTCCCTCCAGCTGACAGTCCTCTCTCTGTCAGCCCACATCACACCTGACCTCCCCTCCGGCTGTGGCCAGCTGTCTAGCAGCGTAGTATTCGCTTACGCTAACACCTGTAAGCAACTTGAGGTCAGGGCCTGCATCTCACGCACCTTTGTAGCCTCTTCCTCCCCAGAGCCCGCATTTCCCCAGGCAGTCTTGTTTACAAATACTTAAAAACTTCCACATAGCACTTTCTGATTTGGAAAATATAGGAACCATCCGTGTGTCCCAGAAACTTGTTAAACGACTGTTGTCTGAACAAACATTCTAAGCTACAACCCCTTTTCCTCCCTCTTGAAGGCACTCACAGCAAACAACCGTGTCTGGCAGGCCAGTCCCTAAGGATCCAGGAAGCCCCTCAGAAAGCTGCTGTGTGTCTGCCAGGGGGCTGGCTGCGGGAGGGCAGAGGCTCCGGGACCTGCTCTGCTTCCTGTTCACCTGAACCGGGCCCAGAGCTGCAGACTCAGACGCCTGGCCACAGGCGGAGAGTAGAAGACACGGGGAAGGGCTTGCAGACCAAGAGCGCTGGCCGTGCAAGGTGGGGGGCGGGGGGGACATGAGGAAGGAAGGCTGTATAATGTGGCGGGGGCGTGAGCTGCCAAGAACAGGCCCCCACATCTCTGCAGGACAACTCACAGGAGTGGCTTTCCGTACCTCTTCATCATGATACAGAAAGAAATACAAGTTTTCATCATGAGCCGGTATGTATACCTGTGCACGCACATAGTAAAACTGAAATTAAAAGTCATGCAACGGTAATTATCATGCTATGTGTGATGTGCTCTGACATTTTCTATTCTAGTCTATTAAAAAATTGCTGGTCTCAACCCACTAATTTGACTTCACGATTCACTAGCTGGTCATAACCTGCAGCTTTAAACAATCTGCCCTATTGTGTCTCAGGTATTTCAGGGGAGCTTTGAGGCTTTGGAATTCTTGCTCTAAGCAGTACTCCCCACCAACTGAGCACCTGCTGTATGCCAGACACTGCCAGGTGCTAGTGGGGGCGTGGAGCAGGAGGCTCCAGAGAGAAGAGGATGTGGAGACCACCCTCGAGGACAGAGAAGGGTCACACACATAGGTTGCAATACCAGGGGCAGCCTCGGGCTCCACAGATGTGATACCTGAGGGTATTCAGCCACCAGTGAGCCCCAAGGATAGGCACCACCTCCCAGAGGCTGGCATCAGAAAGCAGACAGAATGTCCCTGTCCCTCCCAGCCGATGTGCCCTGTTGGTTCCAAGTTTCTCTCCTCCATAGAATGCGCCACCTCTTCTCCTCCACCCCCAGGGTGGCCCAGAGGGCAGAGGAAGGTCAGGTGGCAGCACTATTTGGAAACCAGAGGACGAGTGAAGTGGTCCTGGCAGCTGCCAGGATGCTGGGAGCCTCCAGGCCTCCCTGGGGCCGGGCCACAGGTATCTTTGGGGAGGTCCCTTTGGGGTGTGTGTCCTTCCAATGCACTTGGGGGCTTGTTTCAGAGCCTCCTGTTCTCTGCTTACTAAAGCTTAAAGGCAACTCATGTATCTCAAATTTCTTTCTCATAAGAATTTTGTTTTATTTTCCTAGCACCCTCTAAGGTTCTGACAGGAAAAAACAAACCACTTTGAAGGTGGTTTAAGCTCCTTCTACAATTATCCCAGTGAGATCCTGCAGGGATCAGCCACCAGCAGCGAACAGCACAAAGCTATTTCCATGACGAAGGGCTGAGCGGCCCCTCGCTGCGCCAGCGCGCCCTGTGGTGTGAAGGCTGCGGCCTGCCCTCCTGCTGGCCTGGGAGTTGACAGGCCACCAAGTAACTAGAATGGACCAGGGAGAGGTAGAAAATGGGAGCAGGGTGACTCCAGCACGGGGATAGTGGCTGCCTCCATGCACCCCTTCTTGCCAGCTGGGGGGCCGGGAGAGGACCAAGGCCTCCCCAGTGGAGAGAGCCCTGCCATTAGTTGAGTTCCTCTGGGAGCAGCAGCTGGCCACTTGGGGGAAACCAGGATCCTCTCCTGGACAGGGACAGCCCCTGGCATCTCCACATCGCCAGGCCTGGCGGAGGCTGGGCAGCAGGGGCTATGTCACGGGCCGAACTGACTGGGAAACACGGCCTAGTTGCTGCTGTCTCTTTTACCTGGCCAGGTAAGGCTTAGAGCCTCAGTTTCTACATATGCCGAATGGGGACGATCACCCTGTAGATAAGGGGTCACATGTGTCAGGTGTGAAGAGTCATCACTGTCACTCTGCAGAAAGGCAGCATGAACCCAAACAGCAGATCTTCAGTTTGGGGCTGTTGCCACTGAGGGATATTGTCAGCCTTGTGGGAGGGGAAGTGTTAAGGGACCTGGGCTACCCTGTGCTGCCTGCTTCGGTGAAAGTCACTTCTTGGACTGCAGCCAGCAGCGATGTTCACTCAGTCTGCTCCCCTGGCTGGGAAAAGCGACCTTCTTCTCATCTCTGACCACCTTCTGGGGTTGGAGGATGCCTTCCATGTGAAAGATGGGGAAGCCAAGGCTCAGGGAGCTGCAGTCAGGCAGTGCAGAAGCCAAGGTCGGCACCCTTCCTGACCCACCTGCCTACCAGCAACATGCCCCGCTTTGGTCTTGGCACCGGCCATAGTAGCTCTTGCTTGGTTACTGCCCCAGTTAGGTAAACAGCAGAAGGAAGCAGAGGTACCAGGAAGGGCCTCAGTGAATAAGAAGCAGGAGAGGAAGGACCTGGGCAAGGAAGGCCTGGCTAGGAACGCAGGGAAGGGAGGGCTCTGCAGCCAGATGCTGGGTGATCAGGGTAGCAGAGGAGGGACAGCCTCACAGTGAAAAGGCACTTCTGGGCAGGCCCTTTCTTCTTAAAGACTGTGCAGGGGCCCACGTGACTGGGGAGCCACCACTTGGGGACCCTGGTCTTGGGAGCACAAGACTGAGCCAGAGTCCATCCCCAGGGTGGCCCACAGGCAGGCAAGGGGACTCCCTCCCTCACGTATTCTCATCCTGGCACTTGGGCAGTCTCACTGTGCAACCTGATGCTCACCGGTAATGTGCTTCGGGCTCAGTTTATTCACCTGTTGAAGAACAGACCCAGACCCTCAAAGGTCAGCTGGTCCTACCTCCCACCCAGCCAGGGCCGAGTCCGTCTGCAGCATCTGCGGAAGACAGGCACTCGCCACCACACAAGGCAGGCCATTCCCCATGAGAAGCCTCTTGCTTTTAATCAAATGGCATAATGGCTGTGAAAGGGCTTGCAAAACGAAAGCATAACTGAAGGGGGCTATTATTAACATCATTGGCATTAGAACAGCGTCAACATTAGAGGCAACGTGAGAGAGGGTGAAATGGGCCAGGGCGAATGAAGGAGGGCGCTCAGGAGGGAGGGGCCGCTGGAGGAGGAGCGGGCACGGAGAGACCCCGCTGAATGCCCGGTTTTGCTGGGGAGATTAGACTGCTAGCTGGAGGTCCGCTCAGCCCTCCAAGGTCCTGATGAGACAGAAAGGCACATAATTGTGCGGGAGGAAGGAGGGACCGCTCCTGGACCTCAGCGGAACCCAGCCCCTTGGAGTCTGCTGTTTGTAGAAGGTGCCCATCAGACCCCCTGGTTCCCTGGTGGAGCCCTGGAGGCTGGGCTGGCAGGGAGGAGCCTGCGCGTGCTGGCAGGCACACGCTTGTCCAGGCCCCTGCTGCCAATGGTGAAGAGCTCCTGTGACGGCAGGGACTCGGGGAGGAGCAGGGGCAGAGGGTCAGAGCCGAAGGGTCTTGGAGACAGCCCAGGCCGGCAGACAGAGACCAACACAGGGAGAGCCTGAGGCCCACGGTGGCCCAGCACGAGCCTCATGCAGCCGCCGGGGCCAGGTCTACTCACCCACGATCTCGTTCTCCTCCAGGTTGATGGTCTCCAGCGCCGGCAGAGTGGTAAGCTGCTCCGGAAAGTCTTGGAACTGGTTCCGGGACAGGTCAATGGCCTTGAGGTGCTGCAGGGCACTGACCTCACTGGGGAGGCGGTGCAGGAAATTCCCTTCCAGGTGGAGCTCTGCCATGCGCAGGGAAGAAGAGAGAGCGGGGTGAGAAAGGGGCTGTCCAGAGGCCACAGCAACTGCCGGCCACCGCTCTCTGCTGGGCCAGGATGGCAGTGAGGAAGCCCCAGGCCACAGAGGAAGTCCCCCAAGCAGCTGGTCAAATGCATGTTTATGCTAGAGGAGGGATAGCTCCTACGTACCTTCACGGGCACTTTTCCCTGCTTTCTGGACAAGAGAGAATTCTCGCTGGGCCCTACCAATTATGCAGCCGGCCCTGCCCCTCCTCTGTGCTCCATGCCCTTCTACAGCCCCACGACGAAGCTGCTCAGAGGTCCCAACAGCCCCTCCCAGGGTTCCCGCAGTGAGAATTGAGCCCCTCCCCCGCCCAGGGCCTCTGTACACACGTGAGCGTGAGCACACACACGCACATGCATACGCATGCCTGGGTACCAGCGCCATGGCAGGTCCCTTGCTCCTGCATGCTGGGGCTCTGGTCAGGTGAGAACTGTATCTGACTTTTCTTCGTCCCTACGTCCAGCCTCCCAAGGGGCACCTTTTGGTCACTCAGCAAATAATTGGTAAATAATGACTCTCCCCCCAGGAAGCAAATAAATAATGCAGGGGACCCGGACTGCCTCCCATTTTTCCATCTTCAGGGACATCCTGAAGCCAAGGTTCCATCAGCAGATCTACCGTCTGCTCCACGCAAACCCAGGCCCCCTCTGCAGCCAAGTTCTTGGATAGTCACATCTTAAACCATAAAATGACACTTCACTATCCAGATCACCATTACAAGGTCCCAGTACTGGAGCAGACATTGGACAACATCTAACCAGGGTTCCCCAAATATGCTTTTGCCCAACAGCATTTCCTCAAACAGGCCAAGCATGCTGCTGCCTCAGGGCCTTTGCACATGCAGTTCCCTCTTACTAAACCACTCTTTACTCATGTATTTGCGAGTCTTGCTGCCTCACTTCATTTGTATCTTTGCTCAAATGTTACCCTACCTAAAGTAGGCTACCCACCCACTGGATTCTGTTTTGTTCTCCTGTAGTGTTCACCTTCATATTATCCATTATTACCCAACATGTTGACTTACTTGTAAATTGTCTGCCTCTTCCTCTGAGAACATAAACTGCACAAGGGTAGGGCTTTGCCTCTATTGTAGAAGAGTGTGCACAACACTGCCCAGTACACAGTGAGCACTCAATAAATATTTAATGAGTGCATAAATGAATGAGTGAATCTGAGTGTCACCCTGACAATTCTGCCAAATATTTGTTCCATGTACGTCTTTCCTTAAATTGATGTGTTCTTTTTTTACTTATGTAAAGTTTTTATTGCTTTCCACAAAAATGATGTTATTCAATTCTCAGAACACTGTTGCCAGATGAAGATTCTTGGCCCAGGTGGACTGATACCAGTCTGGAGTGTGTGAAGGAGAGAACATTCCAGGCAGAGGGCAGCTGCCCCGTGGAATCTTGCAGAAACCACTTCCCTGGAATGGATATTGGTTCTTAGATGAGAACATGGTCCAATTTCCCTGGCTATCTGCTTCCTGTTTAGTGTATTTCTCTAAGCAATGTGGTCTGGCTGCCAAGGTCCCCTCCAAATCCCAGTTCACAGCCTGGCTGCCAGCGAGGTATATAATGGGCCACTTAGGAGCAGCCTGGCCTCCATGGGCAGCAGCAGGTGGACACAGGGCATTTCTGAGGATACAGCTCTATTTGCAGATACCACTCAGTGTTACAGACAGGGGGGTAGCCAATGTCCTTGATTGTCTGTCCCTAGGTTTGTTTTCATTTCCCTGCTTGGAAATCACAGCATGCCAGCACTACCTATGGGAAGGCCTCCTAACAGCCCACCCAGCCCGTGGCCCTCCCTCCCTGGAATCTGCTGCCTTCCACAGATCTGCTGGGTTACACAGATTCCCCGGGCATGGACCAGAGCCCGGAAGTGGGTCCCATGCAGAGGGCAGAGAGAGGCCCCTCTGAACCTCTCCTCCCGAGGCTTGTGGTGAGAGCCCGTACAGTAGGGGAGTCACAGACACAGGTGCTAGAGCCAGATGTCCCGGGGTTCAAATTCAGACTCTGCCACTTCCTGGCTGTGTGACCTTGGGCAAGCTGATTCTTTATCTTTGCCTCAGTTTCTTTACCTGTGAAATCAGTACAGTGCTAGACCCTCTCTCTACAGGGCTGTTGTATGGTTTAAATGAATTAATACATGAAAAAGGCTTTGAACAGTGCTAGGCCCACAGTAAATATTACGTAAGTATGTGAGATAGAAGGGTAGATGGACAGACAGACAGATATGGCAAACCACGCAGGGCACCTGGGTGAACCCAGTAATCTAGTTAGTACTGAGTTATTTACCTACTATACTTACACGATTAACTGTCCACACTTAGGCTCAGTATAGGACATTCCCTTCACTCGAAGCTCTAGTGACATGAAGACACCCTGGGCTGCTTCGGAGAGCCCCGCGGGTGCTGAGGCACGAGGGAGCAGGTGTCTGAAGCACTAAGCAGCGTAAGCAGCACAGACGCGCACTGCATCAGCTTGAGGGGTCTCGGAAACTGCGGGCCCAGTCTCTCATGAGCTGCCCACAGCTTGGCAGGGCAACCTGGGTAACTGCCACAGAGGGTGGGGAAGGGACTCTCCCCGCTCTTGATTTTCTTACCCCCAATTTTTTGACCTGTTCAGAATTGTTATTCTTCTTTTTTAAAAAAAGGTGGCATCAAACCAATTTAGGTCCGAGTCTAATTACAGCCCCCAAGTGTCTCAGAACTGTAAGAAGCCTCTACCCTTGGAGGCAGTTCCTGAGAGCCTTTTGGAAACTTGCCCCTGTGTGCAGTGTTCGGGGTCAGGGCTGCTGGGGCCATGGAAGCTGAAGTGGGCCTGTGATGGGTCATTTTAGGTATCAGCTTGACTGGGCTAAGGTTTGCCCAGATAGCTGGTAAGGCATTATTTCTGGGTGTGTCTGTGAGGGTGTTTCTGGAAGACTGAGTAAAGAAGACCACCCTCCCCAGTGCAGGCGGGCATCCTCCGGTCTGTTGAAGGCCCAAACAGAACAAAAAGGTGGAGGAAGAGAGGACTAACTCTCTGCGTGAACTAGGACATCCATCTTCTCCCGCCCTCAGACCCCGGTGCTCCTGATTCTTGGGCTTTGGGACTCGGAACGGGACTTTACACCTGTGGCCCCCAGTTTTTAGGCCTTTGGACTCAGATTGGGATTTATGCCCGTCAGTGGCTGTCCTGGTTCTCAGGTCTTTGGGTTGAACTACACCACAGGCTTTCCCGGTTCTCCAGAGTGCAGATGGCAGATCGTGGGACTTCTCAGCCTCCATGATCTCAGGAGCCAACACCTTATAATAAATTCTTTCTAGGTACCTATCTATATTCTGCTGGTTGTGTTTCTCTAGAGAACCCTGACTAGTACGGGGGGTGATGTCTGGAGGTCTCAGAGATCTCCTCCGGCAGCCCGCCCCACCGCAGGGACCCCGAGGCAGCATCCCTGAGTGGGCAGAGCCTCGTTCCCCTCGCCGTCGCTGACGCCTGCCCTCGGTCTGCCATGTGTGGATGGCAGAGGCGGGGCTGCCTAGTCTGGGAAGGTTAGAGCTGAGAAGGCTCTGTCTAGCCTCTACCTCTGGGACTTTGGAGCCAGGCAGAGGGCCACCCACACACCTGTGGCCCACCCTCTGCCCCCGCCCCTAGTCCTAGACCCAAGGCTCATCTGAGCTGCATCTCTGGAGATGAAAGACGAGGGTCACAACCAGTCTCGGAAGCCCTTGGTGTCCCTCACACTGCTCAGGGTAGCACGTTTGGGGTCATACCTGGGCCTGGCTTAGGCACAATGACATCCTTGAGAGGGACCCGGAATGACCAGGGAGGCTTTGCCTCCTGCAGTGAGGCTTTTCTCACTGCTCTAGAGATCAAGAGGCTTGTGGCTACAAAAGCAAGCTGAGGTCCGGCCTTTCTGTCCAGGCAGGCTCCCGGGGAAGGCTCAGCTACACGGAGTGGGCGCTGGCTCTGCCTGAGGAGGGGCCTCTCCCCCAGCTGAGAAGCGAAAGGCACAGAGCAGGTGGCAGCTGGGCAGGCAGGGCTGGCACCGCTGGCAGCCAGCTCCTTGAATGCATTAGGGTGACCAAAGGGGCTGAACTGCAACTGGGAAGGGAGGGGACACTTCCCATTAGCGAGCTCTGGAGGGGTCCAGATCTGCCCTGAGAGAGGGAGTGTCAGCCCACCCCAGGGATCAGGCCCATGCTCCTTGACGAAGCGCTGGGCCTGAGCAGGGGACACTTTCCAGGAGACAGCCCTTCTGCGGGACACCGGAGGTTTAGCTCAGTAGGTATGGGACTAACGTCTGCTGAGCACCACTACATTCCAGGCACTTGTTCTAGGAACATGTAATCATCATTTTAATTTCACTATAACCCATTACCTTCAATTGATAGAGACGTGAAATAACTCGCCCAAGGTCACACAAAGCCCAACCTGCCTTAGATATCTGACTTTCCTCTTCCAGCCCCCAAACCAGGATCTGAACCCCAGCCAGCTGTGCCCAGAGCCTGGCACCTCGTCACACTGTTGTCCTGCCTTAGGGGCTCTGCATTTGTCCACTGCCCAAGAGCAGTGGACCACTCTGGCACCCCACTTTATCCAGTCTGTACCCTTAATCCCTGTAGTGCCTGTTCTCCGAGTAGACACTCAGCAAACCCCTGCTTATTTAGTGATGAATGAATGAAGCAGAAGAGCCAGGAGGACTCGGCTCTGCTCTAATTCTTCGTGTGTCCTTGTACCCATCCTCTCTGGTGGCCTCACGAGAAGGTCCTTCCTGCCCATATGTCACAGGCTATGACAATGAATTGACAGAGGGCCATGAGAGGCGGGACGTGCTACACAGTTCAGACACTTACTAGGCACCCACTATTTGCTCAGTCTTGTACCTGAACATGAAAAGGATAATCTTTGAAAATTAAAAACACTCAACCAACGGAAGGAACTACTTCTGGTAGAGAGGTACGAGACCCACGGGACTTTTGCAGAAACAAAACTGAAAGCCAGCATGAAAGCAGGAGTCAAAAGGGAAAAATAAGAGAAATGGGTGTGGCCAAGACACACGGCTTGCAGGCAAGTCCCTCAGACAGTGACGCCAAAACAGCCGGCACCTGCTCAACGAATACTACCCAGCCCTGCCACAGGGCAGGCACTGCAAGGTGGCAGGAAGCCACGGCCAACAAGACAGACTAGATCTCTCCCTTAACAATCTTAATATACCAGTGGGGTGAGAAAGTCATGAACAAGAAAAGAAATAAGGTTATTGCAGATCACTAGGAAGGCGTGTAAGGTCAGAGGGAAGGAAGCAGCTCTCTGAAGAGCCCAGGGAAGAGCTAACAGAGCAAACCACAAGCGCAAAGCCCTGAAGTAGGAAAGAACTTGGTGCGTCAAAGGAATAGGAAAGAGATCCGTGTGTCTGGAGTGGGAGGTAACAGGTGAAATGTGGTTGAGAAGAGGCTGGAATTGGGTTATGCAGGGCTTGAAGGGCCTTGGGACGGTGCTGGATTTTACTCTCAGTGACACAGGAAGCCAAGAAAAGCTTTTTTAGGAGGGGTGTGCATAACCTAGCCGATTTTGTGTTGATCTTGTATACTGAGATCTTGCTGAACTCATTTATTAGTTTTTGTTTTGGCGGGGATAGGGGATTTTTTCCCCCTTTTTTTTGTGGGTTTTCTTTTTTTTTTTGGCAAATTCCTTGGGATTTTCTATGTAGACAATGATGTCATCTGCAAATAGAGATAGTTTTATTTCTTCATTTCTAATCCATATGCTTTTTATTTCTTTTTCTTGTCCTACTGTGATGGTTAGAACTTTCAGGGTGAGAGTGGACCTCCTGACCTCGTTCCCAATCCTGGGCGGGACGCACTTCATCATTAAGTCTGATGTTAGCTGCGGGGTTTTTGCGGATGCTCCTTATCAAGTTGAGGTAGTTCCCTCGTATTCCTAGTTTGCTGAGAGTTTTTGTCATAAATGGGTGTTGCTGCTTGTCAAATGATTTCTCTTTGTTAACAGATATGATTTTATGATTCCTCTTTAGTCTTTTGATATGATTGATTGATTGATTTTCACTGATTGATTTTCAAATGTTGGAGCAGCCTTGCACACCCAGAATAACTGATAAACCCCACTTGGCCGTGTCATACCTTGCTGGATTTGATTGCTAATATTTTACTGAGGATTTTTGCATGGTAGATATTGGCTTGTAGTTTTCTTTTTCTTTCTTTTCTTTCCTTCCTTCCTTTCTTCTCTCCCTCCCTCCCTCCCTCCTTCCTTCCTTTGTCTCTCTCTCTCTCTTTCTTTCTTTTTTTACTGTCTGCCTGCCTTTGATATCAGAGTAATATCAGCCTCATAGCATGGGTTGGGAATATGCCCTTCTCTTCTCTTTTCTAGAAGAGACTATGTAAAATTGGTGTTAATTCTTGTTTTAAAAGTTTGGTAGAATTATCCACTGAGACCACCTGGGCCTGGAGATTTCTTCTTTGGTATATTTTATTCAGAAACTCAATTTCTTTAATGGTCATAGGCCTATTCAGATTGTCCATTTCATCTTGGTTGAGTTTTGGCAGTTTGTGGTTTTCAAGAAAATGGTCCATTTCTTCTAAGTTGCCAAATTTATGAGGGCAAAGCTGTTTATAATAAACCTGGTAGGTTTTGGGCGAGAACTAAACCATGGAACTGCTTCTAGGCCCCGTCCCCAGGGGAGGGCAACGAGAGCGGGTTCCTGGAGTGAATGCCCCACCCCTGTCGAAGTCCCCATCTTGCCCACCTCCTAGGGCTTTATGTGCCAAATTCCATCAAAATTGTCACAGTAAATCTCACAGGTGGTCAAGTCTGAGCCCCATGGGAGGAAAGCGTTCTCGGGAAAGGCCTCAAACTGGACATAATGGGGCCTGCTCCCTCCCGTGAGAGGGGCTGGCGGGAGAGCAGGTTCTCACCATCGAGGCTCACGCCTCAGAAGTCATGGCCCAACAGGGTCCCTGAGTTACTTCTGCACCTACACCAGTGTCCCCTGCTATACCCAAGTTGCCTTATTCACAAGCTCCACAAACCCTCTGTGCAGTAGGGCGAGGCATATGTATCCAACTAATTAAAAATGCCCCGTTTGCATTAGACAGACTTTTGGTAGCCAAAGCACCTGCTTCCGTGGTAGGAGCCTGACCATGGGCCCGGGGACCCTGAGCTGACGTCTTTCCTCACATCTGCCTGGAGATGGGTCAGCCAAGCTACTTCTCCCTTCTGAGCCTCAGGTCCCCCATCCCTGAAGACTTGGACTTGGGGATCTCTCCAATTCTGTTCTTACTGAAACTCCTTGTGTAGAGACAGATTTCTATGACTGGACCATCTTCCTGACTACTTGGCCAGAGTCCTCTCATAGACACAGTCAGGCCCCATAGTGTCACCATCATCACCATCAGAGCCATTGTTCATCAAGAATCTTCCACGCATGAGGTCCCGCGCAGGGTACCTTATATGCACTATCTCCAGTCTCACAAAATCACTGTGCGTAGATGTTTCCCCATTTCTCAGATAGGGAAACTGAGGCCTGGAGAGGCCAATTGCTGCCACGAGGCTGCTGATGACTTTGCATTCTTATTATCTCCTATGCGGCCCTGACCTGGGCACTTGAGGTTTTCTGTATCGGTTCCACCTCAGAGGGAGAACCAAGCGTGGCCCACAGTCCAGCCACCGGGTCGGCCAACGTGCTGAGCTTCCAACTGAACCCAGCCAAGGCCACATCTGACTTTGTTTCTCACCCCGGGGGTCTCGGCACCCTGGCTGTCTGCCCAGAGTCTCACCACCCCCTCTCTGGTCTCAGGGGGTTGAACTAGGGGCTCCAGGGCTCAGAGTCAAACAATCCAGGTTCCTGGGATGGACAGGGGCTCTGGGAGAAGACTCCACTCCATCCCACTCCCAAGGTTGTCCCCAGCCTGAGAGCAGCCCCAGTCATGACAGTTTCTTATTTATCATACCTACTGAACTGTGGTTTCCCGCGTCTGTTAAATGGACTTCTTCCCCGAGTTCCTCTTATTACTTCCTGCATCAGCCTTATCTTGGACCACTGCCAAGGCTGACTCAGAGGCTTAGATTTACCCCAGCAGAGAGAGGAGGTCTGCTGATTCCATTAATAGACAGACAAAGCTGGCCTGCAGTAATTACACAGCCGGTCAACTAGAGAACGTGGCATCTCCAAAAATACCTTCCCACTGAGGATCAGTCAGCCCCTCAGCTCTGACCCTGCAGCAGCGAGCAATCACGGTCCCGAATGCAAGGACCCCTGGCAGGGCAGAATCATATGGTCAAGCGGGGCAATACGTGTCCTTCAAATGGCCCATGCTCAAAATGCAAAGCGAAACCCCAAACCCAAATTCCCTTACCCCCGTTGGGATTGGTTTTTTTCAAAAGTTCCCGGACCACCGGTTGTTGTTTTGGTTCGGGGGGGAAGGGACCCTTCCCCCGTTGTTGTTGGGCTTGCAACTTGTTCCACCTTTTTTGGAAGTTGTTTTGCGGTTCCTTCAAGTACTTAAAGTTGGCCTTCCCTTTTGTTCCGGCATTCCCCTTTTTGTGTTTTTGCCCAGGGGAAAAAGTGTTTTTTTCTCAAAGATGCCTGCACGTGAATATTTATGACAGCACAATTCACAATCACAAAGATGTGGAAACAACCTAAGTGCCCATCAGTACATGAGTGGATTAATAAAATGAGGTATATGTATATTATGGAGTACTATGTAGCCATAAAAAGTGTGAGCTAATACCTTTTGTAACAACCTGGATGGAACTAGAGCCCATTCTTCTAAGCGAAGTATCACAAGAATGGAAAAGCAAACACCACATGTACTCATGATTAAATTGGAACTAATTGATCAACACCCACGTGCACGTATAGGGTAGTAAAACTCAACGGAAACCACATAGGCGGGAGGGAGGAGGGGACAGATAAATGTATACCTAACAGGTACAATGCATGCTACCTTGGTCATGGGCACACTTATAACTTTGACTCAAACTGCACAAAAGCAAAACAAGTAATCAAAACACTTGTACCCCCATAATATTCCGAAATATATAAAAACAAAAAATTGGTTCATGCTCAGTACTGAGGAAGCTCCACACAGAGACAGGTGTGGCCCACAGGGGTCAGAGGGCATTTCTGAAAGCCATACCCACTCCTTGGGGTGGATAAAGGGAAGAGGTGAGAAAACACTTTAAACCAGGTCTGGGGCAGACGAAAATGAAGTACCAAACATTCTGCCCTATGAAAAGACTAAGGCAGCTCTCATTGTACCAACTTTCTAAAATATACTGTAACAAAAGCAAGACACAAGGCAGTGCGCATCCCCTACTCCCATGAATAGTTTATAAAGCAGCTCTGGCTCTGGAGCCGCAGTCTCAACCTCCTTTTTTTTTGTGACCTCAGGCAAGTTACCTAAGCTCTCTCTGCTTCAGTTTCCTTGCTTAAAAAAAGAGAGAGAGAGAGATAATAAGAGTACCCACCTTGCAGAGTTGTAAAGATTTAAATAATTTTATACTTGTAAAGTGCTTACAACAGTACCTGCCCATGGCGGTACATTGTAAAGGCCACTAATATTAAGTGCGTTTATATTTACATAGGCATAGAATATCTCTAGAACTGGTAACGGTGGCTGCCTCCAGGAAGAGAACTGGATGTCTGGGGACAGGAGAGAAAGGGAGACATTTTTGCGTATTATCCTTTCAACCCTTGGAATATTGTGTTTTGTGCGACTATTGCCTACTCAAAAATAAACGAGTGAATGGATACATTTTTTCAAATGAAACCTTAGAGCTCTGGCAGGTGTGTCAGGGACAGGAACAACTAGAGAAACACATGGGAGTGGGTAAGAAAGGCAGAGGTAAGTATGGAAACTTGTCTAAACTGCAGAGCCAGGAGCAACGGAGATCTGTGCTTAGCACTTGGAGGAGGGAAGTGAAGGGAAGTTGCAGAGTCCTCTGTCACATGGGGACCCTGGAGGACAGACGCATTGAGTTGGCTCAGAGGCACACCGTCCCAATGCTTTAGGTGTGCCCTCCTCCCCATGCCCGCTGGCACACGAGACCCGGGCTAGATAGGCAGAGGGGCTGCTGAGGTCTGCTGCTTTCCAGGGGTTGTTAAGAGGCAGGATGGAGGAGATGCTCTCCTGCTTTCATGGCAGGACTACCTCTCCAGGCTGCTACTAACTGTCCTCCAAAGCAAATTTAATTTATTTTTTCCAGCTCTGTGGGCTGGTTGGTCTCTGCAGGGTAGTTTTTCTGCTTTCTGACATAGAGCCTTAAAATGCCCTTGGACCTTGCTACTCTCATCTCTGGGATTCTGTCCTAAGGATGCTGAAGCCCATGTCACTTGGGTGCCTTTAACACTGCTAGGCAGGGCTGACCCACTGCCCAGAAGCGTGCATGAGGGGGTCACAACCTTATCACCACCTCGGTATCGGGTGGGAACTCTTCATCATCAGCCATTGGAGGCCGCCCTTTGTGAATAACTCACAGACCCCACTATTCCAGTAGTAGGCGGCCCTGATGAAGTAGATCTGCCTGACCCCAGACCACAACTGGACGTCAGGGTCCGACTGACCGCTACGAAGCTTGCATGTCTGCCTGGCTTCCCGGCACATTTCTGTATCGCTCTTCTTTTCTCCTTTGTCCACTAAGCGATGTCGGCTAAAGAACAGTAAACATGGCAGGCTGAAGCGAAGTAGCAAGTGGGGGAAGAACAGCGTGCTGTGACTGCCCCCCATCTCCTTCTGCTTTGGGGTTACACGCCCTGATGGCCTTTCTGAGGACAGCTCTCTCGCAGCCCAGTTTTGGAAATTTATCATGCCTGGGGACCCCCTTCCTTTCCAGAACACCAGGGAATGAGCCCTTCAGGGTCCCTGACCGACACTGTCCACTGGCACACCCCTCCCCATCCCCAAATACCTCCTGAGACTCCTCACCACACGTGGTCAATGGCAGCCTGGCTGGTGTGACCTGAGGAACAGAGGGACCAGCCCTGTCTTCATGTCAGCGAGAACTCAGTTGCTTGAAACTGGCTCCTCCGTGCCCCTCTGCCCACAGCCACCCCCAGGCACCAGGCACGTGGGGAGGGGGCCTCAGAGCAGAAGACTCTCAGGGTTGCCAGAGGTAAAGGCCCTGGTGCCTCCCTCCCACCTGTCCTGATTACAGAGGTAATGAGGAAAATTGCTCCACTTTTTCCAACAGCAAACAAAGGAGCTGCCGCCTGGAGGCCCAGGTGGTAAGGACAACAGGGCCCCTGGTGAGCCGCCCTCTGTAGACAGGCCCCTCCAGGGGGGGTGCGTCATGCCCTGCAGGGCTGGCTCCAGAGTGACCCGAGCTCTGAGGGGGAACCGTACTTTCTTCTGGCTGGCTGGCATCTCCCTGGCAGGAGAGCTTAAAGAACACACACTTGGGAAAACATCAGAAACAGGCAAAGAAGCCTGTTGCTGCTCAAAAACCACAGCGGAAAACAAGCTGCAAGCCCGGAGAATGTCTCACCGCCACACTGCTCCAGGGACGGGGGCTCCCGCAGCGCCCAGCTAGCAGCCCTCTGGGGCCCAGCTCTGACAGGCCGAGCTCTGTTGACCCTTTTTCTCCTGCTGCAGGGCCTTTGGGTCAGCTCATCTCCACAGAGGCACCCAGCCCAGCTGACCACAGCAGCCGACGACTCCCAGCCCACCCGCACCTGCGCGGGCTGCCCTCAGCCAGCCAAAGCCCAGGGGCTGCCTCCCTGCTCCCCAGCCAGGCTCCCCCGGTGAGGGGACTCGCCTGCTTCGAGGGCAGAAGGATCTCACCACCTCCCTCAGCACGTGGCCGTGGAGGCTCTGCCCCTTCCCGCACCTTCCCAGCCTCACGTCTGGACTCAGCTCTTCTCCTGGCTGGGATGCTTCCTTCTGCCTTTTCCACAGGGTCTGTCCCACGCCCACCTCCCAGGACTCTTCCCAAATACCCCTGCTTGGGCCGATCGCTCCCTTCAGCCAGTCCCTCTGCTCTGTAACCGTCTCGTACCACCTTTCCAGTCATTTCCCAAACAACCTTTCATCTTCCTGAAAGATGCTTCGACACTCCCCCTTATTTACCAGGCAATCTCCTACTCATCTGTCAAATCCCGGCTTCAAGTCGTTTCCCCTGGAGATTTTCTGATTCCCTAACCACGCAGAATTGACTTCGCCTGCTCGGCAAACGCCTGCTGTGTCGCCCCTCCCGCCATGGGGAGGGAGTCTGCTCAGACACCCGCCTCCCCTGCGACACAGCGGCTCCTCCAGGGCCACGTCCAGCCCTTAGTTTTCTCATCGTTCCCAGATGGCACGAGTGCTACCAGGATTACATGACACGATGCACAGAGGACACCTGGCGTGGAGCCGGGACAGCTAAGCACTCAATGAATGGGGGCTCCCGCGTCACTGCCCCGTGCATCCCGCGGCCAGGCCAGCACAGATGCTTGTGACGATCTGCTGAACTGAACTGAAAGGCAGGGGTGTGAGAGGCTGAATATACAAACAGATAATGACCAGACCAAGTGTAGAAACAGAACTCGGATCCACAACGTGCAGCAACCTGGCCGGAAACCAACCCCTTAGCTACAGTAACCGGCGCAGGACGCCAGCCTGCTACGCGTGGTAGGGAGTCAGACTCTGTCTCTAGCAATAATCCAGGAAGCCAAACAATATCCCCTGTAACACCTGGTCCTAATGGTCAGGGCTTGATTAATAACTGACGGCATCCCTGACTTTTGTCCCTGCTTCCAACTGAGGACCAACCAGAGAAAGCCAAATAGGCGCCCCTAACCATCACGTACGACGCCCCGCTTCTAGTCTGCGGCTTCCCCCTGCCAACAGCCGCCAATCAGAGAGTACCTGAAGGCGTCCCTTATTTCTACAATACAGCTGTCCCACTGTGCCGCCTGCCTTTGAGTCTCTTCCAAAACACCAGTGGTGGTGGCTGACTCTCTTGCAATATAGCAAACTCAGAATAAATAGCCTTTGCTTTTCTCATGTGGGTGGTCTTTGTTTATTTCCATAGGCGTGTCTCATATATCTCTGGTGTCTGGCAGGCCCAGGTATGCTCGATAAAAACAGCTGAGCAGCTAGGGAGGAAGCGGGGTGACAGGGATCCAGGAGAAGAGGGGACAGAGCCACAGCCACGGTGGGGGGACCACCTGCCATCAGACCAGTTCCATCTGTGCCCTCGGCTTTCTCGGGTCTGGCTTTTTCCTTCCATGAAATGGGTGAAGGACATCGAGGCTGTGGAATCGCTTACAGACGGCCCGCCCCTGAGGGGTCCTCGAGCCTCGGGCCTGGAGACAGCGGGGCAGGCAGGGAGGACGCAGAACGTTCTCTCCCCAGCCCACCTCTGTCAAGTACCCAGAAGAGGACACAGCAGGCCTTGCAGAGCCCAGCAAAGCCTGTTTAAGCCTCCTGTTCACATGCGAAAGAAGAGGGTTTTTCTAATTGAAAGAAAAACCATAACAAAGGCTCAGGCGCAGAGCCATCTCTCGGGCACACTCAGCTCAGCCCCTCCCCACCACTGTCCACCACGTCCCTTGACCCGCTGCCTCTGTGAAATCCAATTAGCAGGCACGCTGGCCTTCCTTTTGTAATCTGAGGCTGTGGGGGGAGTCCGGAGCCGCCGCAGCGAGGAAGGAGCTCAAACAGCCTCCTTCAACAGACCTTGACCGGAGGGTGCTCTGATAAACATGATTCCGCAGCCGGTCGGAGACGATGTGCGGCTCTGTGAGTGGCCTTTCTCTGGCACCTTTCTCCGTGCCCCCTGGAGAGGGCCTGCTTACTCATCCCACGAAGCACTGCTCAAATGTCAAGTCCTTTGAAAGCTCTTGCTTCCATGCCCAGCCCCTGCCCACGCCACTCTCAGGAAGGATTAATTCCCTTCCCCATGGCTCCTTCCAGCATTTTGTCCACGCCAATGTCACAGCAACGTCGCAGCGGTGAGGATGAGTCTGTCCGAAACCCTGGCTTCCTTCGGGGAGGGAGTCTGCTGGATCAGCCTTCTTTGTCTCCCTCTCCAAATAGGTCTGGGAGACGGCAGGTGCTAAAGGGAAGGTCTAACGAGTGCACAAAAACTCTCCTCGTACCCCAAAGAAGCCACCCACCTGCCTGTGTCCTCCCTGGGGGCCCCGGACAACGCCCACCATGCATTTTCAGTTGTTCTCTCCTCCTCTGGAAAGCAAATACCCAATCCCAATTGGCTGGACACAGCAGTAGAGGACTCTTGAGCTAATGCAGGTGGCTTAAAAAGACAGCCCTGGCCGGGCGCGGTGGCTCACGCCTGTAATCCTAGCACTTTGGGAGGCCGAGGCGGGCGGATTGTTTGAGCTCAGGAGTTCGAGACCAGCCTGAGCAAGAGCGAGACCCCGTCTCTACTAAAAATAGAAAGAAATTAATCGGACAACTAAAAATATATAGAAAAAATTAGCCGGGCATGGTGGCGCATGCCTGTAGTCCCAGCTACTCGGGAGGCTGAGGCAGAAGGATCACTTGAGCCCAGGAGTTTGAGGTTGCTGTGAGCTAGGTTGACACCACGGCACTCTAGCCCGGGCAACACAGTGAGACTCTGTCTCAAAAAAAAAAGACAGCCCTGGCCTGCAAGGTGGACAACCTGGGTTCCCATCCTGGACCTACTCGTCTGAGACCCTGGACAAGTCCCCTCCCTCCCTGACCTTCCTTCTCCATCCATGAAACAGGATGGCAGAGGCAGTGCTATTAATAATATTTTTCAAGAGAGTCTCTCAATTAGTGGCCCATGGACTAAATCTAGCTTGCTAATGTGTTTTATTGGCTGTTATATTATGTAAAACCTGGGGAAATTCAAATAAAAATCCTTACTTCCAGTGTCAATTAAATCAGCAGAAGAGTGGACAACATTGGCCCATTTTCTCTCGTGGTACACCCGGCTAAGGCTGGGCAGGGCATGTACTTGCTTGCCACAGTCCCCACCACTCCTTGTTGCAGACCCAATCTGAGTCACTCATTCCTTCAAGCTAGTCTCTCAGGAACTTGTAATTATAACCCCTGAGCTATAGTCACTTTAGAATGACTGGTGTAGGTAACAACAAAAGCCTAGGCCCAGGCCCACACCCAGATGTTCTGATTCAACTATTCTTGGGATCCAGGCTAGGCAACAGTGTTTGCAGAAAAGCTCTGATTTCAGCCAGGGATGAGAACTGCTGGTCCAAGGGGCCTAATGACTGTGAGGACCTATGTCATCTGTATAAAGAAGCAGCTGCCAGGAAAAGAAAGGTGGGCGAGGTAGGCCAGGTTAAAAGCATCCACAGGGCTTGCCCTAGTTCCCTCCCCCCACCCCCATTATAGACATTTAAGCTTTTCAGGCACAAATGCGATGAGCTCTGTGAGCTTCATTCAGAAACAGCCACACAGACTAATCCCTCCTCCTTGACTTTCTGTTTGCACCATTCCAGGTCCTGCTTGTAGCTCCCTCCTGAGCCACTGTACAAGCTACTTCCCGTCCTTGGACCATGTTTGCCAATTCATACCACCCTCTCCCTTCTGGGCTTGCCCAATGCTCACACCTCCTCCAGGAAGCCTGCCCAGGCTACATTCAGCTATATGAGAAAGGCTTGCCCAAGTCCCTCATGTGCCATCAGCATTTTGTGTATTTGTTGCTTTAAACAAAATCTTAGACTCTTTTCATGTCCCTATCATATAGAGAGTTCCAGAAGGCAGGAACCACCTCTTCTAGACTTGCTGTGCCCTCTGCAATTCTCCAGCCCCACCATTTTGCAAACACACAAGTACCCAGGCCACGGTTCTGCTCCATGGGTCTCTGAGCAGCGGTGACGTCTCACAGAAGGTTGGAGCGACTGCTCTCTGGTGAAGGGGGCAGGCTGCAACCTTCACCAGACCTGCATGAGTGCAAACTGCTCATGCATCCAGAGGAGCCATTTCAGGAGAATCTACAAGGCCCATCCGCTGGCCTCCTGCCATTGCCCTGCCAAGCACCATGTCCACGTGTTCAGTGTGTACCCAGCAGAGAAAATGCCAACATCCCTGGCATCTGTCACTCCTGAACTGGAAAAGCAACACAGAAGAACAAAGCTATATTGGAGGGTGAGAAGGAGGCTCATCCAAGGCCACTGGGAAGTAAAGACTTCTGAACCTCAGGACCCAAACACCCCACTACTCTGTTCAGAAAAAGAGAATCACTCCAGGACTCACACCCCTGACCCTTCGTCAATCTGATTCACAGCCAGTTAGAGGCAGAAGTGACCTAGAGATTTCCAGGCTGCAAGAACACAGGTCCATCTTCAAAGTCTACCCCTTGGGATGACTTCATGGCTCTAGCTGATCAGGGGTGGGTTCTAGAGATACACCCCAGATAGTGTCAGAGACTGAAGGATGCAGGATGGCCATGCCCTCTTGGCTGGAGCTGACCAGGGCCTACCTCGGAGCTGACTGAATGTCGTCATGAACTTGCTGGTGAGAGACTTGAGCTCGTTGTTAGCCAGCGTGATGAGGTGGATCTGGTCGGAGACGTTCCGCAGGACCTTGTAGATGCCAATGGGGAAGGAAACCAGCTTGCACTCGGCCAGGTCTGCAGCCAAAGGATGAAGACAGACCAGAGCATCAGCCACAGCTGCCCACACGCTTGCCCCAGCCCCACGTGGACCCCAACCCCATCCCCCTCCCGGCCTCCTTGCCCTCCTGCCTATCTCCCCTGGACTGGGCTTCAGACCCTGCCCTCCCGCTTCCAGGGGCTTTCCTCATCAGCATTAACTCGCACCTGTCCTTCCTTTGCACCCTAAACCTTAGGATTTATTCTAGCACCTTCCCTATTACCACAGCCTGCTAGCTGGTAGCATGTCTGCAGCACAATGATGACCAGCACTCATAGTGGTGTCCTTGTGCCCTGCAGAATCCACAAGTCCCTCTGCAATAATCAAAGACTCGACAGTGAAGCTGCAGTCTTAAGAGCACTTCACAGTAGTCTACTCTGAAAACAGGCAATTCACACAGGCTTTGTGGTTTGACCTTCTTCCTAGCCCTTTCACACTGCAGGCAAGCCCTGGACGGGCAGCAGCTGGGAAGCCACCCTGCACAACCGTCTGGCAGTTCCTCGCATGGCCTAACACAGGGTTACCATCCGACCCAGCAACCCCACTCCTAGGTATACACCCAAGAGAAATGAAAACATATCAATACGTCCACGCGAAAACACATTACACACAAGTGTTCATAGCGACATTATTCACAATAGCCTGAACGTGGAAACAACCCAAATGTCCATCAACTGAGGAATGGATCAGCAAAATGTGGCATATCCATACAAAGTAATATGATCCTGAAATAAAAAGAAATGAGGCCAGGTGTGGCAGCTCATGCCTGTGATCCTAGCACTTTAGGGAGGTCAAGGTGGAAGGATCACTTGAGACCAGGAGTTCGAGACCAGCCTAAGCAACGTAGCAAAACCCTGTCTCTACCAAAAGTAGAATAATTAGCGAGGCACAGTGGCGCCCGCACCTGTGGTCCCAGCTACTCTGGAGGCTGAGGTAGGAGGATCACTTGAGCCTGGGAGTTTGAGATTGCTGTGAGCTATGATGATGCCACGGCACTCTAGCCCAGGTGACAGAGCAAGACCCTGTCTCTTAAAAAAAAGAAAGAAAAAAAAGGAAGCCAGTCACAAGGGCTCACAGATCATACTGCTCCATTTATATGAAATGACTAGAATAGGCCAATTCATAGAGACAGAAGGTAGATTAGTGACTGCCTAGGGCTGCAGGGGCTGGGGTAGTGATGACTAAAGGGTAGAGGGGGTTCTCTGGGGGATAATAAAGGTGTCTAGGATTGTGGTGATATTAATAGTTGCATGACTCTGTGAATGTATTAAAACCATTGAACTGTATGCTTTAAATGGATGAACCGTATGGTATGTGACATATCTCAATAAAGCTGATACATATGTGTGTGTGTACATATATATACATATGGCAGCAGGGAGACGCTGAAAGCACGAGGTCAGAAATGAGGCTGTCCCGTTCATCTAAGTGTCACTTACGTTCCCTGAGCCTCAGTCTTCTCATCTGTAGAGTGCAGGTATCATCATCTACCTAACAGGGGTGTCAGGAAAAATACATGCAATAAAATAATGACTAAAAAAGCACCTGGCACATACCTGGCGGGGATGCTACAAATGTTCTTTCTCTCCTCCCTTCCACTTTGCCCTCCCCTTCCCACTCAATCCAAATCCTCTCTATGCTTCAAGGCCAGCTCCCTGCCACCTCTTCCAGAAGTCTTCCTAGGTCACCCTTTTTGCTGGTGTCACCGCCCCACCCCTGAGCCCCAGGAGCACTCGCTGCATCTGGCAGCACTGCCCCATCTCTCTCTCAGCAAACGCCCCCTGTCCCCAAAGAGCCAAGGCTCTTCTAGGCCCCTAAGCCTTTGCAGGTTGCTCCAAAATACATATGCAAACTTCAATAATATTCCCATATGCCAGCAATAAAATATAGTTTTAAAGACCCTGTTCCTAACATCAACAATAATACAAAATATATGGAAATAATCATAATTGAAGCCCTTCTCCCTCATCTGTCTCATAGAATTTCTACTCTTGCTCCAAGACCCAGCTCAAATGTCACCTCCTCCATGAAGCCTTCTCTAACTGCCCTAAGCAGTTAGTTGCTCCAGCAGCTCAGCCTCTTCACTCTCTATTGTATTAACCCCTTTTTATGTCAGTTTTCCCACTGGACTAGAAACCCCCCCCAGAGCACAGTGCCAGAAGTGCTGCAGGCTTGAGAGCAGGGCAGTGGTTCTGGTGACCTCACTGAGGTTTGAGAAAAGACGGGGGACAGGTGGGAAAAGGGCAAAAGTCCAAGTGACTGAGGGGCCACAGGGCTCCTCTGTCCAGCAACAGGGATGTCGTTAACGTAGGGCTGTCAACGCCTACTCTGGTCAGGGGCTACGCTAGGTAACCCTGGCCCTGCCACCGTCCAGTGTCAAACACCAGCTCTTACATCGGCTGGGAGAGTGCCCAGTCCTGCCAGGGAGGAGGAATAACTAGAAGTCAGGCTTTCAGAAGCGGCATATCAGGGGCTGAGCTGGAAGGGGACCAGCAGTTGAGCTCAGAGTTTGGGGCAAGCTGGGAATTCTAGGAAGAGCAGTATTTCCAAACAACGAGCTCCCTGCTGCTTTGTGCCAGATGCACAAAGGGCCGGACAAGGGTTTTTGTAGGGGTTGTTGTGAATTATCCCAGCCCCTTTGGGTAGGAGCAGACAGATGTCATCGCACATGCCAGGAGCAACATCAAGGGAATGGCAAAAGCTTTCCCTTTGAAACAAAAAGCAACATAATGATGCCTTCGGTCACCAGTATCCCTGAATACAGTCTTGAAAGTTCTGGCCAATGAAATAGGAGCACAGACATTGAAAACAGACAAAATAATTATTATGTGCACATAAAATGACTGCGTAGGCTCAGAGACCCAAAGCAATCATCTGACAAACCGCATGAATTAAAAAGAACTCAGGGCCGGGCGCGGTGGCTCACGCCTGTAATCCTAGCACTCCAGGAAGCCGAGGCGGGAGTATTGCTTGTGCTCAGGAGTTCAACACCAGCCTAAGCAAGAGTGAGACCCCATCTCTACCAAAAATAGAAAAATTAGCTGGGCTTGGTGGTGCAAGCCTGTAGTCCCAGCTACTCGGGAGGCTGAGGCAGGAGATCACTTCAGCCCAGGAGTTGGAGGTTGCTGTGAGCTAGGCTGATGCCACCACACAGCTCTAGCCCGGGTGACAGAGTGAGACTCTGTCTCAAAAAAAAAACCACAACAGTTCTCTTTATTATCAAAAATGCTCGATATAATTGAATAAAGAAAAAATTAAGACCACTTGAGAAAGAAAGGAAGATATCACAAAGGAAAAAGTATAATTAGTAAACAAATATATAGTTTCTGAT
>NW_012135747.1:273707-291609 GCF_000956105.1 Propithecus coquereli | reverse complement strand
ATGCATTGTGTCCTGCGACTTTCCTATGATTTTTTTCGTTCCTGGGGATTCCATCTGTTCCTTCCATTCTATGACCCCTTACCAGAGGCTGGCGTGCCTGTGGGAGGGATGCACCACAAAGCTCCTACTCAGCGCAGTCTGGTTGCCACCGATGGCAATGGCCACCCAGGAGTCCTGCAAAAGAACCCTGCTGGGATGTGATGCAAACACCTCTCATCCCAGCCACATCACCAGCCACTAACTCAGCGTGTGGACTCTTGGCCTGCTGAGAGGAGAGGCCCATGATCTCCATGGTCCCCGGGACAAGAATATGGAGATCCAGGTACCCAGACATCCTCGAACAAACCTCAACCTTGCCCAGTCATATTCCCATCTGTACATAGGAGCAATATACTTCATGTGCCTGCCCTGCGAGATTGAGATAATAGCCACAGACAGGCGCAGTGGCTCACGCCTGTAATCCCAGCACTTTGGGAGGCCAAGGCAGGAGGGCTGCTTGAGGCTAGGAGCTCAAGACCAGCCTGAGCAACATAGTGAGATCCCGTCTCTACAAAAAAAATTTAAAAATTAGCTGGGCATGGTGATGAGCACCTATAGTTCCAGCTACTTGGGAGACTGAGGGAGGAGGATTACTTGAGCCCAGGAGTTTGAGGTTGCTGTGAGCTATGATGATGCGACTGCACTCTAGCCTGGGCGACAGAATGAGAACCTGTCTCCAAAAAATAATAATAATAATGACAACCATAAACAATACCACTCACTACTTCACATGTGCAATGTTGTAAGAACTTCCCCTCTCTACACAGGAGGAAACCGCAATTAAGTGACTTGCCCAAGGTCATACAGCTAAAAGTAGGGGAGGGATAAGATTTGGACCCAGATTAGGCCAGTCGGGAAGCCAGGGGTCCTAACCGCTCTGCATACTGCCCCTTGAGTCAACAACATGCCCAGGTGCCTGCCTCAAGGACAGGCCAGAGAAAGGGGAGTCTATTTTGAGCTCCCCAATGGGAAACCAGGGCCTTGGCTACAAACTCCTTAGGCTTTTCCAGTTCAGAGCTCTCAATACCCCTCAATACCTCTGGGGAAAGGAGGCCCACAGCCTTCTACATGAGCCAGTCACCTTCGGTTCTCAGGAAATTCCTCTGCAGGTCTAACTCAGAGGCTGGGCACCAACTATACTCATTATACCTGTTCGCAGAAGAGAAAAGCCCCCATGCCCTGAGCCAACTTCAATGCTGGGCCCCTGGGTTTAAGGAAGCAGACAGCACTGCTTCCAAAGGACACAGCAAGGATGTGTCTGGGGACCAGGCCCCACTAGGGAAGGGGGGACCCCACCACCCAGGAAAGAGAAGATCCAGGCTGCAGACAGGAGAGTTGTCCTCAAGAAACTGTGGGATGTCATCAACAAGAGGGTACCACTCTCTATGGGTCCTGAGAGCAGACAGTATAGAGAATAATTCACCAAGTCACAAAGAAGAGGCTCCAGGGTGAGGGAGTGAGCACCACATTACAAGGCGTGACCAAGCAGGCTCCCCGCAGAGAGCATCCTCAGCCAGATGGAGGCCGAGCTGTGAGCTCAAAGCTCCCATTCAACTCAACAAGACAAACATAGCTAAGAGCACTGAGTATTTGTTATGTCCCAGGCACCGTTCTAGGCACTTTTAATATATTAACTTATTTAATTCCTATAACAACCCGTGAGTTACCCTCGCAGCAGGGAAGTGAGGCTCGTGTTGGTAGGTAAATTGTCCACGGTCATGTTGTTAGGGTGATGGGGCCAAAGAATCTGAACGCAAAAATTCCAGACCTAAGATTCAAGTGGGGGCCAGCGGGTGGTTTGCTCGGGACTTTCCTACTTTTAGCACTGAGAGTCCTGCATCCTGGGAACCCCTCCTCAGTCCTAGGCAAATTGGGACGTTTTGGGTCACCCTACAGAGAGGAGAGAGAGAAGGCGACCCAGGGGTGAGCCACAGCCTGAGCAAAGGCCCCAAAGACCTTCACCCATCTGGGACCCCATGTTTGAACTCTGCCTTCTCCTGCAATTGCTAAGAGCTTCACCCTTACGGTACGAACACTCAGAAAGGAAGTCTCTTGGCTTTGGAATCATTTAGTGCTACTTGGTGGTGCATGTCCACAGACCCCAGCATGCACCGCCCAGCATGGGGGTTGGGGTGGGGGGTAATCAACTACAAGGAGCGACACTGGGCTTCTGCGTCAACATGTGGTGACAGCTGGACGCAAGCACGCCTTTCCCCAGCACCCCCAGCTGCTCTCTGGGCTGCAGAAAACAGAAGATCCTTCAGGGAACACAGTACAATAAACACAGACATACTGATCCTAATAATTATAATTATTATTGCAGGAAGTCCAAACTGCATGTCCCCAAACCTCTTAATGAGAACAGTACTTCGTGTTAATAGAGAAGCCTTTCATTCAAATCACTCAGGTCCTTTATTAAAGCTAATCTCATTACTTCTATTGAACGCCTAATGAACAGTAACTGGTGGGCAGAACCAAGTCAGAACAAGCAAAATTCAAAAGCAAGCAGAACATTCAGGTTGAAGGCAGGAGCACTGGGTCAAGCTAGCTGTGTGACTTAGAAAAACAGAACTATGACACCTGACAGTCCCTGCCGAGAGGTGGGCCTGGTGACGGGGCCCAAAAGTGGGAAGCGCAGAGGGTCACGGAGCCCCTGCAACCAAGTCAGAGGGCCCACAGGTGAGGGTGTCGGGGGCTTAGGCTGGGGGCACATGGGTTTGTGGCCAAGGAGTAAGGCTCCCGAGTGCACCAGAGGAAATCCGTGGCCAGCGTGACCTGCTCCCACTTGGAATCTTCACGGAATCTCAGGGTTAGAAGGAGACAAGGGGTGTTGAGTCCACATTTCCCAAACCTCCCAGTAAGAATCATCTGGAGAGGCTGGTCCTTGCACCCTGCCCAGAGAGTTTGCCTCAGAGGGTCTGGGATGGTGCCAGGAAGTGTTTTTAACAAGTATCCGCAGGTGCTTCTTATCAACAGGCAAACTCGGGAGACACTGAGTAAGGCAGCCTCCCACCTAAGAGCTGAAAATCTGTCAGGGTCTCCACCGGAGCTCAGAGAGTTCTCCTCAAACACCAGTGATGGAGGCTCATTCCCTCTTCCACGGAACAGTTTTAACTGCTAGAGCGTTCTTTCATGGACCACGTTAATAACTGCCACCCTCCCTCCACCCACTGGTCCTGCCACCCTCACGGGTCACATGTAGTATATCCGCCCCCTCTTCTGCATGGCAATCCTTTACATAAATGACAATGAAGGACATGAAAAACTTTTTTTCTTTTTAATTGTGGTAAAATACACATAAAATCTATCTTATCAGGGTTGCCAGGGAAGGATGAACAGGCAGAGCACAAAGGGTTTTTAAGGCAGTGAAAATACTATGCTACTGTAATGGTGGGTACACATTGCTAGACGCTCATGCAAGCCTACGGAAAGCGCAACACCCTCAGTGAACTCTAATGTAAACTGTGGGCTTTGGGTGATAATGACGCGGCGACGTAGGCTCATCCGCTGTGACAAATGTCCCACTCTGGTGCGGGATGTTGATAATGGGGGAGGCTGTGCACATGTGAGGGGGTGGGGAGTGTATTAGGAAATCTCTATACTTTCCTGTCAATTGTGCTGTGAACCTAAAACTGCTCTTTACAAATTAAGTCTTTAAAAAACATTTACCATCTTAACCGTTTTTACATGTATAGTTCACAAGTATAGTCACACTGCTGTGCAACCAACCTCCAGGACTTGCATCTTACACGACTGAACCGCTGTACCTATTAAACCCTGCGTTTTCCCCTCCCCCAGCCACTGGCAACCACGGAACATTGTGAATTTCTCTCCAGGCGAAAACATCCCCAGAACCTTCAATCCCCATTGTTCTGGATATTCCCATTTAGACCAATCCAGCCCAGACTCTGGCCCGGCCAGAACTTTCTCGCGTGCAGGCTCTCAGTCTCCAACACACATCTGCAGCCACCACTGAATGACGCCGGCTGTATACCAGAAACTGTGTTGAGGCTTCTCTCTATTCTCTCTATTCTCTCTACTCCTCACAACCACCCTATAAGGCCACTCGTATGCTGACTCCTATTTAACAGAAGAGGAAACTGAGTCACAGAAAAGTTCAACAATTTTCTCAAAGTCACATGACTTATTCAAGGTCACCCACTTAATGAAGTAATAAAAAACATGTGCAAAGTGCTTCCTACCTGCAAGTTAGTGATCTCAGCGTTGTCATGCCTTAGTTCATCGAATCCTCACGACACCCCCATTAGATGGGCACTGTTATTACCACCGCTGTCTTACAGAGGAGGAACCGAGGCGCAGAGCCGCGGGCCTTGGGTAAGCAGCAGAGCCGGCCTTGAGCACATGCCCCGAGCCACCCCGCGGCACTGCCTTCCTAGAGTATGGACGGTCTGCCACGTTGAAACAAAGTGGGAGGTGTGTTTCCAGTGAGCAGATGGATCTTCCACGATTTACAGCGCATTCCCGAGAACGCTGGTACGCTGCATTACCGTGGAGCGATACAAGCGGGGACTTAGATTGAAAGAGCTGGTGAAAGAATTACCCGAGTTTCAGGAGCCTGGATTTGTCACTTACTGGCTGTGGGACTTTGGGCAGGACGTTTTGGCTCTATGCCCTCGGTGTTCATCTCAGTAAAACGCCAGGGTTGTAGCTGATCATCTCCGAGACCCCTCCCAGCTGCCGTGGGGGACTCCGGATGGCGGTGCTCTGACTTGGCCACACACTGGGGAGCTTTATAGAGTCTTGATGCCCAGGCCTCAGTCCCAGAAACTCTGACTTAACTAGCCGGTCTGGGGCTTGCGGGTGGGGGAGGATGAGAGCTCCCCGCGTGATTCTAACGTGCGCTATCCCACTGCCTCTCAAACGACACTGCGCCAACGAGTCACCTGCTAACGTGCAGATTCTGGTGCCACAGGTCTGAGGCGGGGCCTAAGGTGCCGCATTGCTACCAAGCAGGTCCAAGGACCACACCGAGTGGCAAGGACTTATCCAGTGCCATGGTTCTCAAAGTGGGGTTCCCAGGCCCACAGATCAGCATCACCCCAGAACCTATTAGAAATATAAATTCTCAGGCCCCAACCCAGATCCATGGAATCAGAAACTCTGGGGGTGGGGCCCAGACACCTATGTTTTAACCAGCCCTCCAGGGGGTTCTGATGCTTGAGTGGCACTGGCATGGGGGGTACAGGCCTGTGGTTACTCTGTGGTTGCTGTGGTTACTCTGTGGTTACTGTGGTTACTCTGCCCGGATTGATGATGATAACGGGTGCTAATGACAGTGACTCCCCTTCACTGAGAGCCGCTGCTCTGCCCTGAGTACAGCTCGTGGGCACGAGGAAATCTTGTTTGCCCTGTGCGCGCCCTGCTTCCCTGCAGGGCAGACTATTTCAGCACAGAGCCACGGAGAGAGAGGCCCTTCATTCTTCTCTCTTGCTTCGTCCACATTCCTGGCTCACATGAGGCATACGCGACCCTCGGCGTGGAAGCATCCCTGAGCTGGGACTCAGGAGGCTCAAGTTCTCATCCCGGCCCCTCCACTATCAGCTGTGGGGTCTCAAGGAAACAAATTCTAATGGGCTTTGTCCCCTTGTCTGCAAAGTGAGGGTTTGGACTAGCTGATTTTGAGGGTCTGAACCAAGCTGGACATGCCATGACTCCGTGAGTCTACGAAGCAAAGGCTCTTTGGGCACGCTCCTGTTAAAGAGGAGCGGCTGCAAGCTGCAGGCAAACATTCCAGAATCTTCCTTGCCTTAGAACAGGCTCGAACATACACCACGATGAGGGATAAGAGGCTTGGTGAAGTGGGCTACTCCGCCTCACGTTGTTGGTGACCATAAAGCTGGAATCTGAACCCAGGGCAGCCAACGTCAAGGCCTGTGGTCTTTCCATGGCATTCCATTACTCTATGCCACACTAGGCTAACTCTTCCTACCATGGGCAGAAGACAGTCTTTAAAAGAAGCAGCAATATGATAATAGCTTACCCCTGTCTGACACTTACTATGTGCCTGAGACCTTTCTGAGCACTATACACATCCTCCCGACAATGCCCTGAGGTGGGTACTTCTCCGTCCATCCCCATTTTGCCACTGTGGAAACTAAGGCACAGTGGGTAGAGAGAAGAGTTGGAATTCGAACCCAGGCAGTTTAAACCCTACGAGAGCTCAGTTTAACAGGGTAAGACGTGGGATTGTGGGCAGGCATCAGAATGGAGGACCAGGGTGGAATGGGGCTCTTATTCCAGAGGCTAGTGTAGAAAAAAGAGATTTTTCTGGAACATGAAAATGAAAACTGAGATCTGGGCCTACTGGGCAGAGTGAGAACCCCCTTCCAGACGATGACCCTCCCATCACCTCCAGGTGTACTCAAGAGCTGGGGGCTCAGCGTTGGCATCCTGGTGTAGGAAGCAGAACTGAGAACAGCACCAACATGCCCAGCTGGGCCTCCCGTGCCTGGGGCTGCCAGTCTCTGAAATTGCACTTGATCTCCAAAGCAGAGACACATAGAGTTCAGAGAGTGAGCAAAACAGCTACTCACCAAAGCGCTGTGCCACCCATCACTGGTGTTACTTTAACAAAGCAATCTGTGCACAGTGTTTACAGAACTGACCAGCTCTGAAAGTCTCAAGACAAAAGCAGCCAGGCCCTGCTCCCTCTTGACAAATCCCTTTCCCCAGAGACAACTACTGCCAGGTCTGTGGGGGAATTTTCTGGTGTTTGACTCCTGCTCTAGTGCAGTGTTCCCTGAGTCATGCCACCCACAGAGAAAAGGTCACAGGAGGAAGAGCTCACCACCGGGGACCACAGAAGTCCAGAACATTCCACCACACTAGCACTTACATTGGGCCCGGGAGGGCAGTTAGGGAGAGAAGGGCAGAAAGGCATCTCAGGGAGGGGCATCTTCTGGGACGTGGGGACTTGAATGTGCCAGTGGGTGGGGTTTTTTCTTTCACTTTCTACTTCATAGACTATTTATTGGGTGAGAGTTTTGCAACAGGCACTTATGACTTCTTGCAAATACTCTCAGTTTAAAGAAAGTAGCATTCCTAACATCCAGCTACCGTTGGGGAACGTTTCTCTCTAATGCCAAGAAGGCTGGTCAGGGGACATGGGCGTTGCCTGGGAAACACATCCTGCCAGGGCCAAGCTCTCCGGGGCTGATGGGGAGTGCAGCAGACAGCCCCCTCCTGACAAATGCTGCTCACACGGCTCCTGAATCTCAGAGGTGCTCTCTCACTGACCTACGGTGGAAGCCCTAACCTCTCTAAGAAACAACGTTACTGCAGAGAGTCTGCCTCAGAGAACAGAGCTGCGCATTGGGCCCTCTGGCCAGTGGCCGTCGCGCTCAAACACTCAGGACACATTCTAACCACACAAGAAGAGACGGAGACCTAAAAAGGTAGATCTCTTTCTCAGGATCCAAACTGAAGCTTTTCTTGGGCCAGCTCCTTCTCGCTGTGGGACCTCAGGCAAGTTCCTTAACCCCAGCCTCAGTTTCCTCTTCAGTAAAGCGAGAACAAGAGCTCATACAAAATCTGGTACACGAATGTTCATAGCAGCATTACTCACAATAGCCTGAAAGTGGAAACAACCCAAATGTCCATCAACTGATGAGTAGCTAAAGGACATGTGGTATCTCTATACAATGGAATATTATTCAGCCATGAAAAGGAATGAAATTCTGACACAGGATACGACGTGGATGAACTGTGAAAACACTCTGCTAAGTGAAAGAAGACAGTCACAAAAGGACAAGTACTGTACGATTCCATATACATGAAATGTCCAGAACAGGCAAATCTATAGAGACAGAAAGTAGATTAGTGGTAGCCAGGGGATGGGGGAGGTAGGGAAATGGGGAGTGATTGCTAATTGGGTACAGGATTTTGTGGGGGGGTGAGGAAAATGTTTTAGAATCAGATAGTGGCAATGGTTACATAACCTTGTGAATATACTAAAAACCACCGAATTATATACCTTAAAATGTGAATTGGATGGTATTTGAATATCCCTCAAAAAGAAATGAGAACAAGATGATATAACTAACAGGTGGTTCTGAATATGAAAGAAAACATCTACAAGGCTAGGCCAGGCACACGGGCTCACACCTGTAATCCCAGCACTTTGGGAGGCTGAGGTGGAAGGATCATTTGAGCTCAGGAGTTTAAAACCAGCCTGAGCAACATAGCGAGATCCCATCTCTATAAAAAACTTTTAAAAATTAGATGAGCGTGGTGATGAGCACCTGTAGTCCCGATTACTTAGGAGGCTGAGGTGGGAGGATCACTTGGGTCCAAGAGTTCAAGGTTGCAGTGAGCTGTGATATCACTGGCCTCTAGCCAGTCAGCAGAGTGAGATCCTGTCTGGAAAAAAACAAAAAAAAAATCCCTGCTGCATCCTGGCAAGCCAGTCAACCATTTTAAGAAAAAATGTGCTTAGGCTGCTGGGTACAGTGGCTCATGCCTATAATCTTAGCGCTTTGGGAGGCCAAGGCAGGAGGATCACTTGAGGCCAGGGGTTTGAGATTAGCCTGGGCAAAATAGCAAGACCTTGTCTCTACAAAAAATAGAAAAATTAGCCAGGCATGGCAGCATCTGCCCATAGACTCAGCTACTCAGGAGGCTGAGGCAAGAGGATCACTTGAGCCAAGGAGTTTGAGGTTGTAGTGAGCTATGATGATGTCACTGCACTTAAGGCTGGGTAACAGCTTGAAACCCTGTCTCAAAAAAAGAAAAGAGAAAAAGAAAAAACAATCCTATATTTAATTTAAATCAAAAGTGAACCCCAAATAGAATACAGTCAAATGACACATAGTCACCAAATTGAAACATTAAATTATTTTAATTTAATTGATGACTCATCACAAACACATAGGTACAAAAGGGAATGGAAACAGCAGCCAGGATGATGCTGATAGTGTGGCCACCAACAGCTCTGAGAAGACCACAGCTGGTCCGAGCAGAGGCCACATGGCCAAGCCAGACCTTGGAGAGGACTGGGTAGGCCCTGAGGTCTTCTACAAGAATAATAGCAGTCCACAATGACCAAGCATCTCTTTGCCAATCCTGACAACAACCTCCAAGGGAGGGGATTATTATCAGTCCCCTTTCACAGATAAGGAAACTAAGGCCCAGAGTGGTTAAGAATTTGCTCCAAGTCACACAGTAAGGAAAGGATGGAGCTTGACTTCTTGAAGACATTGCCCTGCAGAGCAAGTCTGGATGTCTGCATTCTGATCTTCTGCTGCCCTTAACCCATCCAGTGACCTCGGGCAGGTCACTCATGGGGCCTCAAGCTCCCTGTTTGTAAAATGTAGAGAATGAATTCAGCCTGTGTCTCTGCAAGTACGGAACACAAGAAACTACTCTCAAAGAACAAACGGGCATCTCTGATGAGATACCAGACATCACTTAGCCCAGGGCAGGGCAGGGGCCAGGGAGCCGCAGCGGAGAGCTGGGGAGGCTGCATTTGCCGAACCGAGGAAGCGCCCTGGGTACCACGGGGCTGCAGTTAGTGACTCACCAGATTTTCACAGCACTGTTTCTCATCAACAGTCTTTCAGGGTTTCATACAATAAGGAATGATTTCTCACAGCAGTCATTGGGCCTCCTGAGCTCACAGGTGGATACCTGATGAGACCCAGGATGCAGTAACAAATGCCTCCAACCAGCGTCTTGTGCTCCACGTGTGACCTGGACAAACACCACTGGCCAGCTGGCGTGGCCCACCTCACCCGCCTGCCACTCCCCAAGCTTGCCCACCACCAGATGGGCTCCTGCCATTCCCACAGTCTGGAACACCCTTCCCTCTCCTCTCTGCTCACCAGCCTGCCCCACCTCCTCCAGGAAGGGTGCCCACCTCAAACCTCAGGACACGCGCCTTAGTGCATGACCTGGACTGTCTTCTCCTGGCTGGCGAACACCTGAAGACTCGCCCCCAGGATCCATGAGGGATGAGCTTGTGTGGGGGAGTGTGTGTCCTCCCGCCACCACCCCTGCACCCAGCACGGAGCTGGGCCATGCTCTGGGCGTAATTTCAGCCCTCACTACCAGGAAGCTTGGTCTCGGGATCCCCCTCTGTGAAATAGGGGTACACATGCCCTTCCAGGCGATGAAGAAAAGAATGAGCTAATATTCATCTAAGGTTTGAGTTCCCAGTAAGAACTATACTACAACAAAGGCGTAATTATTCTAATATGATTTTACTGTAACCTGAAAGGAACCAGCTTTGTAGCCCTGGAATCCACCTTGACAATGGTGGTGGCTGTATCTTCACTGAGAATCCTTCACCCTGCCCTGCAAACCCTGTCCTCACCCTTCCATCCAGGGTACCTGAATACCTCTTCCCAGGATGTCATTCTCCCATTCAAGAATCTCCATGCCAACAAATAGCCAACAGGTGTATGAGAAAATGCTCCGTATCACTAATCATCAGAGAAATGCAAATTAAACTACACTGAGATATCATCCCACTCCTGTTAAAATGGTTTTTTATCAAAAAGACAGGCAATAATGAATGCTGGTGAGAATGTGGAGAAAGGGAGAACTTCTACACTGTGGGTGGGAATGTAAATTAGCACAGCCACTATGGAGAACAGTATGGACGATCCTCAAAACACTAAGACCACAACTACCATATGACCCAGGAATCCCACTGTGGGTATATGTCCAAAAGAAAGGAAATGAGTATATCAAAGAGATGTGTGTACTCCCATGTTTATTGCAGCACTATTCACAACAGCCAAGATACAGGATCAACGTAAATATCTATTAACAGATGAACGGATAAGGAAAATGTGGTACGTATGCACAATGAAATATTACTCAACCATAAAAAATAATGAAATCCTGTCATTTGCACAGCATGGATGGAACTGGAGAACATATGTTAAGTGAAATAAGCCAGGCACAGAAAGACAAATATCGTACGTTCTCACTCGTACGTGGGAGCTAAAAATAATTGAACTCGTGGAGAGAGAGAATAAAATGATGGTTACCAGAGGCTGGGAAGGGTAGCAGGGAATGTGGGATAAAGATGGGATGTTAACGGGCACAAAAACACAGTTAGACGGAAGGAATAAGATCTAGCATTTGAGGCTGGATGCGGTGGCTCACACCTGTAACCCTAGCACTCTGGGAGGCTGAGGTGGAAGGATCATTTGAGCTCAGGAGTTTAAAACCAGCCTGAGCAAGAGCGAGACCCTGTCTCTACAAAAAACAGAGAAATGAGCAGGGCATGGTAGCATGTGCCTGTAGTCCCAGCTACTCGGGAGGCCGAGGCAGGAGGATCGCTTGAGCCCAGGAGTTTGAGGTTGCTGTGAGCTAGGATGACGCCACGGCACTCTAGCCGGGGCAACACAGTGAGACTCTGTCTCAAAAAAAAAAAAAGAACTGATGAAGGCTTGAGGTGATGGCTATCCCAATTACCCTGATTTGATCATTACACGTTGTAGGTTTATATTATCCCAATTACCCTGATTTGATCATTACACGTTGTATGTTTGTATCAAAATTTTATGTGTGGTGCTTAAATGTGTACAACTATCATGTATCCATAATAATTAAAAATTTTTAAAAAACAGACTGAACCCACCATCTGCAGCCTGGGTATCACCAAGAAGGATCCGGTTACCACCTCCCCTTTTAGACGTCCCTGTTGCCACTCTCCACCAAGCTGAGCCAGACTGCTCATCCTTCCCTGCAACTCCCTTCACTTTTCCACCTCTGTATTTCTGCTGTTGCTGTTAAGTAGAATGTCCTCCCTTATCCTCAAAAACTCCCATCAACACCGCATTTCAAGGTCTTGTTTAAATGCCTCTGCTCCACAAAGCCGTTGCTCACATCCTCAACTAATGAAATTGTTTTGCCCTTGAACTCCCACTGCATTTCTGCTGGCTCTGTCAGGCCCCTGTTCTGTTGTCTCACAGGAGAGTTGTTCATTCCTTTGTCTCTTCCTGGCAGGGTAGAGTCCCTGAGGGCAGGAATTAGGTCCCACTGGGATGGGCAGCCTGTTAAAGAGGGCACAGGAGGCCAACAGACTCAAGTTCAAATTCCAGCACAAGATTTGTTGGCGATGAGAACCCAGGCAAACCACTGTAGCCCATGGAGCCTCAGTTTCCTCTTCTGTGAGTGATGTGAAAACACCGCCTCCCCAGAACTGTTGAGAAAACCAGATGCAATCATTCCTGGGACAAATACTTCCTGAGGATCCACTATAGTGCCAGAGCTGCCCGGGGACAGGGTAGTGAGCAAGACAGAGTCCCTGCCCCCAAGGAACTTACACTCTAGTGTGGAGAGAAGGACAGTAAGCACAGAGACAAATACTAGAGGGAAAGCTGCCCTCGAGAAAACAAAATGGTATAATGGGAGAGCTGGTAACTGAAGTGGGGACAGGGGCAACCCTTACTAGGGTGGTCAGGGAGGACTTCTCAGAAGAAGTGATGTTTAGCTTGAGACAAGGATAAAAAGAGCAGGGCATGCAAAGATCTGGGGAAAAGACGATCTGGGCAGAAATCACAGCAAGAAGAGCCTATTGACACACCTGCCGGAGCTCAGCAATTAGCTCCCTCCTCCCTCTGTCACCTTCCCATCCCATCCTCTGCAGAGTAGCACACAGACAGACACAGCACACGGTGAATAAATGTTTGCCAGAGCGAACCTGACAAAATAAGCCATCTTAGGGATAAATTGGAATGCGACAAAAATATGCATCTCAGCAAAAAACAGTCAATGGAGATGAGGCAGGTGCCAATTAAAAGGATCTTAAATTCAGCTTCGTCTTTGAGGATAATAAACACCTTTCGCAGCACCTGCCTCTCAGAATAGACCACAATTTCCTAACCTGTAAAGGGAAAGCGAGCACTGATGTCGTCTGAGTCACTACATTTGCAGCTCAGGGCTTGTCAGGGGCTGGAAGCCAGAATGACGGCTTGGCCGGACCCCTTCTTCACCCGCTTCCCTCCCTCCTGTCAGCCGGAGCCTCGCTTACGCTTACGGTGCTGGAAGCATTTGATGGTAATAGACTCCTCGGCCCCTTAGAGCACCTCCCCAATGCTAACACTTTCATACTTGAGCAACGCAAGCTTTCGATGCCACAAAATTACCTGGTTATCTCTCTGATCTCTCCGCAACATTTTTATTCCTCTGCCAGCATATACTTTTTGAAACTGCGTAATTATCCATGTGGTTCAAAGAATAGTTTTTTTTCTTCTTCGAAAACACTGCTTCAGGTGCCAGTGACACATAGAGTAGGCAGGCAACTTGGGGTGAACTACTTAGCCACTGCTTCTCGGGGCGCCTGCCGGTCTGTGCTGTGAGCAGGGGGTGTAGGATGCACCCCAACACGAGGTGGGGGCTGAGGCAGATAGGGCCCCTCTGGTGCAGTGGCACTTCTGCAGGAATCTCCGTTTCCAGCTGGCTGCACTCAAATTTCCAGGCTCCTGCTGTGAGTTCCTTCATGGGTGTCCCTTGGGGTCCCCAACTCACCAGAATCCCCTTATCCAGGCCAGACAGCCCAGACTTTTCTATTTTTGTTAAGGCATGATCAGGTTTCAAGCTGCACACCCCTGATAACCGATCAAAGCCCCCCACAACTGATCACTGCCCACCTCTCCTAGCCCCTCCTTCCTCACATGGCTCCTGCCTCTGGCCCCACCTCCTGACAAGGCCACACCCACACAGGCCCTGGCACACAGAAGAACAGAAGGTGCCAAATCGCTTCTTCCCTGGGCTCCCTAATCTTGGTCTCACATCCATTCTATGCCCAGCAGTGATCTTCGTAAACCCAGCCCAGATCATGTCATTCTCTTGCTCAGAAACCGCCACCCAGATTAGGCACACACGTTCACCTAGCTTACTGAATTCAGAGGCCGCGCAAGACTGAAGATACGCATTTCTCTACAACAGCGTTTGCTACCCCCAAACCAGCAACTTGACTTGGTTCCCAACCCGCAAAACAAAGCCTACCCCCAGGCTGCTGGTGAACACAGGGATAAGAACATGGACTGTGCTTGGGTTCAAATCCCCTCCCTGTTGACAATGAGCAGAGGTGGCCTTGGAGAAACTGCTTAGCCTTTCTGTGCCTCAGTTTCCTGATCTGTAAAATGGGGCTAATAATAGAAGTTACCTCCTAAGGCTGAATGATGATTAAATCATGGGGTTGTTGCAAGAATGGATGTGAAACGACTTGGACAGTTTGGCAGAGCCATAGTGGGTATCAAGTAAACCCAAGCTCTTGTTATTTTTCACGGGTCATTTTGACCCTATGCGATTTTCACTTTTCAGGCTCTCCAACCTAACCCTGCATGAGATAGGACCTTGTTGCACACACCACTTACGGTGACACTACAGGCCCTCCTGCCTGGGTGGGAGTGAGAGCGGACCGCGTGCGAGAAGTGGTGTGTGTGGAAGCATCTCCCTCCACTGGCAGCCACAGTCACTACTAGCACCTCTGGGAGAGCAGCTGGTGCTAAAACGCTGCCATCGCCAACGAGGAAAATACTGCATTACTGCTAAGAATCAACCTTAAGACTAGTCAATAATTAATACAGGTTTGCAGTTCATGCCTGTGGTTTTGTGTTGGTTCGTGGTTTTTTTAGTGCAAAAGGTTTCAATTTATAGTTGTGAATATAACTTGTGTGTGTTTTTCTAAGTAGATTCACAAGATAACTAAAAATTCACTTTTTCTCAGAAAAAACAACTACAGCTATGAGCATCACATGGAAGAGTCCCACAATCATAAGGCTGAGCGGTAAATAAATAGAATCAAAGACATCATCACACATCATAAATCCATGCACATAAAGCGTAAAAACAAAGCAAGCTAAGCTATATTGTTTAGAGGTGCATATACAGATGCTAAAACTAAAAAAAAGCAAAAACTAAGGAAAAGTTCATCACAACAGTGAGGATACTGGTTACCTCTGGGGGTGCGGAGACTCCTGGGGATTGTGGTGATGTTCTATGTCTAGTATTTGTTTCATAAATACCTGAACTGTGTGTATATTGTTTTATGTACTTTCCTACCTGTACATAAATTTTCATAGCTTTTTTTAAAAAAAAAAAGAAGAATGATTGGGTGAAGGCCAATTAGGAAGGTCTGGGAGGCCTCTCTAAAGAATAAGAATTTAGGCTGGGTGCAGTGGCTCATACCTATAATCCTAGCACTTTGGGAGGCCAAGGCGGTAGGATCTCTTGAGGCCAAGAGTTTGAGACCAGCCTGAGCAATAGGGAGACCCCGTTTCTACAAAATATATAGAAAAATTAGCCAGGTGTGGTGTGTGCCTGTAGTCCCAGCTACTCAGGAGGCTGAGGCAGGAGGATCACTTGAGCCCAGGAGTTCTGGGCTATAATGCACTATGCCCACCGATGTCCACACTAACTTTGGCATCAATATGGTGAACACTTGGGTAGTACAGGGGACTACCAGGTTACCCAAGGAGGGGTGAGCCAGCCCAGGACGGAAAGGGAATAGGTCAAAACTCTCATGCTGATCAGTAGTGGGACTGTATCTGTAAATAGCCACTCTACTCCAGACTGGGCAACATAGCAAGACCACACCTCTAAAAAACAGACCCTGCTTCTAAAAAAAAAAACAAAACAAAACCTAATCCCCAATATGAGAGCATTTGGAGGTGGGGCCTGGGAGGTGATTAGGTCATGAGGATGGAGCCCCCATCAATAGGACTAGTGTCCTTATAAAAGCGACTCCAGAGAGGTCCCTCCCCCCTTCCACCATGGGAGGACATGGGCGAGAAGACAGCTGTCTATGAGCCAGGAATTGGACCCTTCACCACACAGCAAGCCTGCCAGCACCTTGATCTTGGGCTTCCCAGCCTCCAGACTGTGAGAAATAAATTTCTACTGTTTATAAGCTACCCAGTGTATGGTACTTTGTTATAACAGCCTGAATGGACTATGACAACTAGCAACTAGCGGGTAGAGGCTAGGGGTGTTGCTAAACATCCTACAATGCACAGAACAGCCCCCCACCACAAAGAATTATCCAGCCCAGAAAGTCAATAGTGCCAAGATTGAGAAATACCAGCCTAGGGCTGCAAAGCCTTCCTTGCAAATACATACTGACCCCTCAAGGGTAAAAAGTCCTCTCCAAGGGACACAGGAGAGAAGGAGGAGAAGGGTCATTCTTGGCCTCCAGGACCTCCAGTCCAGAGAGAGCACATCCAGAGAAGGCATTTTAGGCAGAAGCTTCCAGTCACCCCTCACAGCACACCGTGTAGGGAGCAGAGTTGGGAGAGAGCGTAATCCTTACACGTGAACTCAGAGTACACTTGGGAGAGTGGCACGGGCTCTGCGGTGGGTATCTCTGCCCCCTCCCTGCCTGCCAAATCCCACCTGCTTCTCCAGAGAGGCAGGGAGCCAAGGGTGGCAGATCTGAGGCCTCAGCCCTCGTGGTGGACAGAGACAGGCAGGCTTGAGTGAGAGCCCATTCCTGCCTCCACACCTTCAGGGCTGGGCTGGGCTGGCCCTCAGGACTCCCAAGGCCCAGGGACAGGGCAGCAAAACATGTTCCCCTCACCCCCAGCAGCTGCCAGCCTGCTCAGCCCTGCGCCAGGAACTGCAGGTCAATAAGCCCCTAGAGGGCCAAGACCCCGCCCCGTCGGGCCAGAAACGCTGCTCCAACCACAGCCCCTGGCTTCACCCTCCCCCGGTGTGTGTGTGAGAGGAGAGAGTCTGTCGCCCCCTCCAGACTGGGCACTCCCAGGGCACTTGGGTCCTCTGGGCAGGGCACCCACAGCAGATGCTCGATGTGTGTTTGTTGAAAAAGGAGCCAGTGGCAGTTTCTAAACCAAGAAAAGACATGCGGCAGTGAGTGCTTCCTGAGTAGCCCTGTTCCAGAAAGGGGTTGCAAAATCAGGTGCCTGCGGGGCCCAGACAGGAATGTCAACGCAGGAAGGAAACCCGACAGGGAGTGGGAGCCCTGGTCAGGGCCTGGGAGCTCACACCCAGCGACAGCCCACTCAGGTCCCCTGCTGGGCTGGTGACAGGGCGCCATCTGCTGGCAAGTACAGGAGGAAAGCACTGGGCGAGCGCCGGAGACCCTGGGAGGGAGGGAGGAACGGGAGGCGCACCCCTCCTCCTCCTGGTCCGGATGATTTCACAGCTCCCAGCCTAGCTGTCCAGGTCCCTCCCTGGAACACATCATATCCGTATCCACATCCATGCATATTCTCACTCGCACACACATCCAGAGGCCTGGGGGCCACGCCCCTGCCCAGCCCCGCAGAAGCCACCAGGAGAAGGAAGTTACGAGTTGTAAATAGTAAGCCAGTGATTCTCAAAATTCTAGGCAGGGAAGAATCATACCAAGTTCATGTCAAAATGCAGATCCTACTTTTAAAGCTCTAGACTGGGGCCCACCAGTCTGTATGTTTAACCCATACACAGATGATCCTGATAGGAGGAAATCTTGTGACCCTGTGTTTGGCAAAGATTTCTCAGATACAACAGCAAAAGGACCACCTATAAAAGAAAAAAATGATAAACTGGACATCATCAAAATTAAAAATATGAGCCAGGTGTGGTAGCATGTGCTCGTAGTTCCAGCTACTTGGGAGGCTGAGGTGAGAGGATGGCCTACGCCCAGGAGTTTGAGGCTGCAGTGAGTTGCAATGACATTATTGCACTCCAGCCTGGGCAACATAGTGAGACCTTGTCTCTAAAAAATAAATAAAAATTAAAAATATCTGCTCCTCAAAAGACACTGTTAAGGGAATAAAAGACAAGGCACAGGCTGGAAAACATACTAGCAAAACACATATCTGATAAAGATGTGCATCCAGAATATATAAATAGCTTTTAAAACTTAACAAGAAAATGAAGCCAGGCA
>NW_012135747.1:254844-272341 GCF_000956105.1 Propithecus coquereli | reverse complement strand
ATGGATGAATCCCAAACATGTGACGCTAAAGTAAGTAAAAGAAGCCAGGCTCAAAAAGTTATGTTCTGTATGATTCTGTCTGCATGATATTCCAGAAAAGGCAAACCATAAGGATAGAAAATAGACACACCAGTGACTACCAGGTCCTGGGGGCTGGGGAGGGCTTGGCTGCCAAGGAGCACGAAGGACCTTTTGGAGGTGATACAAAGCTTCTAAATCTTGTTATGGTGATAGTTAAATGATTACGTGTGTTTGTCAAAATTCATAGAATCATATACTAAAGAGGGTGAATTTTATTTCTATATATAATAACTTGATAAAACAAACAAGTTCAAGTTCTGACAGAAGCATCTGGGAGGCTTACTAACATGCAACCACCAGGTCCCACCCTCAGGGGTTCTGCTTTCAAAGCTCTGGAGTAGAGCCCATGAATCTGCATTTTTAACCATCCCCCTACAATCCTGATGCCAGTTACCCAAGACCCACCCTTTAGAACACGTGTAGGAATGAAGGAACTGACCCAGTGACATTGCTCCTTAGAAACAGCCCATGGGTGCTGTCCCTATCCTCTCGTTACCACTCGAGACATCCTAACAATGGTGTAAATATTAGGTACCGTGGTAGATGTTCACCTGTGGTTATTTTCCTCCTTTTCAAGGAACAGGGTGGGCCCACTGTGGTTCTGAGCAGACCTGGGAGGAGAGGCAGGTGGGTGAGCAGAAGGAGGGAACTTCAGGTCCTTCAGGTGTCTCTGCTCTCCTTTTCATCCCCTTCCCTAGCCCCTAAATGAGGGCAGCAGGGTGCATGGGAAAGGCAGGGCTGTGCACCCTGCAGACCTGGGACAGCTCTGGCTCCACCTCTGAGCAGTTGTGTCAACAGCAAGTACTCGTCCACTCAGTCAGAAACTACTGCAAAGGAGGTAGAGGAGGTAAGTTGAATGCCCTTATGCAACAAGGCACTTAGAAACACTGGATAAAAAAAATGTTTCATAACTTTGTTTCTTCATCTGTAAAATGGGGATATTAGTATCACCTTTGTCAGAGAGTTGTCATGAAGATTAAGCAAGCCAAAACCAGTAAAGTGTTTACAACAATGTCTGGTATACTAATAAGAGCAAGCTCCAGGGATCAAAAATAGAAAAAAGGTCACACCCGTAATGCCGACACTTTGGGAAGCTGAGGTGGGAGGATCTCTCGAGCCCAGAGGTTTGAGGTTGCAGTGAGCTGTGATCCTGCCACTGCACTCCAGCCTGGGTCACAACCAGACCTTGCCTCCAAAAAAAAAAAAAAAAATTGGTACTGAGGGTTTACTGCCTTGGGCCGGTGTGATGGTCTGGGGAACCAAGGGGCTCAGGTTTAAAGGCCTAGAATGGATCAGAAATGCAGTGTTGGGCCTACTCGAGGTGGGAAGTCGAAGCTAAGACCCCTGCAGAAAGCTGGGATTTGGAAGGAAGGGGCGAAGGGGTAAACTGGAGAAAAAAATCCACTTTTTGATAATTAAAAAGCTATTTTGTCTTTGGGCACTGAATTTAAAAAACAAAAACAAAAATTTCCCCTAAGATTTTGAAATCACAGGCCTGTTCTTCCTTAGGGTTTGAATATTCACTTCCCTTAAGGTCCAGAAACACTTAGGGCTGAGAAATTAACAGAAGACATGCTTCTAGGCTGGTTACACTCGGGGCATTTGACAGAAGCAAAGACGACCCCTCCGGAGGACACACGGATGGTACTCCAGCAGACATCAATCAGCAGAGTCCAAAGTTACATGAAATCCACCCAGAACAACCCGCTGAGAGCAAGAGGCAATGGGAACAGCAGACTCGGACCCCTAAGAACATCCTCTCATAGAAGAAGCAGTAAACATTAAAAAACAAGTATAGTCAAATGATTAAAGAAATAAAAAATAGAGTTGAAAAAGTAAGAAAGAAATAAGATATCATTCCCTTAAATCAGAATTTTTTTTAGTAAGAAGAAAAAGATTTACTGGATCTGAAGAGAAATCAGAGTATATTAAATCAGGTTTTTTAAAGGACTAAATAAATAGAACTTTTGAAAATAAAAATATCTTAAAAATTGAAACTCAGTGGATGATTCAACAGATTAAACACAAAGAAGCAAATTGTAAAATGGAAGGTAGATCTGAGGAGAGCGAAGGAAGGCCCAGGAAGAAGTCTGGGCATAAGAGACACAGGAGGGAGAGAGCAAGGTGCCATGGGCTAATGGCTTAGAATTTTCTAGAAATGCATCCAGACAGGAATCCTCAAAGTCAGGAAGTACAAAAGGCTTCAGTGAGGAATAAAGGATATCAAGATATCGAAGGTGAACATGCCCAGCCCAGCAGCCTGACACACAGCAGGCCCCAGATAAAGGCTGGTTCCTCCTTTCCCAACCCTTGTCGGTCTCTCCTTCTGCCACCTGGGCAGCGCCCCTGTCCCAGCCTGGCATGCCTGCTCTTCCTCCCTGCTCCCAGGCCTCTCCAAATCCCTCTCCTTTGTAGTAATGATCATTCTTTAAAGTCATCCCCAAAGCACACAGCAGACTTAGGAGCCTCGGCTCTGGAGGGGAGTGAGGTACAGGGCAGCCTGGCCCGACAGAACACTGGCTGGAGGGAAGGTGAGGGCAGGCTGGGGCCCTTCGGGAGCACAGGACCTAGGGAAGCCCAGGGAGGAAAGCTTGGTTCAGGGGAGGGAGGCTGAGTACAGTGCAGAGTTCTCAACTCTGCAGGCTGGTGAGAAGAGTCTAACGAAGGTGCCCAGGAGGGGTGAGGGGCTGCCAGGAAAGCAGCTTCAACTCAAGCCGAGGGCCTACCAGGGCCAGATGGAAAGAAGCCCACTTCTGGGGGCTGCAGAAGCCTGCAGGGGGGTGAGAAGGGCTGGGACCCAAGCTCAGGTTACAGGAGGAGTAGTGAGCCTGGCTCCAGCGCCACCGGAGGTGCCCGGGGACTGCTAGAGGAGTGTGAGCGGTGCTTAGCAGGGTTACCCACCTGCGTAAGGTGAGAGCAAGCCTGTAACCGAGCTCTTCCAGCCCAGTCTCTACAGGGAATCTCCCATCCTGCAGCAACGCACCTGTGGCTTGCAGTGGCCACCCTGCCAGGCCTGCACACTGGAGGGCAGGGAGGGAGCCCAGCACAACGGGAGGAGCCAGGGAAGCCCACATCTCAGCCAGGGTCATGGGCTTCCAGAAGGTGCTAACCCTGAACTCTTGACTGTTGTTGGGACATGTGTTTTATTTCCACCTTCTAGAGCAGCAGGTTGTCCTTTATCTAAAATCTATTCTTTAAGTGTGATACGTTCATTGTACAACATTAGAAAGTGTGGAATAGTACTTTCTAACTCCCATTTCTATCTTGTTTTATTTCTATTTTCTTTTCTATATATACATACGCATTTAACATAATTGGTATCTTACTGTATATATAGCTTAGAATCCTTGGTTTTTTCCAATTCATGTTATACAAGACAATATGCCAGTCTTTATTCGGGCATAAAACAAAATGTCATGTACCATTGTTAATGGCTACATAAATGGCACTGTACAGCTGTAACAAAATTTATTTAAGCCATTTTCTGATGCTAGATGTTTAGGCTGCTTCAGATTGTTTGCTCTTTTACACAAGAACCATGTAGAGTTACTTCACCTATCTCTCAAGACCCAGTTCAATTCCCACCTCCTCCGGAAAGCCTTCCTGGACTACTTCAGCATGCAGCAACATCTCCCACCTCGGAATGATGACAACCTGTGGTCCGTACGACACAGCTTAGCATGGATCCTGCACCGTCTCATAGGTGGTAGGCTGGTCTCAGGTCCAGGACTCTACAGCACACATCCCTGGGAGCCTCCAAGGCACCTTGTACACAGCAGGTACTCAATACGTGCTAACTGCTTAGACTCCAGGCCCCTTAGATTGTATGAGCCTGGTCAGCTCCACTTTCCAAGGGTCAGGACTGAAGGTGCCCTCGGTGGCCTGGTTTGATATTTTACTTCTTCTCTGGCCACTGCAGAGGCACAAAGACTCCCTATGGCTCAACCCTAACCTTAAGACCCAGTCCTTCCACATGAAAGTCTTGGGCTCGGGCAAGATTGCCAGGGCTAAAGACTCTCCCAAGTTAACTAGAGCTTTGCTGTACTCATAACTTGGGTATCACCAACATCTGCCCCCACCCCAGGGCTGCACAGTAGGGAGAGGGCTCAGGCTCTGGTGCCAGACAGTCAGGGTTCCGATCCCAGACATGGTGGTAGTCAATTGGCTCTGAACTGTCAATCTGCTCTGAACTCCCTGCTCAAAGGCAATGAGAAGCAGGCCAAGCGGAGACCTGGCTGGCTGACACCTGGAGGAGGTGCATGTGCACAGGGGAAGACTTAGGCCCTACCACCAGCTTTCAGGGATGAGTAAAAATTAAAAATAATATAGCAACAATAGTAAAAATTAAAAAAATTATTTTGCTCCCTCCGTGCCAAGCACCTTGCAGACATGGTAAATTATTCCTAACCACTCTGGTGAGGTAGACACAGTTACCATCCCATTTTATGCCTGAAGGAAGAGGGGCTCAGAGAGGTTAAGCCATCTGCTAAGGTACCAGGTGAGTGGGTGGCAGAGTGGGGATTCAGATCCAGGTCCACGTGACCCAAAGCCTGGCTCTCACCTACAGTCTCAGTGGTAGAGAGCCTTGACCAGCCCTGTTAGTGACTGCGGCAGGATTCTAGAATCCCCTCACTGAGGCCCACAGCTTAGGGCTCCCCCTGAGACTTCCTTCCAACACCAACAACAATCTTCAATCTTCAGCGAGCTTGCTGACACAGGAGGTGCCTCTCTCAAGCAAACACCTCCACTGGCTTCCAAAGTGCCTGACACTGCACTAGGCTGAGGGGGCGGGCACGAATGACCACAGGGTCCCTGCCCTCAAGGCACGCTGAATGAGAGCCTCAGAGGAAGAAGGGAACAAGGGGTGGTGGGGGCTGGGCTGAGGGCTTCCTGGAAGAGGCAGTGACCAAGCGCATCCTGAAGGCTGGGTGTCCCTCCACTTCCTGTACCACCACTCCCTGCCACAGAAGCCTGCATTGCCGACACACCTGATGAGTAGCTGCTCGCAGAAATGCTCTGCCTGTCCAGTCCCTGGGTCTCAGCTAGGCAGTAACCACCGTGGAAATAGATGTTCCTTTGTGAGACAGAAATAGACACACACCCCCAACCTGCCTATGAAATCCCTCTTGTGTACCGAAGGCCTAACCCAATTCCACCTGTCCATCTGCATGATCATCCCCCAGGCAGGACTGTGCTCCAGGCCTCCCAGTTCCCACAACACGCCTGTAGCTCTACAGCGATGTCACATTCTAGTGAGCGAAACATAAATGCGTGCATACTTACACTAGCACACTAGCATGTGCACACACAGACACACACACAGGTCACTGCACCGTACCCCCTGCTGCCCCTTGCACAGGGCAGATGATCAGTAAATATCTGCTGAATTCAATTCAATGAGATGACTTGCTTAAATGCCTGGAGTCTTGGGGTGACTGATGGGATAAAATGCTATGACCAATTCAAAGCAAAAAAACATAAAACACGATTTAAGTGAAACAATGGAGTGTAATGTAAAGGGGCCTCCTGACTGGGCAACCTCAAAAAATTCCACTTTGCCACCTTGCCCATCCACCCCCTCCTCATCTGCAGATTGAGGCTCGCGGTACCCAGCAGGCATCACTCACCCCAGGGCGCTGTGAGGATTCAACAAGGTAACACTCAGGAGGCCCGGGCCAGGGCCTGGTACGCGGGTGCCACTCCACACTTCCAGCTGGTCCAAAGGCGCACGCACACTCAGTCACCGGCAGTCCAAGGGCAAGCAGACAGTCTCAGTGATTTTCAAACCTCTTTGACCATGACCCATAGTAAGAAATATGCCTTACACTGAGACCCAGTACACACAGACTATACACTGCTGCAATGACAGTTCCATGAAACACTTCGCGTGACGAGCGCGCACGTGAGACTGTCTCTTTCCTCTCTTCTATCTCATTGCTAAGCTCACCTCACCACCACCTCCAGGGCAGCGGGAGAGCCCTGCCCTCACTCACCCAGGGTGTCAGAGCCGTTCTCCACCGTCTCGTTGACCTTCCTCGCTACTCTGGCCACGGCCTCACCCATCTTCTTCAGCATGCAGACGCGGGTGTCCTGCTGCCAGCCCCCAGGCCGGTCTGCTGCTCACAAAGGGGCCTGTGCCTGGGGAAGACGCAGGGCCATGAAGTGTCTGCCTGTCAGCGGGGTCCCCACCCCTGCATTCACCCCCAGCAACCTCCTCCCCCAGCCCCGGGTTGCCAGGAAGCCTGCACAGAGGGCCCCAGGTCACTCACCTCCTCCTGCGGAGCCCAGAGCCCAGGCCACATCCAGCTCGGCCTTTGGAGTGGCTGCTCTGCCTGTCAGAGGGTGGGGGCACCTGGGCCCTACCGGCGTTCTGGGAGGACCAACACGTATGACCTCACCAGACCCAGGGTCCAGGCCTGAACCAGCGGCCAGGCAGGCGTGAGGACTCAGGTGTGCGCTGGCCTGTGACTCACTCAACAGGCGGGGCATTGGGGAGGAGGCGGGGCACAGCCAACTGCAGGGGAAAGACACCTGTCCCTCCATCCCACAGCCTTTGAGCTGGCACCCTGTCCATACCCCTCAGGACAATTCTCCAGCTCCCCTGTTCACTCCACTCACACCTGCCAGGCAGGAAGCAGGGACACAAAGGTAAATCAGACCCTGTGAGCCAATCAGAGCTCACAGGCTGGGGGGTGGGTGGTCTCTACAAACTCCCTTCCATGTGCCAATATGGGGATTGACAATTGGCCCGCAGACCTGATTACCAGCTGATGCTGAGTTTATCTGCAAGAAAAGGGAGGGGGAGGAATGGAAATGGGAGAAGGGAAATTGGATCACTAGGGGAGAAGAGGCTGAAAGAAGGATGAGGAAGACAAAATGATAAGGTGTTAAGATATAAAGACACAGAAATGTCCCCAACTCCCAGTTTATTACACAGAAGGAAATTAGGGCACAAAGAGGGGCTAAGTGACCTGGCCAAAGTAAAAACGAGCAAGTGGCAATAATCGGGTCGGCCCAGCTCCATATCCAGTGCTCACTTTTTGCAAAAGTCCCCCACATTGCCAATAGCAGCATTCATTCCACGGAGAGAGGAATGAACCTAAGGCCCAGGTCACACCCCTTTTTGCCTCAGACCCCAATCCCAGCTTCACAGACAGCTCGAGGAGCTGCAACGAACTTGCTCTGAGGGGCAAAGGCAAACGAATGGAAAGGGCAGAGAGGAGGGCCATGGGCGCAGTGCTCAGAGCTGGAACAGACACCAGGACAAAGTTCCCATGTGCTCAAGTGGACAAGCAGGCAGGTGAGGCCACGCCAGAGCTGGCCAAGCCCACCCATGTGCTTGGGGGAGTTGGTGTGAATATAGCATACGTGTGTGTTTCACCAAGGAGGCTGACACTGAAGGTTTGAGACACACGGTACAGTGGGGAAAGACTGTTTTGTGGAGACTGGCCTAATGCCCAACTCAACCATTTATTAGCTGAGAAGCCTTAGGAGAGTTTCTTAGCTGCTCTGAGCCTGTTTCTTCATCTGAGTAGATCTAGTAATACCAACCTTGCTGGGTTAATATGAGGATTGAACAAAATATATATACCTATCTATCTAGCTTGGAGTCTAGGACATTTAAATATTCAATAAACCACAGTTGAGAAAAGAAAGCAGTATATGTGCAGCTATAACACCAGCATCTAATCCCAGTGTGACTCTGAACAAAAAACTCAGTGGAACTCAGCTTAGAGGAATGAGTACAATTTCCATCTCTCCACCTCCAGGAAGTCTTCCCTGATTGCCTCAGTGTTTTCTCTCCTCCTTCTGAGTTTCAGTAGCACTTAATGACTTAGCACACATCATTTGGGTTATTTATGAGCCACACACACACTTGTCTCCCCTGTTGGCCTATGGGGCAGCTTGGGGCAGAGAGCAGATCTATACTGTGCTTCTCACCTTCACTGTACATCAGACACTGAACATAGATGCTTAATTAGTATCCCCCAATGGTGATGATCAGGATTAATGGACATCATTTGGGTTGCAAATCTGAATACAGGTCAGATGGCTCTTATGGCAAATCTAAGACACTGTCTAAATGGAAAAGGGTCATAAATTCAAATGCTTAAAGAGGCCAAGTGGGCAACCTGCAAAAGGTGGGCCAGTACAGGACAATAGGGAATAGAAAGGACTGTGGCAAACTGGACCCAACACCTTCACTGTGCTGCCTTTAAGACCACCCCTTAAGCCTGAATCACAGCCATGTTGCTGGAGTCTTGGTGTCTTATTCTAACCTCTTTAAGAATGGGAAAACTGAGGACCTAAGAGGGGAGGTGAACCAGCTAGATGAAAACAAAGAACCAGCCGGGCACAGTGGCTCACGCCTGTAATCCTAGCACTCTGGGAGGCTGTGGCAGGTGGATCGCGTAGGTCAGGAGTTTGAGACTAGCCTGAGCAAGAGTGAGACCCCATCTCTACTAAAAATAGAAAAAATTAGCCAGGTATGGTAGTGAGCACCTGTAGTCCCAGCTACTCAGGAGGCTGAGGCAGGAGGATGGCTTGAGCCCAGGAGTTTAAGGTTGCTGTGAGCTAGGCTGACACCATGGCACGCTACCCAGGGTGACTGAGTGAGACTCTGTCTAAAAAAAAATAAAAATAAGAAGAAAGAAAGAAAGAAAACAAAGAACTTAGGTCTCTTAATTCCCAGACTGGCACTCTTTCCACCATGTTATGCCTTCTTCTCCCTTCCCCGTCTCCAATATTCATCATCAATAGTCATAAATGTTTATGGAGCATCTACTGGCATGGGGCATGAGAATGAAGAGGGAGGAAGGAAATACAGGAAATGGCTCTGACTTGTGATTCTGATGAGGAAGAGCTCTCTGAAGAACAGCACTGAGGCAATCCTGGCCTCACAGCACAGAGAGAAGGGAAGGGAAGGGAATTGCCACGCTGCCAGAGTCTGTGCTAACCCTGGTGGGACCCGCAGGCTTCTTTCAAACAGGCGCTATTCCTGCAATTCTACTAGCTGCCACCAGGTGGAGGGTGCCTTGGGCCATTGATGAAAACTAGTCAGATTAAAAATCTCACTACTGGTGGCAAACTCAAAACGCCCTGTCATGTGTGTCAGCATGGACACAGGAGCTGGAACAGGAACAACATGTAAAATCTGATATCGGAGAAATTCACTAGGAAGAAGGACCCCTTATATTCCAGAAGATGCTCTGAGTACAGCAGAGATGTGCCTGGGGTACAATCCAAGCAGCGTCAGCACCATTTGAGCAATCAGTGCAGAAGGCAGCTCTCCTGGAACCATAACCCAACCACAGGGCCCCAGGATAGCCCCAAAGACCAGAGTTATGGGATCCTCGAGGCCTATGGTCAACCCCACATGCAGGGATGACGGAAGCAGCGAGTTAGAGAGTGTCCCAAAGGGGAGAAACAGGCACCAATCAGCCCACCTGGGGGAGATCTGGGCTTGGGCGCCCAAGCCAGATGGTACTACTAACCCTGCCAGTCCCAGGCACTGGAAGGGGGCCTCAGAAAATGTAAAGGAAAGCACTCCAAATCCCAACGACCCTTCAGCACAGAGTCTCAGCTCATACTCACACTACTGCTGTCTTTAACATAGCCCTCTCCACACACCCCCAACTCCCTGTTCCTCAGAGTGAGCATCATGGTCCCAGGAAATGTTTAAATCCAACAAACCTCTCCTGGGCACCTTCCATAAGGCCCACACCAGGGGAGTAAAGGTACAAAGATGGGGTATGGGCCAGAACAAGCTCCCACTAAGAGACAGCAACACCAAACCCAGGGGGTCGGGTGAAGGCACATGGCATGGGCAGGGGGAAGGAGCAGAGAAGGTCTGAGCAGCAGGTGCACAAAGGGATTTGGGAGCGAGGGAGACAGTGGTCAGTCTGTTCCCAGATTACTGGGGAGGGGGCTATAGGCCTCTTATAAACCTGTCCTCTGTTTCTCTGTAGGGAACTAAGAGAAGTTTTTTCAGGAAAGTAGCCTAATCCAACCAGACTTTTGGGAAGTTATCAGTGTTGGGAGCAGCCCCATTTGTAAAATGGAAATACGACCTCTCTCACTGAGTTGTTGTGAGAAATATAATAACTGATATGTAACTTTTGAGAACAGACTTTGCAAACCATTAAGTGCTTCCCACACTAAGGCATTACCAATAGGCGATTAAACAAGTGCAGAGAGGAAGTTTGAATATAATATAAATTGGTTGGAGGGGAAAAGTCCTGTTTTATGGGAGCTGGCACTACAGCCCTCCTGTCCCTACAACCTGGTTTCACCTGGATACAACGCTGGAGGAGGGATGATTTTTGCTTAAACCCTGACCGTGGTCCCCTGACTCCCGCCCTTACCAGCAAGAATTCTACCTTATCTGCGGTCCCAAGATCTCTGCAAAGGAGCCACTGCGACACCCCGTCCGCACCAGCTGCTCCTATATTTAGTTACTGGTGTGGTCAGCTGGGAACTTTAGAGCCTGGCAGCCGCTCCAACGAGCAACCGGAGCCTCCTGAGCCATATGTGCGAGCTGCCCCCACCGCTGGCTGCAGCCGGCCTCTCCACCGTGCCAAGCCGGGAGCGGTGGGGAGGTGAGGGACGGAGGGCTTGATGGGACCCAAGTAGACCCAAAGGCCCACTGGAGACCAGAACAGAGTTGACCCACTTTCCCATTCAAGGGGAAGAAGCCCTCTGGGGCGTGAGCTGGACCAGCTGGCGCCTCTTTTTTGCGCCATAGGGTTCGGGGAGCCCTGCGCGTGCTCCCTCATGAGTAGGCATCCTCGGACTGTACCTCTCAGGACTGTGCGCCGTGACCATCCAGGGTCCCCGCGCCCCACGCGCCTGGCCCCGCCTCACCGCCCGGTGCCCACAGCCAATGGCACCGGCAGGCGGGGAACGGGGAGAATAAAGCAGGCTTAGGCGGGGAACGCTGGTGATCGTAGAGGGCCGGGGGCTCCGCGCTGCCCGGAGAGCGAGAGCACGCTCTGGGGCAGGCGTCTGCAGCTCCCCAGAGCGGGAAGAAAACCACGAAAGTGTCGCTTCAGGGACGAAATGCACAGCAGCCTCTCCCAGCAAGGGCGCCTCCCCCGGGAATGGAGGCCCGCCAGGGAGCGCTTCCCTGGGCTCCTATTCTCTGGCACCGCTGCGCCCACTCCCCCGAGCCATCGGAGTCCAGCAGCGGTGTGCCAGCGAGAGCCGGCGCGTGCCGGGCCCCTTGGCACTGCAGGAGCCGCGGCTGGTGCACCGCTGCCCTTTTCCACCGGGTGACCTGGGGGAGGGGACGGTACACTGCAAAAACCAGGGCACTTCTCTCCCTCTCTCCCCCAGCCCCTGCAAAGCTTAGCCTCAGACCACGTTTACTTTGCGGGGCACCAAGCGTGTGGTCCCGTTCCGGGCCGCTTTCGGCTCCACTTACGGCGACAATGCCTCCTAGCGCCCTGCGCAGCGCAGTCACACTCCCTCGGCCGCCGGCGGCGCCCCATGCGAGTTCCGCGCTGGCGGGGCGGGGCGCGCGGGGCTGCGGGCTGAGCGCGCACGGCCGCTCGGCCAATCGCCGCGTCAGGACGGGCGCCGGGGCGGGAGCAGGCCCGGGGCCCGGGCCGCGCGCAACCAATCAGCGCGCTCCCCCGCCCTCCGCGGCCGGCAGCGGCGCGCGCCTAAAGGAGGCCCGCGCGCTCGCGTCCGCAGGGAGGGTCTGCTTTGTGCGCGGCTTCTGAAGGGAGGATGCTGGGGAGAGCCGAGGTGTAGACCGGAACGGGCAACACATCCCAGGATCAATGGCACTGAGGCTCCAGATCTGGGTGTCTCGAGGAAATGGAGTCGAACTAGCCGGATCAGGGGTCATTTGAAAAACGCGAAGATGGAGCATAGGGAACTTTTCATGTGATGTCCCTGGTGCCCATTCAGGTTTTTAGAGACAATAATTCTGGCTACACTAAGTGACCTCACCCCTATAAAGCCTAATGTTCTTATCTATAAAATAGGAACTAAAATATATAAATGCCTACTTCACAGGCCGTTGTGGGGATTAATGCATGGAATGTCTAATGCAGTGCCCACGTCCAGATGTGATAGCTGCTCAGGGGAAGGGAGCTGCTGCACAGGCCTTGCTTTATGGAGAGCTCACCGCAGGCCCTTTGCAGGACATACAGGAAGACAAAAGAGATGAGGCCCCTGCCTCAACCAGATGATGACCGTGTCAAATGCTCTAATGAAAAGAAATACGTACGTACCAAGTATGGAGGCGGCGGGGGGAGAAGTCCTGAAGAAAGAACATTTAATTCTGCCGCTAGGGGTGGCAGACAAGGGAAAACACATTCCCTTGGGCCTTGATAGATGTTAAGGGTTGAACTCTGTCTCCCCCAACCCCACCACCACCACCACCAAAAAAGATAAGGTCTTAACCCCCAGGACTTCAGAATGTGACCTTTTTTGGAAATAGAGTCACTGCAGATGTAATTAGTTAAGATAAGGTTACACTGGAGTAGGGTGCACCCCTAATCCGATGTGCCCGGTGTTCTTATACAAGAAGAGGTGTACAGAGAGTCAGGCGGGAAGAACACCATGTGATGACGGAAGCAGAGACTGGAGTGATGCATCTGCAAGCCAAGGAATGCGGAGGAGTGTTGGCAAGGATCAGAAGCCAGGAACAGGCAAGAAATAAATTCTCCCTCAGATCCTCCAAAAAGGAACCAGCCCTACAGATAGTTTGATTTGGACTTATAGCTTCCAGAACTGTGAGTCAATAAATTTCTGTTGTTGTGGCAACTTGTTACAGCTGCTCTAGGAAACAAATACAATAGGTTAGTAGACTAAAAGAAAGAGGATGGTAAATATGTCCAAAGTCAGTCTTTCAAAACTGAATGCTTAGTATATGCAAGGCCCCATGTCTCAAGGTATACTAAGATGAATCAGACACAGACTGTGCCCTCAAGTTGTGTGGATGCCTGAGCAGGCATGTTTTCTGACTTTTTACTGCTGAATTCCTGCCAGATATATACCAAGTACCAGATACAAATAACAAACGGGTGGAGTCTCATTCTGCCCAAGCCAAGATGCTTGTTACTCTGGACAAAGCAGACACAGCTACTTCTGTTTTACTAAAGACCAGCCTGACATTTCTGGCCAATGTTTCCACATGGATGTCTTCTCTCCCCTGCTAGGCCACATGCAGACCTGAGACAGCTAGTACAGTGTTTCTGTGCACATAGTAAGGGTTCAGTAAATACTGCCGACAATGGCCCCAGCCAGGGATTCCCCACATTCATGCTTTACCTTAGTCAGTTCCCTGCCCCAGGAAGTTTATCCTGGACCCTCCAACCCCACAGAGACAAGATTCCTCCCCGGCTCAAATGCTACCTCTTCTATTCTTACTGTGTTTGCCTCTCCAGAGTACTTACTGCGTTATACCCATTATTATACCATCTCTGCACAAGACTCTGCCTGATTTCAAATACCAGAGCTTGGCACATGCTAAGTGTTTGTATAAGTCAGTGTTTGCTGCATAATAAAATACCCCACAACTTAGATGTCGCTTAAAATGACAGCCAATTTACTTTATGATTTCATGGGTCAGATTTTAGGCTGGGTTTGGCTGGGCAGTTCTTCTGGTCTTAGCTGGACTCCCTCACGCATCTGGGGTCAGTTGCAGGGCAGTCAGAGGCCTCTGCTTCTGGGGGGTGGCTAGCTGTTAGCTGAGGCAAGTGGGCCACATGTCTCATCTACCAGCAGGCTAGCCCAAGTTTGTTCATATGGAGCTGCAGGGTCCCAAGAGCAAGAGTGGAATTGTGCAAGGTCTCTCAAGGTCTAGGCTCAAAATTGGCACTGCTTCATTTCCACAGTTGTCTTGACTAAACAAAACTGCAAGGCCAACCCAGATCCAAGGCTGAAGAAGAAATAGACTCCACCTCCTGATAGGAGAAGCAGCAAAGTCATATCACAAAGAACATGGGTCCAGGATAAGTGGAAAATTAGGGCTAATTTTGCAACCTACCACATGCCCAGTAAATATTCCTGCAATAGCTAGTACATAGTGGGTGCTCAGTAAATAGTATTTATCAATAGTGCTAAGATTTTCAATCACTATGTTTACTGACTCCATTCAATGCAATCAGTTGGCAAATTTTTATCCCTCACGACTAGGGTCTAGAAGCCTTAAGACAGTCATTGCTACCTTCAGCTTCAGAATAGCAAGTGAGGGGATAAGGAAGGTAGGACCATGCAAGGGAAGCCCTGGTGAGGCTTCTCATTGAAGCAGCTCAACTGTCTCCAAACAAACAGGCTCCTTTGCAGATATCAGAGCATCTTCAGAGGCTTTGGCCCTGTAGGGACCAGCTCCAAGCCTGGCCACCCGAGTTAGAAGCCATACACCCTTCACCTATGAATAGAGAAAGACTCAGATGTTTGCTAGGGCTTGGACACAGCCTGTGCTCATGCTTGAAAGCCTTGCAAGCCACCTGCAGAAACGAAAACTCTTGTGCTGTGACACATTGTTATACGGCTATTCCCTGGTGGGTCTGCCCTTCACTGGGCAGTATAAATCCTCAGGGCACTTGTGGAAGGGACACTACCCTATAGACAGAGCCAGCATCTCATCTCCTATGACCAAAGACCCTGACGGGGACCACTTCCCATCAAAGAATTTCTAGATGCAATCTCAAGGCCTGTTATGGGTTGATCTGTGTCCCCTCCCCACCTACCACTATACCCACACACACACACAGAAATGTGTTGTAGTCCCAAACTCTAGTACCTCAGAATGTGGCCTCAATTGGAAATAGGGTCTTTACAGAGGTAATCAGGTTAAAATTGAGGTCATTAGGATAGACCCTAATCCAATATGGTTGGTGTCCTTATTAAAGGAGGAAATTTGTTCACATACAGACATGCATAGAGGGAAGACAACACGAAGAGAGACAGGGAGAAGATGGCCACCTATAAGCTAAATGGAAAGGCCTGGAACACATCCTTTCCTCATAGCTCTCAGAAGGAACCAACCCTACCAGTACCTTGATTTCAGATTTCTAGCCTCCAGACCTGTGAGACAATGGATTTCTATTGGTAAGCCACCCCACTTGTGGTACTTCGTTACAGTAGGCCTGATATTATGCAAGGCCTTAATACACTATAAAACCTTAAATCTCTCCTTTTCCATTCTATTCTCCTTATATTAGCCCTTATCTCACACCTCTTAAGGGAGAAGTACGTTTGGATGGAAACAAAATGTGAAGTCCCATCAACAAGTGTGAGTCAGATACCCTTTCCCCCCTGCCCCTGCATTATCCTGTACCTTCCTGTGCCTTCCACCTAGAGCTGCACGCCTGCCTGGAGCTGAGTTACCAACAGCCAGGAACTCGAGGTCACTGCAAGTCACTGTCATCCTAAGGCAGAAAAACAATTCACCCAGTCCCTCTTCCAGAAGGTTCAGCCTGGTGAGATGTGCCCACCACAAACCCCTGCCAAGTACTTCGGGGTTTGCAAAAATGAGCAAGTAGCAGTCAGTACCCTCAAGGCACATGCGCTCTACTATGGGAAATAAGATTGATACAAAAAATGACTCTCAAAAAGCATTTCTCAGGCTTCAGCCATTGCCATGCCAACTTCCTGATTTTTGCGATATCCGAGCCCCACCCAGTGGTGAGCTGGAGTCACTTACACAGACTCGGAGAGCTTGCTCATTCTGCACGTCTTTTCTCAATTCTGGGTTCAGTGCGATCACCTTGGTTACTTGAAATAGGCATGGTGGGAGAATTTCCACCACAGAAATCAGCACACACTGCAGATCGGAACCTTATTTTTTTCTTTGCAAGATGGTTTACCAGCACACTATACTATTATTTACTTATCTTTTTCTTTAAATTGACTCACTCTTTAACTTAAAAATGTTATTTTAAAAAGAAGCTTTATATCATTCCACAAATAGAAACTAGTATCACTTGCCATAGATAAAAAGTAACCTTAAAAATAAATATAATGAAAAATGAAACAATGTTACTAAATTCTAGCAAATTACTGTTGCCTGATAAATGGCTGAGCCTAAAGCCTATTCCCTTTGTTATAAAAGAAGTCTGACAAGTGTTAGGGACATGGGACTGACCCACTAGCCCCTTGGTTTATTCAGAATGATTGAAATAGATTTAAAAAGGAAATAACTCTTTCATATTAGCACTATTGTACCACCAAGAATATAGCTCCCATCTCCAAAAAGACTGTTGTATTGCAACAAAAAGAAATTGGAGTTCAGCAGTACCCAGTAAAGAGTTTCAAGAACAAATTGCTCCCAATATGCCCACCAACTGCAGTAAGAGATGATACTTGGATAAGTCTTCAAGGATGGGTTGAACTTCAGTAGGCACAGAAGGCCAAGAAGGGGGTGAGAGTGGAAAAGGAATAGGGAAGGGAAGACCATTCCTGGAGGAAGGCTCAGCTAAGCAAAGGCTTAAAAGCAAGAAAGCATAAACTATTCCGGGGTATACTAAGTATTCACATTTGGCTGAAGCTTGGGGTATAAGGAAGCAGTGAGAATGGTATGAGAAGGCACCCTGACCTAATCGTGAGAATCTTGGATGCCAGGAAGAGGAGCTGGTGCTTGGTTTACTGGGTGTTTCAGTTAGCTTTTGCTTTGTAACAAACCACCCCAAAATTTGGTGACTTACAGCCACAAATGTGTCATTTCTCTGTAGGTCGGCTGGACAGGTCTTCTGGTCTGCACTGTCTTGGCTGATTTCCGCAGTCAGCAGACACCTGGCTGGAGTTGGATGGTCTTGTTCAGCCTCACTCACATGTCTGGCAGTGAGCAGGGTGTTGGCCTAGAGGCCTCAGCTGTGATAAACTGTGGCCTTGTTCCACAGGGTCTCTCATCACGCAGGAGGCCAGCCAGGGCAGAAAGGCAAGCCTCAAAGCAAAAACTCTCTTAAAGCCTCAGTTTGTGGCACAAATTTGCTATTACCCCATTAGCCAAAACACGGCCAAGCCCAAAGTCAATATGGAAGAGCCATCCAGGGGTGTAAATACAGGAGGAGTAAACATATTAGAGATCATAACTGAAACAATTTCTCACAGTAGGTAATGGAGAGCTTTTGAAAACCTTCGTGCAAGGGGGTGATGCAATAAGAGAAGCACTTTGAGATGAAGAAATTGAGTATAGGATGACTTGTAATAATAATAATAATGTTTATACCCAAAATAGAACCATCACTTTTTCTTTTTTTCTTTTCTTCCTTTTATATATATTTAAAGTCCCAAGTAGCTGGGACTACAGGTGCAAGACTCCACACCTGGCTAATTTTTTAAAAATTTTTTACAGAGATGAGGTCTCACTATGTTGCCCAGGCTGATCTCAAACTCCCAGCCTCAAGTGATCCTCCCACCTTGACATCCCAAAGTGCTGGGATTACAAGTGTGAGCCACT
>NW_012135747.1:252046-254179 GCF_000956105.1 Propithecus coquereli | reverse complement strand
ATTTTTTCTCATTTCACCATGGACTGGTGACATTTTGGTGTCATTTGGTATGTCAGCGTTGGAGAGCCACTGTACAGGGCATGTACATGACACAGCGTCTGGCAGCATGCAGCTAGCTCCCTTGCTCGGCAGCGTCAAGTGGCTGGTTTAGGGACCCCAGTTCCGGCAGCTGTGGAGAGGAAAGCTCTGGAAAGAGTGTGTGGGTGGTGTGGTAGGTGCAGGCATACCTTGGGTGATAAAGGATCTGTGAGCAATTATTTGTGGAAGTCAGCTGTTTAACTATAAACTAAAAGGCTTGTGGGAGTCTAATTAAGATACATGAAGGGCTTTCGTATATAATGATCCTTGTCATGCCGGAGGACAGAGCTAGAGCCAGTCGAGGAAGTCCCTGGCAGAACCATTTCAGTTTAATGTAAACAAAAGCTGTTGACAATCAGACATTTCCAATAGAGCTTAACAAACTACAGGGCGATGGGACTGCCTCCTGTGGAAGAGCTCAAAGCAAGTTTGAGTAACAATTTGTTAGGAATGTGAATTAAGAGGTTCTGGACTGAGTTGGAAGTTGGACTAAAATCAGTTTTCTAACCCTGGCAAGACTCAATAACACTTGGGAAGCCTTTTCAACAAATACTGATTCTTGGACCTTAACTTAGATCTTAGGCACTCAATCTCCAGGAACGGGGCTCGAGAAGCTATGTAGGCCCCCAGGAAATTCTGAATTGTCTGCAACTCTGGAAAACAATTAGATGAAGTGAACTCCATCTTAAAGCATCTGTAATGAAAAAGTTATAAAATTCGTAAGGTGATAGCATTTTCTTATGGCATCAATATTTGAATGTCCACTTAATATAACGTATTTTATTATTGGCTACTTTAAAGTTATGTTTAAAACAACCAGTTGTCTGAACACCAGCACAAACTGAAAACACATAACTGTTTTGAAAGCAAGGTTTGCTTTGCTTGAAAGAGAAATTAGCTTCATGTGAGGAAAAGGAGTCATAGACCTAATTATAAAATATGGATGTACAAAATCGCCAAACAGATTCCCCCCAGAAATGTGCATTTTATCAACGCTGTCATTTTCCCACAAGAGACTTGGAAAGAAGTCACCTGTTTTGCTTTTAACTAATAGGAGGAGCTTCTCATTTATATTCCTGAATCTTTCTTTGAGAAAAACACCAGATGCAATTGACGGTCACACTTTTAAAAATAAAATAGTGACTAACTGAAGCTCACATTTCCACACCCTTACCTACCTGCTCAATGGTTGTCAGTTTCCTTAACGTTGCCTTCTCCTTTTATTTTTATATTACTACCATGAGAACTGAATTTTTCAAGCAGAAAAAAAAGTCTAGTTATAAATAAGTCAGTGGCAACCCAAGTGCAGCCCTTTTACCATGATTTCCAATTTTCTGTTCAATCCATACTGCAGAGATACAAGAATAAACCACCACTTTGGTCTCCAAGCTTTATTTATACAAATTTTGCAGATAAATGAATTTTAATCTTCATATTCCTCCTCTTCTTTGTCCTGGTTAATTTGGAAGTAACATAATTTGTAACTTTCTGCTGTTAGCAACTACCTGAAACCAATCACATAGATTCTTCTTCAAATACTTTTTGGTGAGATATCTCCAATACCTTTTGGAAAAAAGCTGATCTTGCTCTTGCTCCTTTCAATGACTACAATCCCTCCACCGAGATTCCCAGCTTTCTCTTTCACTTCAATTCTCTCTTGGAAAAACAGCTCAAAACTGGCAGCACCCATGATTCTTTCTTCTACAGAAGGGGATCTCAGGACCTGCTTCCTTTTTTGCCCCCTTCCCCACAAGCTTTTCTGCAGGCACCGTGGTGGCAGTGGAGGCAGAAAGGCCAAAGTTGTTTATTTACAAGATGAATGGCTCATTCTTCCTATCTCAAGTCACATATTAGTTTAATATGGCATTAAATATATGTTTATTCCTATGAAAGAGGACCTTTACTGGGTCCTTTATTATTTCAAAATAATTTTCCATTCTCATGAATGTTTCATCCTACTATAGCCTGAGCGATTGGCCCAGCATTGAATTATTAGGGCAGGATGGCAGAGTGGCCCAAAGAACCATCAATTTTTCTACCAGGTACTTTACATTA
>NW_012135747.1:214540-251186 GCF_000956105.1 Propithecus coquereli | reverse complement strand
GAGTCTTGTAGGCCAGGGGCTCTGGCTAAAAACATGCAAGAGAAGAAGAATCTCAGGGGATGGGGCAATGTGTGCACAGTGAGAAGTGACAAGGTCTGAGGAGGGAGACCAGAGGGACACCTGAATGTGACAGCTGGGGGTGAGAGGGCAGGACTGGCCCCCAGAAGTCAGGGGCCTGGAAGGCTCCAGATGAGGGCGTGGGCCACAGGGCTGGGTGCTACAAGGAGGTGAGGAGGAAAGGACTAGAAAGTTGCTGATGAACACTGCTAGGGCCAGAACGAGATGATGCAAACAAAATGACAATTGCCACAATACGCAGCACTTAGTAAGCAGCAGGCACTGTCCTCAGCATCTTATACATGTTTACTCATTTAGTCCTCACAACAGCCCTAGCCCTCCTCCCCCAGCCTGCTGAGTAACCCTCAAGCTCCAACCACAGTGAAGGTCACATAAGATTTGTGGCCGCTCTGATCCTTCCCCGGAGCAGAGTTCTTCCTCATGGGCTCCTCCTCCCTGTCCCGAGCCTTTCTAGGTGTGGAAACCCCTTTGGGTCCTCCTGTGAAGCCCATGTTTTCCCCAGCGTGGACTCCCAACCAAGATACCCCCACGCTTATCACAATGGTCTCCCTCAGCCTCCGTGAGCCTTTCACTTACTTTTACTGTCACCTACTTGAACCCTGCCCCAGAAATACATACATCCTATCAAATTTTTAGATCTTCAAAAAACACTGAAAGCTCTTTGAAGGCAGTGATCAGGTCTTATTCATCCTCGAATGCCCAGTACAGGACTTGTTCTTAGAACTAGACCAGTGCTTTTCAGTTTATAGGTCATTACCCATTCGCAGGTTCAGAAACCAATTTAGTGGCTGTATGAGTTATCTATTGCTGCACAACAAGTTACCCCCAAACTTAGTGGCTAAAAACACCACCATTTATTATACCATGGCTTCTGGGGGCCAGACTTCTGGGCATGGCTTAGCTGGGTCTCGGGCTCTCAGCCTCTTCAAGCTGCACTGGGAAGCATGTTCCTCCCAGCTCATTCACATAACTGCTGCCAGGATTCAGTTTCTTGTGGGCTTTTGGACTCAGTAAGACCTCAGGTCCTTACAGACAGACATTAAAGGAACACACAGATACTTTTTTTTTTTTAATCATTATAGTATGTGAAAAACGCCTTGAAGGAAAGTACAGGGAGAGAAGACAACAGGAAGGGCTGGTTTAGATTGGGGGTTAGAGAAGGCCTCTTTGTGGAAAGTGTGGTCAGGCTAAAGAAAGACTATGAGTGACCCAGGACGAGAGAGAAAGAAGAGTGTTCTAGGCAGAGGAAAGCATATTCAAAGCCCTTAAAGCTGCAAAGGGCTGGTATTTTCAAGGAACCGGCAGAAGATCTGTGAGGCTGCTGCACCTTGAGGGAGAGAAGGTGTAGGATGAGACCGGTGGAGTGAGTAGAGGTCAGATTGGGCTGGTCTCAGAAACTTTGTATCGTGTACATGCAGTTGGAAGTCATGAAGGTTTTTGAGCAGAGGAACGACAAGACCTGATTTGTACTTTAAGATCTCTCTGATTGCAATGGGGATAAGGATTGGAGGGCCAAAGAAGGGTATGGGGAGAACAACTAGGAGGCTTGCTCAGTCTTCCAGGTGAGAGGTTGAAGGCTGCAGGAAGAGACAGGAAGTTACAAGATAGCTAGGAGGCAGAGTCACCAGGGCTTGGTCATGGACTGGATTTGGGGACTCAAAGAGGGAGGTATCAAGGATGCCACTCTGGCCTCTGGCTTGAGCCTTTACTGGGTAGTGTCATGACCTAAGCCCACAGAGGAACAGGTTTGGGGAAAAAGGGGTGATCAGGAGTTTAGCATGTCTGATATTGTGTTTGAGATGAGAGTGAGATATTCAGGTGGGGGTGTCAATAACAACACCAATGCCTGCTACCTCTTGTTGAGTCACCCTGTGCCAGGCTGTGATCCACACTTTACATTTCATACTCAGTCCAGAACACCACCCTATGATGCAACGACTGGTGTTATCTCCACTTTAGGGATGTGAAAACTTGAGCAAAGAGACTAAATCACTTGCCCAATGTCATGTGGCTTGTACATGACAGAGTCAGGATTCAAATCCCACCTATCATACCCCAGCCCCCAGGTGTCAAGTAGGCTGAGCTACCCCCGAGGGGGTAGCTACAACACAGCAGGGGAGGTGGAAGTTACTTAGGAAGTTCAGTTGCATCTCCTTCCACAGTGCCCTCAGGGAAGACAGTACCCCCAACAGGCTTGTCCCAGCCCTGCTGTAGATTCACAAATGTCAGGGCCTGCCTGAGAGGTATGTGGGATGAGACCCTTTGAGACTATTTGCATAATCTCTGGTAAGGGATCAGAGAGCCTCATGGGAAAGTGCTCCCCAGAAGGGAAGAAGACAGCAAGGGGCTTAGTCCAAGTATAATGGGTCACATTTGGAAAAGAGGAATTGTGGAAAAACAATTTTTTTTAATACTGTTTTTTCCCCTAACTACAAAAATGTCACTTGCAGAGGGCAGAAAATTTGTAAAACATAAAAAAAGACAATGGAAAAAAGTCACCTATAACCCTACCTTCCAAAGGTAACGTACTGCTATCTTTTGGATGTGCATCCTTCCAGTCAGATATTTTTATACTTTTTCAAGAAAATTATCATTTTGCACATATAAACCATATATAAACCTGTTTGCTTATTTTGATAAGAATTCTTAGTAGGGAAGTCAAACACTTCACAAACAGGTAGGTCAGAAAGCAAGTCTTACAATGAAAATGCCTGAGCTGGGGCTAGGGAGAGGTACTGAGGCTCCCAGGGTACAAAATTTAAGGAGGCACTCACTCCTTGGCGCTGTTCCTACACTTGCAAAAGCCTGAAAGTAAGTGTCTCCTTAAGCATTACACTCAAGTATGTTGCTTGCCTTGTTTTAGCCCCAGCCTCAGATTTTGGGTGCTAGTGAGAAACTGACAGCCAGAAACAGGTCTTCTCTGTGACTTGTCAGCAAAGCTTATGTAAGGTGTGTCAGGGTGGAGCATTTTCCCATGACAGTGTTAGAGGACAATTATGTCTGCAAGTACACATGGGACACCTGCTTTATTCTCAGGGACTATATCAATTAGAGTACAGCTAAACTGCTATAGACTCCGTGATACTACAGCTTAAATGAAATAGTTTATTTCTCACGAAACAAGTGGTCTAGAGGAGGTTGACAGCTCTGCTCCAAAAGGTTGTTGAAGCCAAGGTGGCCAGTTACTGTCATCTTCAACATGATCCTTCCATCTCTGGGTCCAAGGCTGCTAGTGCAGTGATACCATGTCTGAGCTGGCAGGATGGCGAAAAGACAATGTCCACAACAAGCCACTTTGCCTTTCAAGAGCCGACCCAGATTTTGCACACAGCACTTTCGTTTACATCCCAGAGTCCTAGTTTAGTCATCTAACCACAACTAGCTGCAAGGGAGGCTGGGAAATGCAGTCTATGGTTGGGTAGTCATGTGCCCAGCTAAAACTTGTACATTTTATTACTAAAAAGAAATGGGATACTCCACTCCACTCCTCCTCACTCTGAATGTCCTACAAATCATTTATTTATTCAAAAGACATTAACTGAGCACCTTGCATGTGCCAGGCACCATGCTAGTCCCAGAGAAAAAGCGCAGAACATGACGGGCTGCTTTCATGAACTGTACAGTTTAGTGGAGGGGCAGATATGAATGTAATACTCGCACAATTATAACTGGATAGGTCACGTGGAGGAGAGGCACACAGTGGCATGAGAGCCTATGACAAGGAGATGGGGCCTTGGCACAGGGGGTAGGGAGGACTGCCCTGAGAAGATGAATCTGAGTGGGATGGAATGATAAGGGATGAATAGGAGTCAACTAATTAATGTTAGAGAATTGGTTGGTTTCTTATGCTGCATACAGAAAATAATAAATTTACACACCTTTTTTTTAAACAACAAACATAGCAGTTTAAAACAACACAATTATTATGTCACAATTTTTGCTCAACTGGGTCCTCTGCAAGGCTGCAAGCAAGGTGTAAGCCAGAGCTGACTTCCCACATGGAGGCTTGGACTGTTGGCAGAATTCATTTCCTCGTGGGGTGGGAGGGACGAGGGGAGGGAAGACTCTAGAGGCAGTCTATGAGCAAGATGGAGTCTTACATAAGTCAACGAAATCAAAGGGTGACATTCCTGTCACCTTTGCCATATTCTATTGGTTAGAAGCAAGTCACAGGTCTCACCCACATGTCAGGGTGTGAGCATGGGGAGGTGAGGATCAGGAGGGTCACCACAGAGAACAACCAGGCAGAGGGATGGCATGTGCAAATGGCGTGTGATAGGAGGAAGCACGGCCCATTTGAGGACCAGGAGCACAGAAAGCGGGAGAGAGAAGGGTGGGAGATGAGGACAGACCATGCAGGGCCTTATTTAAGTAACAGGAAGCCATGGAAGAAAGAGTGAGATGTAATCCAATCTACACTGCCCATCACTGTTAGCCCAGGGCTTCTGAGTCCAATCCTGTGTGGATGGAAAAATAATCCCATCCAAATCCAGCCAAAAGATATGGATGCAAGGAGTTGTCTGTCACCAAGGCAGGTGGAGCCCATGGCTAGATGGGAACTCCATGAAATCTCCCCTTGTTCCCCCTGAACCCAAAGCCAGGGCCATACCAGGAGCTGAGTCAATACTTGTGAATGAATTGCTTGACGGATAGATGTAAGCCAGGGAGCTTGTTCAGAACCTGCGTGGAGAATCGGATCCCCAATAACGGAGTCAGTCTTCCATCCTGAGCCCAATAGTGCCCACCCAGTCATCATAAAGGGTTACCCTTGAAACCCCTGGGCTTCACCCAAGAGAGGTCAGAAGCTCCCCTGGGCAGAGCACCTCTTGCCTCACCTTGGCCAGCACCCACTGTTGGCTCCCACATTCTGTGCAGAATGTGCTTTGCCTTCGGGCTGCGGCTGGCACAGGGCTGGCACAGGGTGTGGCACACCATTCACTGTTTGGATGACAGTGCATTTCCATGTCAACAGTAGTGCTCTCTCCGGTTGGAGCTCAAGCTATCAAAACCAGCACATTCCATCGGATGTGGTGTGGTGTTAAGCACACTGCCCACTTTGATGTGCTTTCATCCAGCAGGCCAGGGGTAAGAGAGGGAGGGTTGTACCCACGAAGACTCTTCTACTGAATGTCGGGATGAAGAGGAGAAAGACAGGAATGATAGGTGTTGAACTGTAGTAAATAGGCCGGGAACAAGCTGGTTTCCACAGAGGACTTTATTATGTCTAAGTAACTTTGACCAAGCTATACCTCATTTTCTGAAGTCTACAACTACAGACAAAATGCATCACCAGACAAGACCTCCAAAGGTGTAAATACTGAGCCCACAGGCTGGCTGCCCCCCTCCGGCATGCCAGACAGACACACGCTGCTATCCTGCCTGCTCCTCTCCAGCCGGAAGGGCCCTGGCACCTTCTTGGATCCAGTTTGGTGCTTGATCATCATTCCCATTGACCACACCTTGGCTGGGCATGACATCTAATCCTCAGAAGAGCACTCTGCGAATGAGGAGTTACCCTTCCTATTTTTCAGACAACAGGCTCAGAGTTCAAGGTCCTATAGCAAGCTGCTGGTAGAGCTAGCATTTGAACCAAGGCATGCCTGAAGTCAAAGCCTATGCATGGTCAACAGTTCCCAGTGGCTGTGAAAGGCGAGAGAAATTTCTAGAGCTACAGCAGGTCACCTGGGCAAGCTAGCTGCTCTGAGGCTGCTTCCTTGACCGTAAAATAGGCGTAACAATGCCTGCCATGTGTGGCAGTTGTATTAGAGGTGAGACCTGTAAAAGGCATTTGTACAGCACCTGACACAGCCTCGATGCTTACAAACGCTGTTTATTATCATCTTCTCAACATAATCTGTCTCTTATATTTCAGGAGCTCAGGAAATCGATGCTGCTTATCCCCCAAAAAGTTTAGCAGATGTGACAATAAAGGGTGGTTTCCCAAGGGACACCCCGCACTCTTTAGGAATGCAGGTGGCCAGCAGGTGCAGGAGAAAGTACAGAGGACCACCAGCCAGAAGCCTGAGTTCGAGTCCCAGCTCCACCAGGTCCTGGCTGTAGGACCTCAGAGAAATCGCTTAACCTCTTTGAGCTTCAGTTTCTTCACCTGCAAAATGTAGATGAGAGTAATACATAGCCTTTGTGACAGGGCTGTAGCTCAGCTTAAAGGAGATAATTGTTGTGAAAGTGCTTCGTAAAGTGGAAAAGTGTTATCTAAACCTAAGGGACTATTATCCTTCTGATGATACAGATCTAGTGTGGGTGGCTACATTACAGAGGGTGGGACCAGCCTCCCCCTGCCCCTGGGAAAGTTAGAACCAGAGGGAACAGGGGCAACAGGTGAGTGCAGGTGATTAGAAGCAATGAGTTTTGGGAAGCCAAGGTAGTTAAATACTGCAATAGATGATCGCAGGAGGGGGACTCCTGGGTTGGGGACACTGGGCCACTTCCATTCTTTCAACCTCCGGTTATATTAATAAACTAAAAAAATTCCAAGACAGCGTTGCCCACATGTGGTAGATCTTACGTGTTTGATCCTGGCAATACATCAGGTGTGGATCTAAAGGGTCCTGTGTCTGTGGGGTCACAATTGCATCAGCAGCTCCCCAACCCCCAACTACTTGGATCCTCATTCAGAGATAATACCCACCTGTACATTTCAGGCCACATAGAAGCCCTCTTAGTCTCCCACGGTAGGCTCTGGGGAGGGGACAGATATATTTTTCCTTCAAATTCTCATCTGATAAGCAGTCTGGGGTATATCCATAAATGGAATACTACCTAGCCATAAAAAGGGCTACTGATACAAGCGACCCATATGCTGAGTGAAGAAGCCAGACATAAGATAGCACGCACGGGTATGATTCTATTTGTATAAAGCTTTAGAACAGAGAAAATTCATAAATAGTGACAGACAGCAGATCAATGATTGCTTGGAGCCCAGGCTTGAGGGTGGGGTTGGAGTTGTTGACTGCAAAGGGGTATGAGGAGCTTTGGGGCGTGATGAAAATGTCCTGTATCTTGATTGTCGTGGCATTCACAAGGAAGTAAACATTTCTCAAAACTCAGCCACATGCAGACGTGAAAGGTACATTTCAGTGTGTGTAAATTATACCATAATCCAGTCCATAAACAAACATTCTCATCTGAATAGGAAACCTAAAAGGCCTCTTGCCCCCCTAGATCTCTCTGCCCATAACCGTGTCTAATGTTTTTCTCAAGGTTTCCACAAAGGCTTCTTAAAGTCAGTTCAACAAATACTAACCACAGGCTGGTTCTGTGCCAGGCCCCGTGCAGATATGAGGCGAAGAGAAGGTCATCCTCACCCTTCAGGAGTTTGCAGTGCTGCCAGGAATCAGATGCATTAGCAGGCAAGGCTTGTGCAAAGGGTTGCTGCAAAGGACCACAGCGTGCACAGGATGCTATGGGAGCTCAGAGAGAGGGAAACGAACAAACCTTGGCTGGGAAGAAGAAAGTCAAGGAAGGCTAACCCACACTGAATATTAAAGATGAACATGAGCTAGGCAGGTAAATGGGCAGGGGGTGGGAGGTGGGAATCAGAGGGATGCCATCTGTCTCAGGGATTGCTATACCCTCCACTCCCAGAACAGTACCTCACACACAATAGGTGCTCATTAAGTATTTATTGAGTTCATGGACAGTATGAGGGGACCTCAGAAAGCTCATGGAAAAATGGAATTAGAAGACAAAAATGAAAATATAAACTTTACTTTTCAACATAAGCTCCATCATGTTCAAGACATTTTGTAAGCCATCTGGTCCATCCCTAAAGAACTGAGGGTCCTGGGATTTTAATCATGTCAATACAGTGTTTTTTACGTTATTAACTGAAGAAAAATGGGTGCCCTCTGTGGATTTTTTTAAGACTAGGAAACAAAAAGAAGTCAGAAAGTGCCGAAATAGGACTGCAAGGTGGATGCCTAATGATTTTTCACCAAAACTCTTGTAAAAAGTGCCCTTGTTTGATGAGAGGAATGAGCATGAGCATTGCCATGGTGGAGAAGGACTCTCTGGTGAAGCTTTCCTGGGCATTTTTCTGCTACAGCCTTGGCTAACCTTCTCCAAACACTCTCATAACAAGTCGATGTTACTGTTCTTTGGCCTTCCAGAAAGTCAATAAGCAAAATGACTTGAGTATGCCCCAAAACTGTTGCCATGACCTTTGCTCTTGACTGGTCCACTTTTGCTTTGACCGGATCCTTAATGCCTCAAACTAGATCCTGTTCAGGCATGTTATGACAAATTAGTATGAGTTTATTTTGGTGCAAAAACTTTTTGAAATCCATGTATAGTGTTTTCATAATATGCATTTTCCATGAACTTTTTGAAGACCACTCACATAAGCAAAGTCAGGGGTCTGCAGACTATGGCCACAGGCCAATCCAGCCAGACTCCTGTTTTTGTAAATAAAGTATTGCTGGATCCACACTTGTTTGTTTACATATTGTCTATGGTTGCTTTTGTGCTGTAATGACAAAGTTAAATAGTTGTAACAGAGACCCTGTGGCTTCAAAAGCCTAAATCATTTATCCTCTGACCTTTTAAAGAAAAAGTTAGGTGATCCCTGAGCAAAGGGAAGGAGGGGTTGCTTTTAGACTTTAATCCCAAATGCTAGGAAGAAGGAAATTAGATGAGGTGAGAAAGATGGTGGGAGTGAATCCTATTGTCCAGTTAAAAAACGCTTTCTACACATCTTAACTTTTGTGGTGGATACATAGATTAGTGTCCTCAATACCTGTTCTAACTTCCCTCTGGTTTTAACTTCCTTCTTTACAGTGCAGGGGCTGGAAAGCTTTAAAAAAGAAACAACACAACATTTTCCATGATCCTTCGTAGCAGTGTGTTTCAAATTACACCAATCAGATGCTCACAAATAAGACTCGAATTCAGAGCTGAGTTAAGTGGGGAAAGAGGTAGTGTTGCTCTAGGCATCCATCGCTGACAGGGACCTAGCAGGCTCTGTGTGGCTTTGAAGCCCACAGTCCTGGCGGCAGCTCCCTGATCTCTGAATTACAGCTAAGGTGGGGCCAGCAGTTGGGACAGTAGCTCCCTACTCCCCAGTTTCCTGGCTATGGTCAGGCAGCAGCTCTCCAGAAGGGTCAGTTCTGCAGTGCTCTGAAGGTCATTTCTGGAGGCCCAGCCTGAAGCCCATTCCTCTGGTTCATCCAGGTTATTTTAAGCACCTACTTCTCTGAATAAACCTTTTCTGTTATTGCAACTGACTCCTGACTGCTACACTATTTAAAACCATGTGTTGTGTACTTTCAGTTAAACTGGGTAGATTAAACATCTGTGTTTATCTCTTCTCTCCATTAAACCTCTCTAAAATGAGAGTAGCGGAATTTGTTTTTTTAAAGGCACAAACCCAATAGGACTAGGAAGCCAGGAAAGGATATGGCAGTGGACCAGTGATGATAATAAAGTTTCGGAAGCTGGAAAGCAAAGACAAGTGATAATTGACTTAGCAGACTGGAGAAAGTGGAGGTGGAAGAGCTAACAAGAAAAAGTTCAGTTCATATCAGAGGACTCCAGGAAGACTCACGAATTGGAGGCTCCAGGTACCTCTGGAGTTAGGGGTGCGAGGGGACGCCGGAAATAGAAGGACTGGTTAAACATCTTTAAAAGCAGCAGCTGCAACCCCGAAATCTCCTCCACCATCTTGTCCAGATAGGCACCCTTCCCTTCCCAGTGCCTTCTGATGTGAAGTTTGCCTTCTACAGAGGTTATCAATAAATAGAGGATGTCTCGGAGACTTCATGTCCTCAGAGACACATCCCAGCTGTGGCCCAGGGGAAGGCGTTGTACTGCAAACAAGGGGGTCAGTGTCAGCCTGTGTTCTGAATGGAGAGGGTCCCTACTCCCAGCCCCAGTTTGGCTCTCAGAAGCCTGGCACACAGACTTGTACTCCACCGGCCAGAAAATGGAGAATGCTTCCTGGGGAACACTGACCAGCAAAAGAGAAAACATCCATAGATAGGAACATTCGACATTTGGGAGCCCCCCAGTGAAGTGACTGGTCTGGATCTGATTACCCTATAGAGGACCCCATCCTGAGACAAGCCCTCTCATGCCCGCCCCCCATCAGAGCTTCCTTTAAGACCTTTAGCTCCTCACTAATGCTTAACTATGAATAGACAAAGACCACAAGGCAAGTCAGGAACGTTTCTAACATGGAAAACAGGGGCTTAGAAACAAGTAGAAAAAGTAAACCCAAAGGAAAGAGAGACAGAGAGCTGGGATTCAAACCCAGTCTGTATGTCTCCAAAACCTGTGCTCTGTTCACTTCTCCAGGCTGCCTGGAAAAGTGAATAAAAAGTACATAATACTTCTCTGTCTGCAAAACTTTGGAACTGTGCTCTGGTGCAGCCTCCATTTATTTCATTTCATCCCATCTGTAGTCCCATCCTCTGTGTGTAACTTTTTCTACCGTCTTCCCCCTTTGCTGTGGCCAGAGAGGTCTCCCTGCTGTCCCCAGAACATCCCCAAAATCTGTAAAGGCTGATCAAGGAGTGATGTGCTTTATACATCATACCCTTTGTAAGCTCTACACAAACATAAGCTAGTATCTTGTCTTTTCCTTCTGCTATTAGAGAAATGTCTATTTCTCTTGGCACATCCAAAGCCGTAGAGTCTTTCAAGGTTAAACTTAGTCCTCTGCAGCTCTGGGTCTCCAGACTGCAGGACAGATGAGGGACTGTTCTTTCTGAATTCTTGGGACACTTACCACAAAATCAGTATCATGTCATGTCCTGACCCATCCTGCTCTGTGTAAGTTCTTTTGTCTATGTCCTTGTCAAGCACCTGTTTGGCCCTCTAAGCAGTGAAGCAATAGCTGTTTTACTTGGGTTAAACCCTCAACCTCTTTTAGCCTAAATTTTTCCCATTTGCAAAATGGGAATGATGGTAGCTATGTTGATCCTATCCATGATTCTCTTCCCACTCCCATCTTGGGAATGTTGTGGGCAGAAGCAGTTCTGCTTAGCACAGTGGTTCTCAAAGTGTGGTTTTGAGAGCCCCGGGGAGCCTGTGAGCCTCACCTTTTCCAAATACATACCTGTGTGAGGCTGAGTTTTCTTTACATACTTGAATGGAAACAATGTATTCTGAATGCAGACACAGCTTGAGAATCCAGTTGTCTCCTATTAAGATGGATATTAAAGCGTTTGCAAAAATGTAGAACAATGCCACTGTTCTAATTTTTTTGTTTTGGAAAATACAATTTTTTAAACAAAAATATATGACTATTTTAACATGTAATAGGTTATCATTATTTTATGAATTAATAAACATTTAAAAAATTTTTCAGTTTTAATTTCTCATAGAGTAATTATCAATAAATATAACCCACACAAACAAAAGATCTTGGGGATTCTCAATAATTTTCAAGAATGTAAAGAGACACGGAGACCAAAAAGTTTAGAGGAAAGAATGGAGTTCTAGATCTAGATTTTTCAGGTACCTCGTGGTCTTAATCCTCTCCTTGGCCTCGGTTTATTTCTCATACAATACACATCCTTGTGACGTGGGTGGGTGGCTCTTGGTCTCTGCCTTTCCCTATTTAGATCTTGCTTTATGTGTGTATATAGGGACGGTGCCTGGAAGGAGACGCAAGAAACGTGTCAGTGGTTGCCCTTGGAAAGGGGGCTGGGAACTGGGAGAGAGTGGCACCATAAACCTTTCTGCTGTTTGATTTTTTAAAGGCAGTGCATCGTGCGTGCATTGCCTATATATAATAATGAACAATTAAAAGTAAAATTACGATTTTAATGGCTAGGAATGGAAAAGAAACTGAAGTCAGCTCAAGTAAAGTAGTACTGATAGACAATTAAAACAACCAGAGTTTTCCTTGCCTCCCTTCGCCTGGCTCACCAACACCTCACCCTGGTTCCTTCGGGCTCCTCTCCCGCCCACCGGGGCTGAGCCCCGCCCCTCGGTAGGGCCCGCCCCCCGTCGCTTCGCCCCGCCCCCGACGACGTCACCTCCGGACAGCCCGCTTCCCCGAACTCCCTCTGGCTCCCGCCTTCGCCCGCTTCCGGTCGTCGTCGTCGCCGCTGCTGCCGCTGCTGCTGCTGCTGAGGCTGCTGGCGGAGGCCGGAGGATCGGGCGGCGGCGGCGGCGGCGGCTGAGAGGGCGGCGGCGGGAGCGGAGCGGGACGAGGGAGCGAGAGGAAGCGAGCGAGGAGCGAGCGGAGCGCGCCCTTCCGCCCGCCTGAAGAGCCGGAGCAGCCCGGGCCCTGCCGCCGCCGCCGCCGCCTGCCCGCCGGACAAAGCCAAGAGCCCGCGCCTAGAGCCATGTCCTCGTCCGCCGGCAGCGGCCACCAGCCCAGCCAGAGCCGCGCCATCCCCACCCGCACCGTGCCCATCAGCGACGCCGCGCAGCTACCTCATGACTATTGCACCACGCCCGGGGGGACGCTCTTCTCCACCACACCGGGAGGTGAGCGCCGGCCAGCCCTCCGCCGCGTCCCGGTCTCCCGCCACGGTCCTCTGTCACTTCTCGGCGTGTCCCCCCGGCTCCACCAAAGCCCCGGGAACGCTGCCCTCGGGCCGCGCCCGCGCTTTCTGGACCCTTCACTTCGCGTTCTCTGTCGCTCGCAGCTCGAGTCCGCGCGCGCCCCATTCGGGGACGTGGCTCTCCTGTCGCGACGAAGAGCCCTTGTTCTCACTTCGTGGCCCGTTTACTCACTCGACCCAGTTTTCTCTCCCCTCTTCGTCTGCTTCCCGTGGCTACACTTGGCCTTGCGTTTCACTCTGCATTACCTCTAACTCTTGCAGATAGTGCATGTTAACGCTTGATTTTGGAGCTGACTCCGGGCCTTTTTAGAAAGCAAGTTGGGGAAAGGATTTCGCTCCTGGGACCCTGCGGTGGCTTGGTTTGCTGCTTTTAGAACACCAGGAGGAGGCTGGAATGCGGAGTCTGGAGTCTTGCCCAACGTTATCCTGCTTTGACAGCATTGTTTACTTTGCTGGACGAGGCCCCGCGGGAGGGGGGAGTCCCTCGGCCAGGAGGAGAGAGTGATAAAATAATGCTCAAGTAATAGCCAAGGTGGGGGTGGTAGAGCGCTGGCAGCCTTAATAGTGTTTCTTTTGGCAGCGACGGCTTTGGAGGTGGATTGAAGGGGGCATGGTTAAGCAGGACCCCCTACTTGGGTGGGGTTGTTTGATCCTGGGGAAGGGGCTTCTAGAGAGAGGCGGTGCAGAAGGAAGTTCCTGAGCAGTGCTTTTCAACATAGGACCAGGAACTGTTTACAAGTAACACTGGGGTAGAGGTGAAGCTTGTAGATTGGTCACGAGAAAAGGGAGCTCAAAGGTTGTCTGTCCCCTGACTGGGCTGTTCTCCAGAGGGAGGAGACTGGAAAGAGATTTTGAGGGGCCTGTTGAAGGGAACGGGGCTTCCTTTTCAACTTCAGAACTTTGCCTTCTTTTGGTGATGGGGTGGCCTTTCACTAGAGAGGGTGGGGATTTCGCTGGCAGCCCCTGCAGTCTACAGGATTGCTCGCCTCATTTTTGTGGGCAGGGCTCTGGAGTTGTACTACAACCAATCCGGTGCAGCTAGGCCTGGGCCATCCCTGAATTGGTTGCACAACAGCAAGGCCTGTGGAGTAAGGAGACCGCCTTGCGAACGCCAAGGGATAAAAATCTAGGAGAGAGCTTTATGGAGGTATCCAGCCAGGCCACTCTAGGGGAGGGGAGACTGTGTTGGAAGACTTTAAAATGACTCAGGCAGGAGAAGTTCATAAATATGTATGGGGAGCTGGGTTTAAGGAAGCGTTTAACTTTGCAGAACAGTGGAGTTCCTAGTGAGGTTGCTTACCTCATTGAAGAAACCTCTCATCTGATCTGTTCACAGGCCAGTCCCTGTGTTTGAGCATGCTGAGATCTTGGTTTTTAATTATGAAAGATTTTGGCAGACCAGAATCTGCTTGAGATAGAGTTGTCTTGAACTTGAACTGGTAGCTTTTGAGAAATGGATATTATTTTACATGGTAATGGAAAGGGATTTATAGCTTCCAGAATTCTTTGAGGTATTGGTCAGTAAATGCTTGTGTTTCCAGCAGTGCAAAGCACATGTCACAGTAACAACTGCCCTCAGCTATAATTCATTTGGGGCAGGAACTAAACTTATAGCTATGTATTAATCATTATTCTTCTGAAGGAAGAGCCACAGAGAGACACTTTTGGCATATTTCAAACAGCCAAGCCATGATGCTTTTCAAATAAAGGCATAATCTTTAAGCATTTCTTTAAAGATAGAAGCCTTTCTCATAGCCTGGATTAGTTCCTAAAATGCTTGTAAAGATTCTGCCAGAAATACTGATTCATTTACCACTCCTCCCAACACACAGAATTCCACTGCTTTCTCAAATATCATTTAACCTGCTTCCAAATAGTTTCTACACACGCAATTTTTTGTTTCAGATTTAATACTTGGCTAATTTATAGTGTTAAACCTGTGTTTATTGGTAGAGCCCATTGTAATCTTTGGATTTTTAACAGAAGGACTTCCTTAATTTTTTTTTTTTTTTTTTTTTTGAGACAGTCTTACTCTGTTGCCCGGGCTAGAGTGCCGTGACATCAGCTTAGCTCACAGCAACCTCAAACTCCTGGGCTCAAGCAATCCTACTGCCTCAGTGTCCCAAGTAGCTGGGACTACAGGCTAATTTTTTATATATATGTTTTTAGTTGTCCAGGTAATTTCTTTGTATTTTTTTAGTAGAGACAGGAGTCTCGCTCTTGCTCAGGCTGGTCTCGAACTCCTGAGCTCAAACTGTCCGCCCGCCTCGGCCTCCCAGAGTGCTAGGATTACAGGCGTGAGCCACCATGCTCAGCCTGCTTAATATGCTTATAAGGATATAGCACTGTTGCAATTGGATTTGATCATTTTTAGCAATTAACTCAATGCTGTTTAGGTGTTCAGTACGTATTGATTTAATTTTACCCCTTTGGAAATTTTCTGCCCTCTGGTTTGTACATTTCTCTTGTTACATTCATCTCTCCTTCACTATGTAATTTTATTTCTCTCAGCTGGGGTGAGATAGTTTGTTGTTATTTGGTCACCTCCTGAATTAATGTGGTTGGGTATCTTCTACGAGTTTTGTGGGCCCAGTGCAGTGCTTTGCAGAAAAAGGGACAACAGACAAAAATAAGAAATGCAATCTTTGCTCTGAACAGGCTTAAAATCTTGATTTGGAGGGAAGGGAGAGACAGATAAAATTTTTAGTTCTGAAACTATATAGAGCCGAAGTGCTAACATGTATTTCAGACTTGAAAACATTTAGAAAAATGAGAGGCAGTAGGCTTGTATTGGAAATCTCTATTTTGTGGGAAGGGGAAGGATTAGTATTTCCTGCCTGGAACTTCTGGAGTGTCACATGCATGTCAGAGCATTCAAGATAACATTTGATGTGCTAAATGCCCTAAATGGTCAGACTGGGCAGGGACATTCACAACGTAGTGAACTTATTATTTCTCCCCACTTAAGAGTCCTTTATTCATTGGGGAGCAGAGGATATAGCCTAACCTTGAGGTTTCTCAAAATTGCCTTCTTGTGGTGGTTTGGGAAATGAGAAGTGGGTGAAAACACGCTTGCTGTAGCGTCTTTGATTTCTCGTATTGCTAGAAGAATATCTTTTCTCATTACTAAGGAAGAGGGAAATTTTTGTTGAGTAAATTCCAGGTCCCCCCAAAATGCCCTTGAATTTTATTTTTTCCTCTCTGCCTATGGAGGAGCGGGGATGATATTTGGTTCTTCCATTGAGAAGCACTTCTAGCCTCAATGGAGGAAGGTAAGGTTACTATAGTTAGCTTTATTTTTATAACACTCCAGTTAGCTGGAAGGAACCTATTGCTTTCATTTTATAATTGAGAGAAACTGAGACCCAGCAAAATTACGTAACTTGTTAGCAAGTCATGCAGTGGGTAGTCTCAAATTTAGTATCCTGATCACTATTTCAGGTTTTTCCGCCACTATCTTAGAATGCTTATCTGGCCGGGCACTATGGCTCATGCCTGTACTCTCAGTGCTTTGGGAGGCCCAGGCGGGCGGATCTCTTGAGCTCAGGAGTTCGAGGTTACAGTGAGCTATGATCGGGCCACTACACTCCAGCCTGAGTGACAGCAAGACCCTGTCTCTAAAAAAAACTTATCTTACTAGGAAAGGAAGTTTTCAGTCATTTAAAGAGACTTTTCTACCTCTGGAATGCTAGCTATTACTAATAGACTTCTTTCTGCTACCTTATTTCTTTTTTAGGTGCCAAAGTCTTCTGAGAGAATTGTGCTCTGGGGAATGAACAGAAGCATAGAGACCTCTTTTAGCCTTTCTTTTCCTGCATAACATTCTCATCAGCTGTGGAAAAGTATGCTGTTGCCATAACAAGAGCAACAGAGGGGAACTAACTATGATGATCTGAAATCTTGTTTATGCCGTAGCTCTTCCTCTGCCAGCTGGAGAGTTGTTGTGGTTGGTTCACTGGGGCAGAATTACCTGAAGGCCGTTGGAAGGGTCTGGAAATAAAGGAGAAGGCGGGAAGAGGGAAAATAAATCCACTTTGAGTGAATTAGATTAAAGTAAGAATATTTGGGGGCAGACTTGCTTTCTAATCTGGTTCTTTTCTTGGGAAAAATGAATGGAGCTCTGTGTGTAGATATGGGGAAGGAAGGCCAGTTTCTGACCATGTTATAAAATTTCTAGTTTGACGACCTTGAGCTGAGTTAATTCTAGGCCAGTAACTTCTGAACCAACAAATGTACTTATTTGACTCTAACTTCAGTTATTAGCCAGAGGACTTATATGTGAGAAGTACATGAAAAACATAATGAAGTGTGTTCAGTCACTTTGTCTGTGGTTGAGAAAGATGGCATTTACTTATCTCAGAGTGACACAAATGAATGTATTGTCATTTTGTAGGAGATTTAGGTTTAATGTCGTATTCATCAGCTGCCATCGTATATATTGAAGAGGATGTATTTCAGTTTTTATGTTGGGTGCATTTTTGCTGCTGAGGGTCTGAATTCTGAGCCTGGGAAGGCAGCAGTACTCATCCTCAGGGCAGTGCACTGTGTGGAAGGGAGCGCCTCTGCCTGACCTAAGCCAGATGTGATCCGACAAGGGAAGAGAGTATAGGGTGATAGTGCAGCATGCGTGACAGACCTGTGTACAGCTCCCTGTAGCTCTTCTGAGGCTTGTTAAATGAAATAGGAAGGAAGAGCAGAGATGTTCTGAGGATCAGAATCTTAAAGAAAATCTTACAAGGAGATATTTGGGATGGTTTAGAGACGATGTAGGCTCGATTAATTGGGTGTGTGTGTACACGCGCATGCATGTCTAAAGTTCAAATGGGGTAAAGTTAACGTGGAGAAAGCTAGTTCTTCTGGTTGGGGAGGAAGGGAGTCTGAGCAGGAGAACAGTTTGTTGGTGAATGGCAGAAGAAATTTTTCTTCAAATTAATGCTTAAAAGATTTTTCTTGCTCCATTTATAATAGAACAAAAGTCAGTTGAGACTTGTAGTCAACAGGTAAGGCCTAGGTGACCATTTTCAAATCTGTTTATCATTGTACTTTGCTTTGTAAAGGACTCTTAAAACGTGTGTGCTCCTTAACACCCAGTATCTGTCTGATGTGTAAGTAGTTTTTAAAGGCCCCCTTCACATGGTTCTCAGGCCACAGCTTGAAGCCAAAAGCTCAGAAATCTTGAGTGTTTATATCCAAATAACATTACGGATCTCTAAGACAAATACCTTGACAAACAGAAGCTGTTCATTTCATTGAATAGTTTAAAAAAGTAAAAACCACCAGGTGTGGTGACTCACACCTATTAACCCCAGCACTTTGGGAGGCTGAAGCAAGAGGATTGCTTGAGCCCAGGAGTTTGAGACCAGCCTGGGCAATATAGCAAGACCCTATCTCTACAAAAAAAAAAGAAAAATTAGGGCTCTGCATGGTGGCTCACACCTATAATCCTAGCACTCTGGGAGGCTGAGGTGGGAGGATTGCTTGACCTCAGGAGTTTGAGACCAATCTGAGCAAGGATGAGACCCCGTCTCTACTAAAAATAGAAAAATGAGCAGGGCATTGTGCTGCTCACCTGTATTCCAAGCTACTAGGGAGGCTGAGGCAGGAGGATCACTTGAGCCCAGGAGTTTGAGGTTGCAGTGAGCTACGATGAAGCCACTGCACTCTACCCAGGGCAACAAAGAGTGGTGAGACTCTGTCTAAAAAAAAAAAAAGGAAATTGAATCCCCCATCTTACTCCCCACCCTTTCAACCAAAAAATACAAAAAGAAGAAAAGAAAAATTAGAAGACACTTGTAGTCCCAGCTACTCAGGAGGCTGAGGTGACAGGATTACATGACCCCAGGAATTCAAGGTTACAGTGAGCTGTGATCATGCCACTGCATTCCAGCCCGGGTGACAGGGGGATACTCTGTCTCTAAAAAATAGAAAGTAAAGACCTCAGCAAGCAAGGATAAACTGGAAAATACAATTTAATGCTTGTGGATTCCTTGGGATTTTCTGTTTGCAAGATCATGTCCTCTGTGAATAGAGATAGTTTTATTTCTTCCTTATCAATCTGAATGCCTTTGATTTCTATTTCTTGCCTCATTTTCCTAGCTAGAACCTGAAGTATGGTGTTAAATAGATGTGGTGGACATCAAGAATGGACAGCTTTGCCTTGTTCCTGATCTTAGGGAGAAAACATCCAGTCTTTCACCGTTAAGTAAGATGTTAGCTGTGGCTTTTCATAGATACCCTTTATCAGGTTGAGGAAGTTCCCTTCTATTCCTAGTTTGTTGGGTGTTTTTATCATGAAAGGGTGTTGGATTTTGTCAGGTGCATTTTTTTTAATCTGTGGAAATTATCGTGTGATTTTTGGTTTTTATTTTACTGATATGATGTATTACATTAATTGATTTTCACATGTTGAGCCAGCCATGCATTCCTTGGATAAATCTCACTTGGTTTGGTGTATACTTTTCAAATGTTGCTGAATTTGGTTTGTCTGTATTTGGTTGGGGATTTCGCATAAGGGATTTTAGTCTTTATGTTTCTTGTGATGTCTTTGTCTAGTTTTGGTATCAAAGTAATACCTCATTCAGTTTTAATTTTTTATTAATAGCAATGATCTGCTATTTATAGCAGGAGTGCTGACTATTTACTGGTGAAGATAGACCATTGCTTTTTAGGTTCTAAGAGGTACTTATCAGAAAGTTTGAAAGGCTTGAAGTTCTTCATTTTAAGATGCTGTGATTAATCATTAGGTCCTCAGAGAAGCTCATCTTGTCATCAGAGACTGTCCACGTTAGGTGTTGGCCTGCTTCTTCATTGAAATGAAACTATTCTCTGGTCTGATAAGTTCCTAGAACTATTATGAATAAGTAGCAGATAAAAACAGTAACCTAGACTAATGATATTCAATAGGATTAGTTCAAGCTCCTTACTGTAAGGAAAAGTAGAAGATGTTGATAGATAATCCATTGTTTTTATTTGTTAAGAAGTGCCCAAAAGGAGTAAACTTGGGGGTGGGGTAGAAGCAAATAGTTGGAATGGAAACCAGGTTTGAATCTAAGTATTTTCCCCATACAATTACAGTGATTTTTCATTAATTATTAGCATTACAGACAGGCTTAATTAACCACAACATCTGTGAAATCTAATTGAAAGAATTAATCTGGATGCAGTCAGCAACCTGGCAGATCCAACCTGCATTTTCTTGGAATCGGGGCCAGGCATTTCTTGTGGAGAAATTTATTTCAAGGTGAATGTTCTAGCCCAAACAGAGGTGGGCATATTTGATGTGCTTTATTTTGACCCACATTTTCTGATGGTCAAAGCTATATAGACTTAGAAAGTCAGTTGACATTTATTTAAGGGTAGTTTGTGGTTTGTATACTATTTTGGATCTAGCACCAACTTTAAAGAACATCTGATTCAACGTATTTTAAACTCAAAAAAACCAGATTTGCCTAAAGTATATACCTATCTTGTTTGTGTTGTATCATGACTCCTGTGTCACTATATGACCTTTCACAAAGACTTTTTTAGCTTCTATGGACATTAGTTTCTTCACTTGAAACGAGAGGTTTCCACGAGATGCTCTCTAAGGCCTTTTCTAACATTGGACTTTCTGAATAGGAACATAGTCATTATCAACTTCTCTTTCAGCCTGGGTGTGTGTTCTAATATGGAAGAGTCCTAAGTCTGCAGTCCCCATCCCCCAAGCCACAGACCCTGTTATCCCTCAGTGGCCTGTTAGGAACTAGGCTGCACAGCAGGAAGTGAGCAGCAGGTGAAGCTTCCTCTGTATTTACAGCTGCTCCCCATCACTTGATTCACTGCATAAGCTCCACCTCCTGTCAGATCAGTGGTGGTATTAGATTCTCATAGGAGCATTGAACCCTACTGTAAACTGTGCATGCGAGGGATATAGGTTGCACACTCCTTATGAGAATCTAATGCCTGATGATCTGAGGTGGAGTTGAGGAAGTGTTGCTAGCTCTGGGAGCAGCTACAAATACAGATAATTATTAGCAGAGAGGTTTGACTGCACAATAAATGTAATGTACTTGAATCATCCAGAAAACATCTCCCCCCATCCCCCAACCGCGTCCTCTGTGAAAAAATTGTCTTCCATTGAAACAGGTCTGTGGTGCTAAAAAGGTTGGGTACCACTGTCCTAAGTGACAGGACAGGGAACCATCCTTTGAAATTAGTATCTTGGCAATCTTTGCTCACAATTATTGAGACTTAGAGTTAATCAAAGGACAGTAGGGTAGATTTTTCACAAAACCATGGATGTCTTCCATTTGCTATAGTAATTTAGTCATATTGAGTTACAAGGTCTTGAGGCTCCAGTTGTGCCTTTTGTTGATGGAAAAATTGTCTCCGTTGGTTTTATTAGCACTGCAGGGATGTGATGCACAATGAATGTGGTTTGGCCACCACCAATCTCCCTGGAGGATACTGGGCTGGGCAGCTTTTAGTTTCCTCTGCGTTTTCTGCTACAGAGCTTTTTAGGTGTCTGTCTCTTCATCCAGAGCCTCCATGAAGAATAGATGTAGTTTAAAACTGAAATTCATTCATGAATGTTCTGTAATCCAGTCAGTCAAACACAGATGTGTTACCACCTTCATAAGTCCTTTCTGTATTTTCCCTTCTTATTATGGGGGGGGGGGGGAAGGGAGAGACCAGCACAGACTTTTCTGAGTGCGTTAGAAACACTTGCTACTTGTTCCTCTTACATGTATTTATGATCTTTTGGTGGGCCCTTACATGAGACATAGCTGGAGAATTGTCAAGAATTCCTAATAGACTATTGGGATTACATGTTTTAGTTTCATTTATGTGTGTGTGTGTGTGTGTGTGTGTGTATACATATAACCATATATATATATATTTCTTTTTTTTCTTTTTACACTGTCTCTTGAGGTTTTTGTTTTGTTTTAAAGAGACAGCGAGTCTCCCTTAGTCACCCAACCTGCAGCGGCATGATCATAGCTCACTGTAACCTTGAACTCGTGGGCTCCAGCGATCCTCCCACCTCAGCCTCCTGAGTTGCTGGGACTACAGGTGTATACCACCATGCGCAGCTACTTTTTCTTACTTTTTTGTAGAGACAGAGTCTTGAAGTCCTGATGAGCCTCCCACCTTGGCCTCCCAAAGTGCTGGAATTACAGGTGTGAGCCACTGTACCTGCCCCTTGGTTTTTTAAAATATATTGTGGTAAAACCTATATAACATAAAATTTACCATTTTAACTATTTTTAAGTATACAGTTCAGTGGCATTAAATATACTCACATTGTTTTGCGACCATCACCACCATCCATGTTCCCAAACTGAAATTTCATGCCAATTAAATGATAACTCCCCATTAAACACCACCACCCCCAGACTCTGGCAACCACCATCATACTTTCTGTCTTCATGAATTTGACTACGTACCTCATGTAAGTGGAACCATATAATAATTGTCCTTTTGTGACTAACTTGTTTCACTTAAAACAATGTCTTCAAGGTTCATGTAGTCACTGTTTTGTTTTGCTTTTTTTTTGAATTACATTTCTTTTTTATACCTATGAAAGTAACAGAGTTTTAAAAGTCATATAGTACCATTAAGCTAATAACAAAAGGCAATATTCCCATGCCCTGTCCCCTCATCTCCATTTCCACTTCCAGAGAAACCATTTTAAACTCTTGTAGCTAATGTTTACCTCTGAGTTTCTAAATAACATGATTTAATGCTGTTTCTCAGTTCCAGATATTAACAAGTTAGTTTCCTGCTATGGGATTTAGTTGCTATATACACCCTTCTCCCAATGTATATACTTCTACCTTCCATCCTCCCAATTTAATCTTCAAATTAACCCCTTTTGATTAAATTAATATTTATGTAATATTTATTAAATTTAGGTAAATATTAAACACAGATGTGGCTGATGCTGGTTTCCTGCCCAACAGCCATTGCTGCTGCTTCCGTGCTATCACAGATTCCCTCATTTTTTTAAGTGTCAGTGTGCCAAGCCCCAGGATATACACCGTAACTACTCTAAGCCAGTCATGACTTTTCCTCAGTGTTTGGTCTGGTGGGCAGCTGAACCAGTTCTGGCTAAATGAGATGTTGGGGAAGTCTGCTAGGGGTTTTCTGGGAAAGATTCTCCTCTCTGACGGAGAAAGTCCCATGAGGACAGCCCTGTTTGACTTTATATTCTCCTCTCCTGTTTGGGACATTATTGTATGAGAGTACATTAAATAGGTCTATCTCAGCCTTCTTGCAGGGTTTGTCTTGAGCTTATTCAAACTGTGCAATTTGGACAAGTTACTCTTTTTCCAAGCTATTTGCATGAGTGAAAGCTTAATTCTAATTCTGGAAGCAGACTTAGTTACACAGAATTTTTATGATGGAGGACCCACTAAAAGTATAGTAACAACTACTCTGTAAGGTAACCATGTTATAGCAGACTTTCTTTAGGTGGTTTTATTTCATCTTACACAATTTCTTAGTTATACATAAGCTTGATGCATGCATTACTTATCATTTAAACTAAGCTACTTAGCCTTGAAAGAGACCCTTATACTAGAATGACCTGTTTCTGTACTCGCCATCTTGGCAAGCATTATTTTAGACATCATTCGTTCACCTTGTTGTTTTCTGCAGTTTGAAAATCACTAGTTCTTAGATCCAAAAGTAGAAAGGTTTTTTCCTCCTCTCTATCATAGTGACTCAGTTTTACTCCCATGCGTTCCTGGTAATGTCAGTATCTAGAAACTACTAAATCAAGGGTATTAGATTTAATATCTGGTCATTAAGGGATGAAAAAAATTTATAAATACCCAACATATAGGTTCCTATTCTGAAATCTAAACATGAAGACCAAGTACAATATGCACATTTTGAAACAAAATAGAAAAAGAAAAATTGAACAATATCGAAGAGCATAAAATGCAAAATAAAATGCTAACAGACCATCACTTTGAACAGTTTCTGTTTATAATGCTTTTGCTACCATTGTTGCTGTAAATATATGTATACCTTGATCTCTTGATTTCTTAACATTAGACAATATTATGGACACTGTTACTACTTTCTTCTCTCATTTCCCATCCCCTCTCCATTTACCAATTTCTGTAAATTGTATTGTCATTTTCGGTTCTTCTGGAAGTCACCTTTAAAACTGTAAATAATGTGTGTCTCCTCAACCTGTCAATCTTAACTCTCCACTATAGAAGATTATGCTATCCACCTGTCCTCCTGCCTTTTCTTCCCTGGCAAATCAATCTTTACATTATTTTTATATCAGAGTTTGTAACATTTACATACTCTTCCTTAACTATAATTCTTTTATGCTTTTACTATAGTTTGATTGCAAACATTGAAAATCAGTAAACAGCATATATAATACAATATTGTGATTTTTTTCTTAAACAGCTTTAACTGGAAGGAAAATGTTCCATTGTCAAGGTTAATAAATTCTTTTTCTTTTTTAAACACTTTATTAATTGATCAAAATCATGTCCCATATTAATATTGTGTTATATGTGAGCTATAGATTTCTTGTTCGATCTCTTGTTTTCCTTCTTTAGGAGTTTAAGGTTAACTTGTTTCTAGTTAGTTGTGGCTGTATTAGTTGACATTAAATTGAGCTGACATGAATGTTGCAGGGAATTTGGATGAAATGTGAATTACTAGGAATTTCTCACTTCAGAAAATATATGTCTATACATGCACATGTATAAGAGACCTTGAATATTTTAGGTTTTTTCGGTTTGTTTTTTTGTTTGTATGTTTGTTTTAGAGACAGGGTCTTGGCTCTGTTGCCCAGGCTGGAGTACAGTGGCAGGATCATAGCTCACTGTAACCTCGAACTAGCATCAGCCTCCTGAGTAGCTAGGACTACAGGCAAATGGCACCTCACCTGGCCAGATTTTAATTTGACAATAAACATAATATTCAACAAAGGAAATAAAAGATTTTTTCTGGCATTTTATTCATAGTGAGTCTTAATTTTTTCCTTTGAATAGTTTTGGTTTTTGAATGGTCAGGTGCTTTTGAATTACACCATAGAATCATTAGTCACTAACAAGTTGATTCCCCGTTTTTGCTTTATCCTGGCTACAGTTAAATTTTTTTAGCCTGCAGTGATTTAAAATGCAAAAACTTAAAATGCCATGCTTTTGTAGTCGTATTTTCCCTGGCTACATTTGAGAACATTAGCAGCATTAGTTAAGATCCTAGTTCTTCATTGTGTCTTGTCATCTGAATTATTTGTTGTATTTGCATTCAAGACCAAATGTATTATAGGAATGCACTAAAAAGCTATTTGAACTAACAGGTGAGTTTAGCAAGCTTGCAGGATACAAAATCCATATAGAAATTGTACTTATACTTGCAAAGAACAATCCAAAAATAAAATTAAGAAAACAATCACATTTATAATAGCATAAAATAATAAAATACATAGGAATAAATTAAATCAGAAAAGCATAAAACTTTTACTCTGGAAACTCCAAAACCTTGTTCAAAGAAATTAAAGAAGACTGAAATAAATGGAAAGACATTTGATGTTTATGGATCAGAAGACTTAATATTGTTAAGATGACAGTACTCCCCAAATCGATCCACACATTCAGGCACAATCCCCATCATAATCCCAGCTGGCTTCTTTGACAAGCTGACCTTAAAATTTATGTGAAACTTTAAGGGATCTAAAATATCCAAAACAATCTTGAAAAACAAAATTGGAGGACTTAACGTTTCCCTTCCTGATTTCAAAACTTACTACAAATTAAAACAATATAGTACTAGCATATGGAAGGCAGCTATGCCAACCACTATAACACCAACGCCTTTGTAGGTACTAGCATATGGATAGACATAGATCAGTGGCATAGAATTGAGAATCCAGAAATAAACCCTCACAATTATGGCCCATTGATCTTCAACAAGAGTGCCAAGACAATTTAGTGGTGGTAAGGATAGTCTTTTCAACAAATGTGGGTACAACTGGATGTCCACACGAAAAAATGGAAATTGGACTTGATTACTCAAAGACCTAAATGTAAGAGCTAAAACTACAAAACACCTGGAAGAAAACAAATGTAAATCTTTACGACCTTAGATTAGGCAATGGCCTTAGATATAACTCCAAAAGCACAAGCGACAAAAGAGAGACAGAGAAAAAAAAAAACAGATAAACTGGACTTAATCAAAATTAAAAACTTGCGCTTCAAAGAACGACAGTCAAGAAAATGAAAAGACAACCCACAGAATAGAAAATATTTGTAATCATATGATAAGGGATAAAGAACTATTATAATTAATAATAAAAAGGCAATCCATTGAAAAATGGCAAAAGATCTGAATAGACATTTCTCCAAAGAAGATGTATGTTGGAATGGCCAATAAGCTCAACATAATTAGCCATCAGGGAAATGCATATTAAGATCAAACCACAGTGAGAAAACACATCCACTAGGGATGGCTATTATCAAAAAAGACAAGCCAGGCATGGTGGCTCATGCCTGTAATCCTAGCACTCTGGGACGCCAAGGCGGGTGCATTGTTTGAGCTCAGGAGTTTGAGACCAGCCTGAGCAAGAGTGAGACCCCGTCTCTACTAAAAATAGAAAGAAATTAGCTGGACAACTAAAAATATATAGAAAAAATTAGCCGGGTATGGTGGCATGTGCCTGTAGTCCCAGCTACTCGGGAGGCTGAGGCAGGAGGATCACTTGAGCCCAGGAGTTTGAGGTTGCTGTGAGCTAGGCTGAAGCCATGGCATTCTAGCCCAGGCAACAAAGCGAGACTCTGCCTCAAAAAAAAAAAAAAAAGATAATAACAAGTGTTGGTTACAATGTATAGAAATTAGAACCTCACACACTGCTGATGGGAATGTAAAATGATGTGGCCACTTTGGAGAACAGTCTGGCAGTTCCTCAAAAGGTTTAGGTAGAGTTGCCATGTGACCTAGCCATTCTACTCTTAGGTATATACCCAAGAGAATGGAAATGTATGTTCACACAAAAACTTGTAGATGAATGTTTATAGCAATATTCATAATAGCCAAAAAGTGGAAACAACTCATATGTTCATCACCTGTTGAATTGATAAAGTGTGATACACACACCCACACACACACACACACACACACACACACACACACACACTGAAATACTATTTGGCAATGAAAAGGGATGAATTACTGATAAGTCCTATAATATGAATGAACCTTAAAAACATTATGGAGGTGAAAGAACCAGTCACAAAAATACCGTATGTTGTGTGATTCCATTTATATGAAATGGCCAGAATAGGTAAATCTGTAGAGACAGAAAATAGATTAGTGATTGCATAGGGTTGGAGGGGCGGTAGAGGTCTTTGTGCAGGTAATGAAAATGTCTAAAATTGATTGCAGTGGTTCGATTTTGTGAATATACTAAAAACTACTGAATTATATACACTTTAAATGGACAAATTGTATATGAATTGCATCTCAATAAAGCTGTAAAAAAACTGTTTTCGGCTAGGCAAAGTCATAGTGGTTCTTCAAAGTTTCTCTTATACCTCACATATTTAGGCCGAATCTCTGCTGCCTATTTCCTAGTTGGTTTCATTACAATTCTTTAATGCATATGTTATTGCTAATATATAACTTAGAAAGCTTACTTCTATCCTTGCTTTTTTTTCACTACTTCATCTCCAGAATTTTCCAGGTTGGTGTACTACAGAAATGAGAATTATCTGGTTTCAACTTGCACATTGAATATAAGAACATCTCACAGTGAAATCTCATCCTTATGAAATCTAGCCATGAACAAAAGTGAGGATGTCACACAGATGTTCAAAGTCCATCCACTAAAGCTCCTTCCCTTTGTTCACTGGAAAGCCATCAGGCCCCTTTCAGCCTTATCTGCCCTTATTTCACGTAGCATTCTAATAAGAAGATTGCTGATTTCCAAACCCAACAGATTAGAAGTGCCAAGTTGGAATAAGTGTAAAAGTTGTGTTATGGACTGTATTGTCTCTCCAAAATTTGTATGCTTTTAGGAGTTAGGTTTAGATGAGGTCATGAAAGTGGGACCCCTAGTGATGGGATTAGTGCCCTTATAAGAAGAGACACCAGAGAGCTTGTACAGCCCCCTTGCCCGCATCACAGCAATAGGGCAGCTACTTACAAGCTGGGGAGAAAGCTTTCCCCAGAAACCATCCATGCTAGCACATTAATCTTGGACTTCTAGCCTCCAGAACTGTGAGACAATAAATTTCTGTTGTTTAAGTTGCATATTTTGCTATGGTAGCCTGAGCTGACTGAGACGTGGTAGAAGCCTGGAAAAAAGGAAGCTCTTAGTTTAACAGGGAGAAGGAAACAGGAAACTGTGGGGTAGGGGGACACAAGCATGGCCTTGGGCACCTGATTTCTGTATAGTGATGTTCAGCTGTACAGAGCATCAACTGAATAGAGCTTGAGACTTCTCAGGTCACAACATAGTATAATAAATGATTTTCATAATAATGACCCTGATATATCAAGAAAGGGTTGAATTGTGTTCTGTTTAAGGCCATAAAAGATTTAAATCTATATTAGAAATATTTCTATCCAAGATAATTGAAATTGTTGTTGAACTAAGTTTTCTGCTATTCAGAATGCCTTGTTCCTCATAATTTCCACGAGCCTTTTTGAGTTGTTACTCTATTTCTTATTTTTCAAAGCAAAGGGGGTGAAGGTAAGTTTCTACTTTCCTTGTCCTAAAATGATATTTGAAACAGGCTCATAGACTTGTATCATCCTCAAACCAGGAACAGGTGATTTCCAACACTTCCCCAGGTTTTCTAAAAAGGAGGGAGACATGCAAAGCTTTTCTGCGAAGGCTGAGGTCACGGTCTTGGGTCCAGTCACAGATGGGCTGTGGGTCTTTGCTCCTAAATCTAACAGTAAAAAATGGGAAGAGAATTTCTTAGATTATATAACCTATTAATATAATTTTTAAAACTATCTATTTCTCTGTCATACAAGAAGAAATATAAAGCTTAAGTAATTTATAAAATACACAAGTACTCAGGATTTGTCCAACTTCTAGACCAAAAACCAAAACAAACCACCTGTACCCATTTCTGTAACACTTCCCTAGGGGGCAGTAACACCACCATCATCCCCACCCACCCACACCTCCACTGAAAAGCAGTGCTTTAGGGCAAATGTTTGGTGGTCCCTGTTGTATAAACTGCTTGCCAAACCATCTGCTCTTTGCTCTTATTTTATATGTATATGAGTAGCAGTTACCTTTTTCACTTTAGACAGCTCACTCCAGCTCTTGGGATCATTGAGACTGTGGTAGAGTGAAGAGTGCTGGACACCACAGGCTTAGTCCAGTTCTTTTTCTGGCTAGCACTGCTCTGGGTCTCAGCATCATCTGTCAAAATGATCTCCATAGCCCCTTCCATCCATGTCTTACTAATTCATCTATTCTCAAACCACTGTTACTGGGATTCTGGAAGGATGAAGTTGGGTTCTTTCTCTCGGTCTTATGGTTCTCAAATTTTAATGAACGTAAGAATGACTTATGTTCCATAAAAGGAGCTTGAAAATATGGATTTCCAGTTCTACTCCCAGGGATTCTGATACAGTTGGACTATTGTCGTAAGCGTCCCAGGTGAATCTGATGGCGGTATCTACAGGTCACAACCCAAAAAATACTGTCCTAGTACCAAATATGGCACAATATTTTCCTTTATTATAGAGAGGCTGAGATCCAGTTATTTTCATTTCTTATAAACTAAAAATATGACTGTGCAGTGTAGTTGTAGCAGAACTAGATAGTAATGGGGGAGGCAAGGGCAACATAACCTAAACGTTTGTACCCCCATAATATGCAGAAATAAAAATTAAAAAAAAGAAAGTTGATATCCTTTGGAGTTGGTTTGAAGGCCTTAAACGTTTTGTTTTGAAATACCTTCATGTGCTAATAGATGCCCATCTGAGGACATTTGGGTTCATTTTCTTTCTGAGACACTTAAGTCGATCTTTCCTACGATTAGCTGATTTTGTTGTATTGTCTAGAGAAAAATATGTTTAGTACTTAATTCTAGTTGTTAAAGCAAAGATGAGGGGAGTGGAAATTACTTATTAGCATTATGTGCAAAAGTGTGATGGTACCACTGCAGGCAGGTATTAATCCCAAGAAAATCATTGATTTTGTAAACTCATTTCCCAACTATTTAGCTTAATATTGGTATTATTTCTTTAAGTATTTGTCTCTTCTTTGGAAGGACTCTGGAGTTTCTATTCTTGTAGTAGATGCCTTACTTTTTTCCACTTGTTTCCTCACATTTCAAATAGATGTGTTAGGTTGTTCTCCTGTTTCCTGGGATGTAGCTATCACATGTTGTTTGAGGAAATCTGTCTGAACATGACTCTCCCTATTATAATATGACAGCAGTGTTCCTTTTTTGTTCACTTGAGAATCTAAAAACATTTACAGCAGATAGTATTTAGATTCTACCTCTTTAAGCTTGGTGATTTTGTACATAATTATACTTTTACATATAATACTGCCTTTAATTTGAATGCCTAAACCCTTAAAACAGGTTTTTCTTTTCTCAAGCTCGGTGCTAGCAAGATAGTTCCACATGAGTACTTCCCTTTGTTACTTGGACAGGGTTGGCAAATATGCTGGGCTGCTATTCACCTCCTTTAACAGATTTCTCTAAATGGTCACTACATTCTTTCTTACTGAACCAGCCATAGTCTTAGAATCAGCAGCAGAGCTCCAGGCATTTGCTACATTTGGCCAACAGCAGGCATCTCTAATTGTCACTTAGTTTTATATCCTAAGCTATTAGTATAAATACCTTGGGGAGACCATGACAAAAGGAATAGACAGCATCAGGTTTTCTTCCACCACCTCCCCTCAGTTTTGCTGAGAGATTATTGACAAATAGAATTGTATAAATGTAAGGTGTGCAATGTGGTGATTTGATAAATGTATATATTATGAAATAATTACTACAGTCAAGTTAGCTAACACATCTGTCATCTCATATAGTGACCACTTTTTTCTGGTAAGAACAATTAAGATACACTGTCTTAGTAAATTCCGAGTACGTATATGATACAGTATTGTTAACTGTAGTCACCATACTGTACATTAGATCCCCAGAACTTACTCATAATTGAAAGTTCGTACTCTTTGACCAACATCTCCCCATTTCTCCTACCTCCCAAACCCTGGCTACCACCATTCTATGCCCTGTTTCTATGAGTTTGACTTTTTTATAATAGGTTCCACATAAAAGTGAGATCATGGAGTATTTGTCTTTCTCTGATTTATTTCACTTAGTATAATGCCCTCAGTTTCATCCATGTTGTCACAGATGGCAGAATTTCCCTTTTTTGTGGCTGAATAATATTCCTCTGTGTGTGTGTGTGCGCGTCTCGAGCGTGTGTGCGAAATTTTTTTTATCCATTCATCCATTGGCAGATATTTAGGTTGTTTCCATGTGTTTGCTATTACGAATAATGCAACGAACATGGGAGTGTAGTTACCTCTTTGAGCTACTGATTTGATTTCTTTTGTATATATACTCAGAAGTGGGATTGCTGGATCATATGACAATTCTATTTTTAATTTTCTGGGGAACCTCCACACTGTTTTCCATAATGACTGCACCAATTTACATTCCTACCAACAGTGTACAAGGATTCCCTTTTCTCCACATCCTTGCTACCACCTGTTATGTCTTGTCTTTTTGATAACATCCGTCCTAACCGGTGTGAGGTAGTATCTCATTGTGGTTTTCATTTGCATTTCCCTGATGATTAGTGACATTGAGCACCTTTTAATGTTCCTGTTGTGGCCATTTGTAAGCAGCAGGTTTTCATAACTCTTTATTAGTTAAAGTGTACTCTTCAGAACTATCGTTTTTAAAATATTCAGGTAGCACTTACTGGATTGTTATGTAGAATAGAGAGGGGCTTCCAATTCTAGCTTCTACTATAGCTTTGTCTGGGAAAAATGTCAGTCTCAGTGCTTCTTTGGAAAGCCTTTAACCTAAAGGTGGTTATCTGTTTTTTCCCATACTTGTTTATTCCTTCATTTAAAACTTTTATTTTTGAAGATCTTAATGTTAGGACCTAGGTCACATATGAATAAGACGTAACCCTGGCATAAGGAACTTGAAGTCTATCTAGAGAGGCAGATAAACAGGAGTTCTATAGTAGGTGATGTGTGTTGAGTAAAACAGGGGGAAAGAATGTTTTTAAAAAAGAGGAGAGGGTGGCTTCACAAAGGAAGTGATGTTGGAGCTGAGTCTTGAAGGATAAGCAGGAGTGTCCCCAACAGAAGGGGAAGAGAGGGCATTCCAGGTGACAGAGGAACCTGCTCACAAGCAGGGAAGTTACAGCTTATCCTTTAGGCTTTAATTATAAAATCCGTAAAGTAGAATTAGATAGAATTTGAACTGAGTTTCTGGGTAGTATTATATGTTGGTAGCCCCTTAATTTGTTTCAAACTCTTTTCAACCCTGTTTTCTAGGAACTCGAATCATTTATGATCGAAAATTTCTGTTGGATCGTCGCAATTCTCCCATGGCTCAGACCCCACCCTGCCATCTGCCCAATATCCCAGGAGTCACTAGCCCTGGCACCTTAATTGAAGACTCCAAAGTAGAAGTAAACAATTTGAACAACTTGAACAATCATGACAGGAAGCATGCAGTTGGTAAGAGAATGACAGTTCTGGGGACCAAGAGGGTGGTTCCTGGAATTTGAATGTCTGTTTGCTGTAGGTCGAAAAAATGTTGATGCTTCAGTTATAACTGATGTTCAACTATGTGTCTCTAAGGTTCCCCCTCCTCCCCCAAAGGTTTATGGAAACCCTGAGTTCTAAATCATAATCAAATCTAATTGAGTTGTCCAGAGTCAGAATGATAAAACCCCAAAGATGACTCGGTGAAGCATGCCTTAAGGACTACCTGGCCTAGGCTTTGTTGGACTAGAGTAACACACACACAGAAAACAGAACAATTTCATAGCCCCCATTTCCATTACCCTCAGGTGATAGACCTTGTTTCTTACAAGAAGAATGTCCTTTTTATGGTGTAGGGGAAAGCAGTATGGTTTGTTTCCCCCATTTTCCAGAACTGCCTCTAATATTTACATAAACACCCCCCCCCTTTAGTAATGAGTCCTCTTGATCTCTGTTGAAGCAGAATGGTGAGGTGGGAATGGACAGCTCCTGAAGTACACCTCAGGGCCTGCACTTGGTGACCCCTGGACGTGAGCCAGCATTCTGCTTTGTCAAATTCCAAACGAATTTTTAATGGACAAAGTGTCAATTCAGAGCAGGGCCAAAGGTCAAAGCGTCCAGAAGAATGTGCTCACCTAATGGATAGCAGAGAGCTCCCCCAGGAGCTGCTGTTTGGTCATCCTGTGGACATAGGGACACTTGGAAAGGTTTCACTTGTGTCCTTTCTCCCCATGAGTGATGGGACTGCCATTCTTTTTCAGATTGAGACAAGCCAAACCAAAACAGAATAATTGTTTAAAGGTAGCAGAGAGTGGGACAGTCTGAATTATTTTTTGCATCTCATATAGAGAGAATGACAATAAAAACTCTTTCACTTTTTTTGTGTGTGACAAACTTTTCATTTTATTTGTCCTAACTAGGGGATGATGCTCAGTTTGAGATGGACATCTGACTCTCCTGCAAGGATTAGAAGAAAAGCAGCAACGCTGATACTTGTGTGTACCTGATTTGCCAATAGGATCAATAACGAAAAGAAGAGGCAGCACCAGCAGGCCCGTTGCAGTCTCCACCTCCCCTCCCCCTCCCTTGCGTGCCAAATGATGGGAAGATGAGTGTCATCTGACCATTCTTCTCCCTGTTTCCTGTTCCCATTCCCACTTAGACAGACTAGATTGAAGGCCCTTGGTGTATTTCTGTAGAGCTAAGCAGCCCATAGAGGAAAACATTAAACTGTGGCTTCCCTGGTCATTTTTTATTGAGAACCAACCCCTTCAAATTTATCTCAGATCAGATATCAACCTACCAACAACTGCATGGCCGGGAAGTCTGGGGAAGGGATACAGAGGTGTGGTGGGTTCATCATCGTTCATGTTCCTTACCCTCTGTGTCTCCTCCTTGTATCCCACCTGTGGTTCAGTGCTGTGAGCGTCTGGTTTGGAGTCTTTAAAATCATCAGGGAGATATGATACAAAGAGAGCTGCTTTCCCTTTTACCTTTGTCCTTAGGGACAGCACAGTTTGTGTAACTCTCGTAGCTTACCTTGTGACACTGTTTTGAGGTCCACTTCCCTTCTTTGCTCTGGGAGGAATGTCTTCCCATTCCTTTACTTTTAAACCCTCTACATCAGAAGGGAGCCCTCAGTAACCAGCTTTGGTCTTCTGTCGTTCCTCCCTCCTTGCATCTTGTTGCTGGGAGAGTCCTTTTGTACTTCGAGATATCTAGGTGATTTTGTCTGCTCCCAAAGCAGGTCCATGCCAAGTAATAGAGGCACTGTGGCCTCCACTTGGTGCATTAGGCCTGATCATAGTATTCTGCCAGACAGTACCTAAGAATGACCTCTGAACAGTGTTGACCCATTTGAGTACCAAGTCTCAGTAATTATTTTTAAGTCCAATGAGCATTGTGATATTTGTTCTTGGATTGTAGTTTCTTATGTTTTGAACTTAAAGTTGATTTTCAGAATGTTCCTAGAAAATAACTATATTTTTTTCCTTTGTGGACCTGCTTTGTTTGGCTGCTGGGATAGATAAGCATGGGCTTTAAAATGTGTTCCTCCCAGTTTTCTTGCCTTTCCCATTCTTTTCTTCCCGTCCTCCCCTGCTCCCTCCCTCTCTTCCTCTCTCCTTCCTTTCCTTTTCTCTGCCAGGCCATTTTTCAAATTTACATCAAAGATACCTCAAGTGTTGGTATCTGCTAATATCTGTCACTCCTCTTATCTGAGGAGTGGCCTTTTATTTTTAAGATGACTACAGACCTATTTTTAGATATGTTTTCAGTACAATTTTGAACAGCAACTTTTTAATGAAACATCTTCCAGTGTTAGGAAGGTGAGAAGTGTCCATAGGCAAGTCTGCTGTTCTATGTTACCATCCTTCGTCTCCCCAAGTCCCTTAGGAGCTCCTTCCTTCCTCCTGTAGTTTTGGGTGTGCATGTTTGGAGTTTGTAGTGGGCGATTTGTAAAGCTGGACCATTCTGCCTTGCTACGGGTGTCCATGAAAGCCTCATTCTTTTCCTTACCCCTTTGCTTTTGCATTCCTCCTCCCCACTTCTCCTGGGACTATTGACTGGCACAATAATCTCAGGAGAGTGACTTCCCCCCATAGAAAGACAACTAAAGTAGCCCCTAGCGTCCTGGGAATTTCTGGTTGGGTTTGGTGCCCTGCACCCTCTTATTAAGAAATCACATCCCAGGGTGAGAGTAACAGGCCAATTGGCTAAGAAAGAAAGCTGTTTGTTTTTCTTTTGAACTATGAAAAGACCCTGTTTGTGAATACATTTAGAAAGAAGAGAGGAAGGATGTCTGCAGAACTTTGTTCTGGTTTTTTGCTACAAATGTGAATAGTTCAAAGAGTGAAAACCTTTTGTGATGGTTGAAGTCTCTCAGGAATAAGCTGGATCTCCAATGTTTTGGGGATGCTCTGAGTCTCAAAAATTGATAATCAGAAAAGTATTTTTTGTTTGTTTAATGTAACCCTGTTCAGATTTTAATTAAACTCCAAATTTCGTCTCACATACTCTTGGAAAAACTTAAGTTGCGCTGTAATTTGCATAAGAAACTTGCTCAGGACTTCTTTGTACCCTGGGGAGCTTGATTCTTTGGGAATGAAGCTTTTCATTCTTTGTACACTGGCCTTGGCATCCTATGGAATCTGACTCCAACTAGCAGCTAGTCAGTCCGTCGGTGAGCAGAACAGTATGCTCTTCTTAATCCTTATTATTGTATATGAAAACTTGGCTTCCTTACTGAACAGTGGGGAGTGGATTTAAAACATGAGAGCTTAAGTAGTATCAAGATGCTATTTTCCCCTTTCTTGCCGTCTTGGGGCAAGAAAGCTCTGCGCGTGGTCCCCTAACCAGAGGACATGTTTCTAGTATTTCTGGGGAGTGTTAGCTGTATAATACAGCAGCTATCCAATCCCTTGTCCTTCTCTGCAAGGACTTCCTTGCTGCTTGGTGCAGTTTTTTCCTCGAGTCCACCACTATTAGACTTTGACCTCCATAAATCAGCATTTTATTTTAAGTTTTTTATAGAGACAAGGTCTTATTCTGTTGCCTAGGCTAGAGTGCAGTGGTGTGACCATAGTTCACTGAAACCTTGAATTCCTGGGCTCAAGGGATCCTTCTGCCTCAGCCTCCCAAAGTGCTGGGATTATAGGCCTGAGCCACTGTGCTTGGCCAAATCAGAATTTTAAAAATGATTTCATAAGGCATGCGATAAATTAACAACAGATGATACCTTTGTGTCATGCCTCATAGAATTGTTTTTAGACCAAGCCAGAGTCCAGTAGGTGGTTTACCTCTGGACCTCACAGATGAAGGAAGGAACCTCACAGATGAAGCCCTAAATGAATAATACATCCTGGCTTTTTTGGGAGGGAAGAAAGACCTTTAGGTTACCACTTAAATTAGATGATTCTTATTATAAAGTCTTCATGACCATTTTCTTTTTATGAGGAAATCATGTTTCTATACTTATGGAGATAGTCAGTCTTAATAGAAGTGACCTCCCTCCAAATCCCAGCAGGAGACCTGCATTGCCATGGTTCTACTTTGTTTATAGGTGGTTCATTGAATTCACCAGTTCTCATATTCTGTTTAAATAGGTATAGCATTCTCAAGAGCAGAGGCATAAAGAAGCTGGCTTCTACGTATTGGGCTTCCAAGCCGAGAGTTTTGTCCTTCCACCTATATTAGTTATCCATTGCTTATGACAAATTACCTCCAAATTTAGTATCTTAAGATAATAAACAGGCCAGGCGTGGTGACTCACGCCTGTAATCCTAACACTCTGGGAGGCCGAGGCAGGAGGATC
>NW_012135747.1:178975-214235 GCF_000956105.1 Propithecus coquereli | reverse complement strand
AAAAAAAAAAAAAAAGATGACAAACATTATCTGTCCGTTTCTGCGGGTTAAGAATGTGGGAGTGAGCAGCTTAGCATAGGGGTTCTGGCATGGGGTCTCATGGAGTTGCGTCAAGATGTGGGCAGGGGCTGTAGTCATCTGGAGCTGGAGAATCTGCTTCCAAGCTCCCTCTTTGTGGCTGTTGGCAGGATGCCTCAGTTTCTCCCCACGGGTGTTTTCTCCATAGGGCAACTTGAGTGTCCTCACACCATGCAGGCTGGCTTCTCCTTGGGCAGTGTATCCCAGAGAGGCAGGCAGGGCAAGGACAAAGCTGCAGTGCCTTTTATGACCTAGTCTTCTTATTCTCTTCTTTGGAGGCAAGCCACTAAGCCCAGCCTACACTCAAGGAGAGAGGAATTACACCTCACTACTGAATGGAGCAGTATCCAAGAATTTGTGGACATAGCTTAAGACCACCACATCCCAAAAAGGATGAAACCAGGTCAACAGGGAGGTAGGTTTAATCTAGATAAGCTAAGAGATATTGCTACCAAAACCAATTCTCTAAGGTGTGTATCACCAAACTGGGATAGAAGGCAGTCTCCCCTTCCCCAGAGCTACCTGCTAGTTTTGAGAGGGGTGGTGAGAAATGGCAATTCCCAGGAGAAGCATATCCTCCATACGTCTGCCTATCAGCAGCTCAGGGATGCTAATTTGCAAGTCCTAGACTTGGTGTCTCTAAGACTCATTTGCCACTTTTATTTTCCTTTAGTCAGGAATTGACAAAGGAATTGGGACCTTCCAGCTGAGCCACTAAAGCTGTTTTATTTAGAGTCGGAATTGTTAAGCAAACAGAGCAAACGTGAATTAAATGTTAGGTTATTGAGCTGAAGAAAAGAAAGCAGTTCATATTTGGGGTGAAATAGAGGATGGCATCAGAAAGCCAGGTTCCACCAGTCTCTCCAGCTGCACCAGCTTAAACAGACTTGGGTCAGATCTCACCCAAGCAGCAACTTCTCAGTAAAACAGGGAATGTAAGTGTCTGTGCTTGATTGCGCCTTTAAATCCAGTGTGCAGGTTAACTCTGCATCCCATCTTGTTCTGAGCTTCTTAATGCAAGACAGAACTGGTCCTACCTTCACCCTCAAGAAAAATTAGACGAGGCTCGTCAATTCAGTACATTCTTAGTGAATGTCACTGTATTCATAGTGAATGTGTTTCTGGCACCCATTCTCAGCCAAGTCTTTATTGGTTTCAGACACCTTAAAGATGCAGATTCTTGTTTGGATTTGCGCTCCGCCCCTTCCTGGCATTTTCTTATCTGTAGCTCTGCTTGCTTTAGAGTATACTTGAATAAGAAGCATTGCTGCTGAGGCAGCTGTACGAAAAAGGTACTTCTTCCAGAAGTAAGGAACTCGTCTTTGGAGCACCTTCAAATGAATTTTGTTTTTCCTTATTTTGAAATGGATTCAAAATAAATGGTCTTTTGGTGTTTTTTGGTGTTTGGGTTTCCAGCTCTTTGGGACTCTCAGACCTTACCTTCCTAGTTCAAACACCGTTAGTTGAAGTCTCTCATTTCCATTACAGTGCAGCCTGCTAGATAAATGGGTTGCACGCCCAGAGGCCATCATTTGGCCAGTTTACGGAGAGGGCCTGCTTTGAATCAAGGCAACTGCTGCAGGGGCTCAGTATGTTGGCAGCAGTATCCCAGAGAGTGAATCTATTTCTGTTCTCCCCGTCTTGGATACCAGCTGCTTGAAGCCAGGGCCCTTCACTCTGCATTCCGCTTTAGAGAGGAAGCCCCACTGTCCTTTTCTGGTTCAGAGCTGTCCCTTCTTGGCCTATGAATATATGCACACGTGCAGCTATTTACTACCCTGCGAAACCCAATCACTTGCCTGCCTGTGACATCTGGAAAGGCACATTTGTTTTAAAGAAACGCTGTTTCTTTGGGAGGGCAGTTCTGCTGGACTTTGGTGGGGCCTTAGTTACCCCCACAGTTCTTTACCTCTCAGCTTTTAATAAAAGATGAATCAGATCTTGATGCAGTCAGGTCACAATTCTTTAGAATGCTCATACCCAGGGGCATTTCCTGTTCCTAGTAATGGCTTTCCAGTTTCGTAGTGAAGTTTCTTGAGGCTAGCTCACAGAAATTTCTAACTGAATACTGTAAGGATGATGGATAGATACTTGCTTTTTCAATTAATCATTCATACATCACCTTTCCCACCCTCTGGAATTTAAATTTCTTTCTCTAGGCTGGTCCTGGAAGTTAAAATCTTTGGCAAAGCTTAGATTTAGAAGGCTTCTGAGTCCCTGTACAGATGGTCTGGGGTTTCTCTTTGTTTATTGACCTCTGCCTGCAGCCTGGCAGACCATCCTGTATGTCACGGATGCCCAGTGGAAAACAGAACTGAGGTGAAACACATTCCCTGGGTATTTAAACTGTCATTCTGCCACCTTTCTAACGGTGAGAGGCTGGTGGAGAGATGCTGCAATGCTTGATAATCATTTGGCCAAAGGGAGCTCTTGCTGGTGCTTTAAACAAAACCTCCTGGACACTTAGAGAATTCCATGAATCTAGCACAGAATAACCATTCTTGCCCAAATGTACGCCCTTTCTCTCAATTTAAAAAGTCAAGCCCAGGCTGAGGGTAATTTTACTGGAAACCAGGGGAGTGGGGGAGGGAGGGAACTAAGCGAGTCGTGGGTAAGCAAGCCATCCTGCTCCTACCTGGTGTCTGTATCCAGATCACCCAGCAGTGCGCACCAGTGCCTTTCCGTCACCTGCAGATGGAGCCCATCCTTGTCCACCTGGGTGAGGAAACCCTCTGCCACCCCAGGGGTAAACCTTAAAGAAGGGGTCTTGAAGAGCCCAAAGGACACTCACATGCTAAGGTGTCCATTTTAAGCATCTTAAAAGATTTTATTTAATAAAAATAGCCCTTCCCTGTCTTAGTGCCACCAATGGCCCAGTTCCATCCATTCTGAATGGAAAAGCGGAGACTGCCAGCACTTTCCTCAGTCTTCCCTCTGTCTCCCCATGTGTTGTCCCTTCACCCACCCTCCCATCCATCCACCGCTGCGATGGATAGCAGAGGGCACCGTGCAGTCCTTGAGGCAGTCCTGTGTGATCCCATGATCAGTTTGTTTTTTTAACTGTCCTTCCAAACCAGTGGGTGTTTGGAAATTAGGGAAAACATTAAATTCCCAATGGTTGCTGTTATAGTTAAATCAATAAAGATCTTGAGTATCAACTTTGTGTTTTTTTAAAAAATTTTAGGTGAAATCCGGCTGAGGGTTATTTCATATTTTGGGAGTCTTGGCTGGTGGGGGAGGTGTGCAAAGGTAGTTGGCTGCTTTATGTATCAGTTCTCAACAGTTGGAACACGCACTTTGTCAGTCTGGGCTTAGCTATGCAAGGAGACGGGACCCTTTTCTCGGGAGCAAGACCCTGGTTCTCTGCTCAGGAGCTTGGAGGTGAACGTATCTATGCTGGGCTGAATGCACAGCAGGATGCCCTTCTCTGGGCACCACCAACTTTTCCTTTCTCTGAGGAGGGGCTGCCCGTGGCCCTCAGTGCACTCGTTAGACACCCACCCTGTCTAATGTCTTAAACTGGGTTGTGCTGCAGGGGCATCAGATTCCTTGCTATTACTGATCCGGCAAGTCTTGCTTGTTAGTATTGAGAACAAGAATTCTGCCCTTTCGTGTTGTCGAGGTTGTGAAGAGAAGTCCACAGAATAAAATGACTCAAGGAAGCTTCTCTGTCAGGACCGTGCAGAGGTTCTGGGCACAGGCTTTGGAGTCAGCCAGCTTCAATTCCAGCTGTGCTGCTTAGTAACCATGTCACCTCCAGCAGGATTCTTTTTTTTTTTTTGAGACAGAGTCTTGCTCTCTTGCCCTGGCTAGAGTGCCGTGGCGTCAGCCCAGCTCACAGCAACCTCAAACTCCTGGGCTCAAGCGATCCTTCTGCCTCAGCCTCCCGAGTAGCTGGGACTACAGGCATGTGCCACCATGCCTGGCTAATTTTTTCTATATATTTTTAGTTGTCCGATTAATTTCTTTCTAATTTTAGTAGAGACGGGGTCTCGCTCTTGCTCAGGCTGGTGTCGAACTCCTGAGCTCAAACAATCCGCCTGCCTCAGCCTCCCAGAGAGCTAGGATTACAGACGTGAGCCACCGTGCCCGGCCTACCAGCAGGATTCTTAATCTCTGAGCCTCTATTTTCTCTCAAGCAGGGTCAAGAAGTAACTTTCCTGGGTTATTTTGAGGCTCAGGTGAGATCATGGAGAGCCTAGTGCCTGAGAGTTCAGTAAACAGCAGTTCTTGTTAAAGGACTCAAGCACAGTCCCGTTGGCACGGACAACCAGAGCCAGTTCAGCTCAGTCTCCTGTTTTGAGAGTGGAGCATGCTTGACCACTGTAGCCAAGCACCTAGTCATGGGATCTCTAGGACTAAAGCATCTGTTTAAGGGAGGTTGAGGCCAAAATAACCTTAAAAGCACTTTCATACCTGCTTTACTCTGCCCAAAAGCAGTTAGGATAGAGGGATAAGGATCTTAGTGCTAATAAAAAAGGGAGGCGTTTCAAGATGGAGATAAACCCGGGGTTATGGTGCTGAGGGTCGCAGCCACTTCCCACATCTGTGTATCCTGTGTTTCTGCTTCTGTCCTCTCACAATGTCTTTCCTTCTCTTCACGCCTCCCTACTGCCAGGCCCACCCACCTCCATAGCCTGGGAGAGCAATGGATCCAATTCTTCCCACTTGTGACTTGGCACTGCTTGAGGAATGGTAGACCTTTGCCTTCAGAGCAAGTTAAAGTAACTGACTATTCTGTTGAAACCCCAGGTTCAGGCAGGACACAGTTCTCCAAGGCTGTATTTCCTGACTTACAAAGCCTCCAGCAAGCACACAGGGCCCAGAGCACGGAGCTGGTCTCTAGGCTTGGGTAGGTAGGCATTGCCCCAAATACTTCTGTCCGGGCAGAATGACCCTGCTGCTGGCATAGCAAACACGGAGCTTTCAGCAGGGGTCAGCAAAACAAGAGTTTCACTGCTTCGTGCCTGTGTCTTTTGCTTGACATGAGGCAATGCCTTGTCCTCAGGTTTGCTCTGAGCCAATAGAGCCGCAAACTGTAAACAGTCCCACAAGCCATAGCCACAAATAGCTTGACCCTTCACTCTCCTCGCCCCAGCCATGTAAGAACTGTTGGGTACCTACTTGGTAAAGAAAATGCTCTGAAGTCCTGGGGTGGGATTTTCACTCCTAAGAACTTCAGTTCGGTAGCAGGATTGGGTTCCAACGTTTTGTTGCAAAGGCTAAGGTCTTGATCCAGAGCTAGGTGAGCAATACCCTAGATGGTATTAAGAACAGTGTGTGTCCCCAGGGCTCAAGAGACCAGAGCTGAGCTCTTGGCCCTGCTACTCTCAGCTGTGTGGTCAGGCCAGGAGGCCTCTGGGGTCTCATTTAGAAAAGGGCATCGGAAAAGCTGACCTCACAAGGCTGCCCCAGCTTGTTGTGTGCGTGGAGTCAGATGCAGAATCCTCTTACTCTGAATTGTGGTCGGATCTGGGCAGGTCTATTTCCAGTCCAGGTAGTGAACAGTTGGATTAGCTTTATTGCTAAAGCAAGGCATTGAGATTTCTCAAGCCCAGGCCTGGCTCTAGCAAATCTAACACTTACCTGGGCCACAATGACTGGATTGGCTCAATCGACTTAATCAAGGCTGTAGATGAGTTCATCTAAACTCAACAGGGTCGTACATGACTGGAATCATTTTCCTAAGGCTGGAACACAAGCAGACAGGCTTCTTAGGAAAGGAGGGTAGGGGGTAGATTTACTATGGACTCATCCCCAATAAAATGGGCCCCTTGCTCCAAACAACAAACATGTAGTCCCTGCTTTTGCATTCTTAGTGAGGCTCAATCCAGAAGATGAAGACTTGTGTTCGGGAGGTTTTGGTGGTAGAGCTTCCTACAAGCAAGCTTGGGTTCCCTTTGCCGCGCTGCTACATGGAACCTGAAATGAAGTCAGTCCTAGAACCCTGAGTAACAAAAGAGCTGATAAAGTTTAGATAAAGGGATATGGCAGGGACTGGGCTTAGCAGGCTTTATAAGCTTTAAAGGGAGATGGGGATGAGGCCCAGAAGACAGTCTATGGCTGAAGACTCACGGTTCTTCTGAGCCGACCGACAGACATGTAATATGAATGCCTGAGCATCCACCAGCTTTCATCTTACAAGAGGAGGCTGAGCAGTGAATTACTCGCCTGAGGTCACACAGCTTCTCAGTGGCTGAGCTGCGACCATAGCCCGAGTTTCCTGCCACCCAGGGTATGGCCTTCACCCCTGCTGGATAGGAAGCTCAGGGGCCTCATTAATAGCACACATTGAGAGACTGAGATGAATTGTCACCAACTTTAATATCTGCCAGAGCAGACTGACTTGGGATGTCTGAGGGCTCCAGCTTCCATAGTCTAAAATGGCCAGTCCTCTTGGATGAGTTCCTGCCTCTCCAAAGGCACCAGCTGGCCTAGGAGAACTAGACAATGGCTTTACTGTTTGTGCAACCCAATAGCAGAGACCCACTCCAGGGAGCCTCTGGACAAGGCCAACAGATTGCCACCAGCCTGTCAGAAAGATGGGGGGGCTTCCCCCAATCTAGCCTGAGGCAGTGAAAGCCAACTCTGGACAGTGATACTTAATCTTTGGGGAGGGGCAGGTCACAGATCATGTGAAAGCTATAGATGACTTGCCCCACCTCGAAAATAAAGGCACCTACATCCCAACTTTTGCATATCATTTCAAGGGGTTCACAGGTTAAAGAAATCCCATAAAGAACTCTTGCACTTGTGCTTTTACTTGCCACTGTCTTTTCAGTAAAGAGAAAACCTGGCAAGCGCCCTGCGTGGGCTTCCTCCTCCCTCTTCCGGATGCAGCCTCTGTGCTTGGCCAGACTCCACAGCGCCCTTCGTTTACAGAGTGGGCAGCCCTTCCTCTTCAGTTCTGGTGGGCAGAGCAGCGTTTCCCCTCCGTTTCTCCTCACTGGATTAGATGGTTGTCATGTCTTCCAGGAGCTTCCCGACCTTTTGGAGTGCAGGCAAATCCAGCATCCCTCCAGGGTCGCCTCAAAGGCACCCACATTCTTCCACGATCATGTCTTTATGGTGATCCAGGAGCACTCTGCCGTTGTCCACGTACAGCATGCTCAGCGGCTTGGTCTTCACTGGGGCGCAGCAGGTGGAAGGGACTCGGTGGGGCTGGTAACGTTTGAGCAGACTCTGTAAGAGGGAGGAGAGGGAAGTCAATCCACGTCCCAGTGGAAAGATCAGAATAGTATTTCTGGGTAAAGAGTAAAAAAGTTAGAATTAAAATCAGTTTCTGAGTGGGAAAATAGAAAATTATTTTCATAAAGAAATCAGCATGCCAATATATCAACTCTAATGTCTAAACTTTAGCTTTTTTTTTTTTTTTAAAGACTTTAAATAGAAAGATTCCAAAAGTTACATGTGTCTGGGTAGAGCAGTAGCTAATTTACATGATCTATTGTTCTAGTCTAGAGTGAATAACAATTTTCAAAATATTCCAAGAAACTCCTGGTTTATTAACAGTTCCAGAAATATGAAGCAGAGAATCACATGGAAATTCTTATGGGAATAGCTTTCTTTGCCAGAGAAGGGCAGATGTGAGTCAATAGGAGAAAAGGTAACAACCCCTTGGCATTTTGGAACCAGACCCTGGCCCCGTGATCTAGCAACATCTTTTCTGATCAGCGTCAGAGTTGGCCACTGGGACTGTCTGGGTCTCTGTGGTCATGCTGCAGGTGGCTTGGTGGAGTATGTGGTGTTGAGTGAGGCTCACGGGACCTTTGCCCAGGACAGCTCCTCTGAGGCTCTGGCCCCACCAGAGGTCCTGTGAGCTCAGCTCACATCCTCATGCTCCCCAGAACCCCTGAACCCCACCTGAGGCTTGGATGGAGGATACTGCAAGTCCATGAGAGTCATTCCAGGCTTCATAGAGAAAACTGAAACACTTCAGCTCCATATCATCTTTGGGAACAGGGCAGGGCCACCTTATTAGGCTCTATTTTCTGTTCTCTCCATCTCATTCTCCTTCCTAACACCAGTCCTTCTGTTCCTAGACTTTAGGCTGGTTTGTGGCACCTGGTGGCAGCCTCTGGCCTTATCTACTTCTGTGAAATGGGTAGTCAATTCCTGTTTTAGGCAGCAAAGATACCATGGCTGGAGCAGTATTATTTTAACCATGGCCCCATAAACGTGGCCCCCATTTCATCAGTGACAGTTCTAGTGAGGCATACAATAAACATGCCTATCACCTGCCAACTACTATCCATGCTGCATGCATGTCATCTCATTAACCCTACAGCATCCCTATGAAGGATGGCATTGCCATCCCCATTTACAGGTAGGAAAACTGAGGGTGGAGAGCGTAAGCAGCCTGACCAATATCACATAGCTAGTAAGGAGCTAAATGCAGGCCTGTCTATCCCCAAAGGCCAGATTCTGAACTTCCTTCCCTAGAATGTCAGGCTGAGAAGGCGTTGAGATCCTCTGGTCTGTCCCCCACCCAGTTTTATGAAAGACAAGGAAAAAGTCCCAGGGAAGCAATGTGTTCAAGGCCACCCAGCAAGATACAACTCCTGTAAGCTCTAGGAGCATGCTGTGATCAGGTCATCTCTATGTCCCTGATACCTAGCGCAGGCTCTGGCACATGGCAGGTGCTTAAATAACTGAATGAACACAGTAATTTAATTGCCAAGCTGGAGTCCTGTCCCCCTGATCTAGGAGTATGTCCCCATAGCTTACGACCTCCCTTTCCCCTCGAGCCCTGGTATCGCACCTGAATGTATGCATGGTTGGTTGGATGGAACTCCTCCCCGACGGGGTTAGGACACTCGCCCTCACAGCGATAGGCATTGTACTGCTTGGGGTAGATGATCCAGGAGCCCCATCCGATCAGGTTGAAGTCCACCTGGAACTTGACCTTCCGACACAGTTGGCTTCTGTCTGGCAAGTGATGTCGACGGTGCCTGCTGCTGGCCTCCTGGGAGAGCCGTCCCTCCTGGGCCCGCCAGGAGCTCTCAGCTTCCCACAGCAAGGTGGAGCCGCCCAGCCGCCTCTGCTCCCGAGACAGGTTTGAGTAGAGCACAAGGAGCACGTCGTTGATGGGCAGCGTCGGGGGCCGCTGCCAGCACTCTCGGGCCACACTGGACATCTGCTCCTCTAGTGCCCCAGGGCGCTTTAGCCACTTAGAGAGGGGCCTGGTCACTTCCAGGACCATGCTGCCCGAGGAAAAGGTGACCTGGGACAGAGTAACTGTGAACAGGTCCATCCGAAGCCGCTCCAAGCAGTCGCCTTGGGCCTGCTGCGAATCTGGCTTGGGCTGGTGGAAAATCTCAACGGAAAGTGGGTCCTCAGCAGGGAAGGCCACGGCACTGGGCAGCTGCAGCCGGAGCTCAGCCCACACCAGGTCCTCTTCTTGGCTCAGGAAGGAGAAGTCAAAAGCAAAGGTCCAGTTCTGCCCATCTACCTCCACATCTGGGTGGGAGAAAACCAGGAAGGAAGCAGGGTAAGTGGGGAACTCCCCCAAACTCAGTCAGTATAACCGCCACCATAGCTCATGCTGAGTCCTTACCTTATATGAATCACCTCTTAATCCTCACCCCAACCCTACAAGTTGGTAATGTTTTTGTGTCCATCTTAGAGATGAGGAAAATCGAGGTTCAGAGAAGTTAAAAGACCTGACCAAGGTGTCATCCTTGGAAGGTGGCAGAGCCCAGAGTAAATCTGGATTTGCCTGACTGCAAAGCCCAAACTCCAAATCACTGTTTTGCTAGTCCCCCTTCAAGATACCCACCGTAGCTAGAGAAAAATTGGTAAAAATCGGATGAGTTCCATCTGCTCCTCCCCTCTGTCCCCTCACACAGGCCAACCCCTCAGCCTTCCAACCTGAACCCTGGGCTTCCACTCACCCTCTGACCCTGGAGCAAGCCACCTTTTAGGGCTCTGTTTTCTCACTGGGAAGAGTGGCCTGTTTCACAGGTACAGTGAGCAAGAGACGAGCATATTGGGAAAGCTGAGAGCTTTCAGGGAGCCAAAGACTGGTCACCTTCTCCCTGGCCTAGTTTCTGAAGAAGGAGACAGAAACTCTGAGTTTTGGCAACTTTGCAAGTAGATTTCTAAAGATGTTTTGGCATGACCTGGCATGGACCTTGCAGTTTTCCATTCAGTGGTCTTTCCTACCTACCTACAGGGGCTCGCCCCCTCCTGCCCCAAGTCATTCTCAAACCTGGGGCACACACACAGCTGTTACTCTCTCACACACACTCACAGCCCTGTCCCACCCACCCAAAACAACCAAACCCAAACCGGATGAGGGTAAGGGAACACATTCCGTTTATTTTGGTCCTGGACTAATTTCATCTGATGTCTGGGAATAGCACGTATTTGTGGATCTTCAGGTCACTTAAAAGTGATCTTTAACTTTCAAGCCCAGTTTCCTCTTCTTTGCGGTGGAAATAACAACACTACCCTCTCTGCATTATCATAGGACCCAGGGAAATAAAGAGGTTTATTGCTAAATAAAAGTCAGGGGTTATTCATCAGAAATAAAACAGAGACAATAGCTCCTGTGAATAGGTCCTAGAGGTAGGGACAATCTCTGATTTAGGTCCAGTCTGGGTGGATCGCATAACAGTTTAATTTTGTATGGTCTCACAGAGCATCTTTGGTCAGAGTATGAATTTCTCTGGGAAATCCAGCTTGTATTTCTATTATAAAGGGGCAATTCCCAGCTTCAGCCTCTTGGCAGCCCCTCCCAGCCCATCTCCAGCAGCTCTTTTCACTTAATTTCCACTTCCCTCCTCATTAGCACTTGCGGGAGGCAATAACCGGCCCCTGACTAACAATCCAGAGGTGTGGGGAGGGGCTGACGTTATCCAGCACCCATTGTCACCTGACCTGACTACCTGGGGGTTAGCAGGACACTATAGCAAGTCCACCTGTACCAGGAAGCCAAGAGACAGTGAGTTTAAAAATATTTTATCCCAAGTAACTGCAAATGGCCTTTTAGAGGAAGGCACTCCTGCTTGCCAGTTAGGAGCCAGGGTCCCAGGGTCTCCCCATGATGGTTCAAATTCTGCCACTTGCTATTTGACATTGGTTAGGTTGCTTTCCTTCTCTGGGCCTCAGTTTCCCTCTTTGTAAAAGGGAGATGGTAAGAGTATCCACCTCCCAGGGGTGTTATGATTAACTGAGGTAATGCATGTAGAGTGCTTTGCCTAGCACAACGGCCAAAATTCAAGACATGTTGGCCATCATCACCTGCCTCATTTTTTTCCCCCCGTAAAGATTATTTTGAACTGAGACCTGCCTCATTATTTCTCAGGTCCAAAAGTTAGAAATGAGGGTGTCCACCCAGGTGGTGAGGGACCTAGACAGGGGCACAAAGTCATCTGTAAACAGATGGGCAGTGTACATGGAGGGGCAGGGAAGAGATTGCTCCTTCCTGCTGGCTGGAAGAAGTTTGTGACTCCATAATCACCCCCATCCCTCAGAGCTCCCTGGGACACAGTGCTCACAGGTTCTCCCAGATCTGGCTCATCTTAGGAGAGGGGTTCCTAATCTTTTAGGGGTTACTGATGCCTCATGCAAGGCAAGAATGTTTTCCCCAGGAATAAAAAAACACACATCCACCCACTGATACAACAAATATGCTTTTAAGGTAGGTATGAGGAAGGGGTTCAGATACCCTAAATACCATCCATGAAAGCCAGGCACAGTAGCTCACACTTGTAATCCTAGCACTCTGGGAGGCCGAGGTGGAAGGATCACTTGAGGTCAGGAGTTCAAGACCAGCCTGAGCAAAAATGAGACCCTGTCTCTACTAAAAATAGAAAAAAATAGCCAGGTGTTGTGGCATGGGCCTGTAGTTCCAGCTACTTGGGAGGCTGAGGCAGGAGGATCACTTGAGCCCAGGAGTTTGAGGTTGCTGTGAGCTATAATGATGCCACGGCACTCTAGCCAGGGCAACAGAGTGAGACTCTGTCTCCAAAAAGAAAAACCCATCCATGAGCTGAATATAGACTTGGTCACACAGGCCCCAGTGGTATCCTGACCCACCAATTCTAAAGAAGGAAGGAGTTGGGCTCATGCCCTTGGGTTCCTTTCCCTCCACCTGACACTCTCCTCCCCTCAAACAAGGCAGTGATGCTGAGATAGGATTAGGTGCTCCCTTCGAAAGGAGGATGGGGTATGACACTGAGTGCCCACCCTACATTATTATAGGGGTTGTTACCCTAGGCTGCTTCCCATGTGCAAAGTGTTTTACAGCCATTGTCTCCTTAAACCCTTCCACTATTGTCACCATTTGCAGATGAGGAAACTGAAGGTCCAAGGTGAGGAAGGCTTGGACCAATTTGGTTGGAACCCAACACCCATTTCATTCTACTGTGGTGCAGCCTATAAATAAACCCAAGAGAGAAGGGGCGGGTTTAAGGCATCCCGTCTCTAAGCTCCCTCCAGGCAGGCTCTTCTCACTGCTCTTAGAAAATGAGCCCAATGCACGATAATGTAAATGTACTGAATGCCACTGTACACTTAAAGATGGTTAAGAATTTTACATCCACACACACTTTTGGAGACAGGATCTCTCTCTGTCTCACTGGCTGGAGTGCAGTAGCAGCGTCACAGCTCATGTAACCTGGACTCTTGGGCTCAAGCGATCCTGCCACAGCTAGGACTACAGGGGAGCACCACCACGCCTGGCTAATTTTTTATTTTTTGCAGAGACAGGGTCTCGCTATGTTGCCCAGGCTGGTCTTGAACTTCTGGGCTCAAGTGATCCTCCCGCCTCAACCTCCAAAAGTGCTGGAATTGCAGGTGTGAGCCACCGAGCCCACCCCTCGTTATATATGTTTACGCATGCACACACTCTGCAGCAGAAAGGGAACAGCAGCCTAATTTACAAAAGGGAAGCCAGACAAGTCAAGCGATGTGCCAGGAACACGCAGAATTAGGGAGCAGGGTTTGAGGGACCATAACCCAGTCTTCCAACCTCACAAGCCTTCTCAAACTTTCCAGAAGGGCGTGAACTGGAAAAATGCGCTCTCCCCCTTTGCCCCGTCCCACCCCCATCGTCCCACCCCCAGCAGAAGGGCTGAGCATTCGCATTCCAGCAAATTTCTCTTTGCCCCCCCCCAGGGTATCCGCCCACCCCCTCTGGCTGGTCGGCAGATGACCCTTCCAGAAAGGGTCACTGGCCGTCTGACCCTCGACTTGGGAGCTAGGGGCCCCCACCCGCAGGCCACGAGGGGTGACAGGTCGGAGGGGTGGGGTTAGCGGATGTGGATTGCACCGCAGCCCCGGGGAGGACCGTCTGGCCCCCGCAGGCAGAGGGAGGGCGGCCGGGACTGCCCTGGCGGCGGGATGTGGATTGCGCCTTAGAAGGGGGTCCTGGGTCAGGGCCCCCTCTCCTCAGCACCCACCTGCCGCCGCACTCGGTGTCCAGAATACACTGCCACGTCCTCGAGGGCGATACTTTCAGGTTCCTGCGGTCCCTGACACCCGCACCCCTTCCAAATCTAGGCCCCGAACCTGGGGTCATCCTGGACACTGGACACCTCTGCAGCCCAGGCTCGAGGACTCAAGGCTGCCTCAATTCGCGATTTCGGGTACCCTTCCTCTGATCTCGGATCTGCGAACCTTAATCCCTGATGTTCCATTCCTCAGCCTCAGATGCTCCCGGGACCCATTCACCCTCACTCGCAAGGAGAAAAAAAAATTCGACAAGACAAAATAATTACAGCAATGCTAACGACTGTTTATCGTTGCTATGCCCGGTTCGTGCCGAGCGCTGTACGCGCGTTGTCACCTAGCCCGCCCCAGTCTTACGAGGGAGGTACTGTTAGCCTCGTCTACCGACGCGCAAACGGGGGCGCCCAGGTGACGTGATTTCACAAGACCGCACGGATGCAAAGAGGCTCAACCAGGCTCCCACCCCAAACCAAGACCTGGGAGGCAGTCCCCACACCCTGGACGCCGGAATCCCCGCCCCTCTCGGCTGTGGATACCCCCAGGCCACCAGCGCTGCGCACTGAGCCGAGCCTGCAGACGCGGAACACCTGCAGATCCGGACCCTTCGAGCCCTGGGCTCGGAACGCCCGGGTGATGGCGTCCCCAGCACGAGCCCCAGCCTCCCCTCGGCCCCAGCGCACTTCCCGAGTCCGAGGCGCCCCGGGGTGCTCGGCGGGGCGGGCGGCGCAGCCTACCTTGCGCCTGCAGGCTGCGGATGATGTCCGCCCGGGGCAGCGGGTCGCGGTAGAGGCTCAGCATGTATGCCAGAGGGGACGGCGACGAGGGCTGCCCCCGCGTACGTAGAGGCACAGCGGCCAACGTCTCGGCGCCCGCCTGGAGCAGGGCCCACCAGCCGTGCAGGAGGAGGAGCGGCAGGCGACGGGCATGCATGGTGGGCTACCGGGTGAGAAAACCGTGCCTCTGCCCCTTATATCCTGGGCCTCAGCAGCAGCCCCGCCCCCGCCCTTCCTCCCTCCCGGGAAGCTTTAAGATCTTACAACCCCCCACCCCCACCACCAGAGTGGGGGAACGCGGAGGGACCCCCTGCCGGGACGAGGTCAGACCTGAGCCTGAGCCTCGTGGACAGGAGGACTTAGATCCAGGGACCGGGCGTGGGCACCCTGGCACCCTGCTCTGATAGGTACCAAAGGCCTTGTTGCTCAGACAGAGCAGGCTTGTCCCGCCAAACTCCCAGGTCAGAACTGTGCCATTTATCCCATGGGGACAAATATCAGCTTCAGTATTGAAGTGCTCTGCCGGGGAAGACAGTGGGCAGCACGGACCAGGATGAAGATTTCTCCAGCTGAAAAGGGAGTGTTTGGCAGAAGCTGGAGGCCAGGCATAGCTAATGGGGTGATCCTGGTGGCATCAGGCTCTTCCCCCCACTGGCACACACCACCCCAGGGATTTCAGGAAAAAAGGCGTAGCCCACATCCTGCAATCCCTGCCTGCCAGTACCTGGGTTTCGGCTCAGCATCACTCACTTTCAAGTCTCTGGGCTCTGCCCTCCTCGCTCATCTGCACAACAGTGATCCCCGCCTTGCCTCCCTTCTAGGTGTAAAGTCAGGTCCGGGCTGGAATTACTTTTAAAGAAATGTAAATCCCTGCCCCAGTGTCGGGCCCCAGCTGTTTTCCTAAACACCTGAGGGCTCTTTCTCTGCCGGAGCTCCCCCACCCAGCCCCCACGTCCTTTCCCAGCCTTGGCCAGCACTTACTGAGCACTTACCGTGTGCCGGGCGCAGTGCTAAGTGCTTTACACACCTCAGCGTCTTTCACAGGATGCCTCTAGCTGGCAAGAACCGCAGGCTCAGACCCAAGCCGGTGCTAGAAAATGGAAGGGGGCCCAGCAGGCTCAGCCGGCAGCTCCAAACCTGTGTCCTCCCACCCAGCTGGGATCAGGACGCCTGGGCTGCAAACCACGTGGGCCCTGGACACGCTGCTCACCTAGCCACCTGCTTGCTCCTTAAAACTGACACTGTCTTGTTCATCCTGCTCCCATACCGTACATAGCATCCTTGGGACCCGAAGACTCTTAGGTAAGTAAATAAATCAGTGAATGGCACTGTGTCTGGCCTTGCCCGAAGATAAGCATCACCTGGGGTGTTTGTTAAACTATTGATTCCAGGCCTTCGGAATTAGAATTTGGAGAAAGGGAGTGGTAATTTACATATGTAACAAGCACCCCAGTGATTCTTACCAAGTGACTTTGCAGCTTTGGGCTGGAATGCATTGGGGTTCTTGTTGCAATTTGTAACCCATCTCTCTACTTTCAGTTTCTTCATTTGTAAAACATGGCTGGAGATCACTCCTCCCTGTAGATTAAATCAATGTAAATAAGGCTTTGCAAGCTTCAAGACCTGATGTAATTGCAAAGGATTACACATGCAGTTAGTAGAATGAGTACTCAGGGTTTGTCATCTGACGTCCCCAGCCTGGGCACTCGCGGCTGGTGGTTCTCAGCCCCAGCGCTCTGTATCAGACCCCACCCCGGATGCAGAGGGCGCCTTCATCCAGGTTACACATATATAAATAAAACGATAGACCGTGGTTAGTGCTGACCAGGACTCAGTCACCAAGAATGGCAACGCAGGGAAGGTACAGACACCTAGACTGAGGTACGGGAGTCACACTCAGCAGAGTAGATTCCAGGACCCAGATCTCCCAAATCGCCAAGTGTCCTAGAACCCAGGTGGTTCCTGTTTAAACAGGAAGGTTCGGCACAGAGCAGCCTCATCCACCAAGATTGGAGAAGGAAAAAAAAGATGATATATCTCCTTTCCATACTGGACCAGAAGCTTCCTTAAATGAAGCATAACGCTTTATTCATCCTGTGTCCCTGCAGTATGCGGCACATAGTAGGTGGTCAATAACCACTAAAGTTAAAATGAATTACAAAAACAGCTAACATTTATTGAGCACCTATTGTTGCGTTGATTTTTATCATTGTTCCTGCTTCCGAAATGAGAAAATGGAAGCTCAGAGGGAACAAGGTAACTTGCTCAAAGCCACAGATTTAGGAGTGGAAACAGCCAGCATGTGGGGGGTCTGATCGTCACCCAAACCTCTGCTTTTAGCACCTGTTGCTTCCCCATGTGTGAGGGGTGAAAATGTGCCTTTTACTAAGATTTTTAAAAAACTCTCAAAGCCTTGCCTTTCCCAGGGTCCAGCAGCTGCAGACAAAGCTCACTTCTGATGTGTATTGGCTTAGAGCCACGCGGGAGCCTGGAATTTCTCTCCGACCAGCAGGAGCAGCTGTCTAACAAAGCCCCTCCATCTCTGAACTTTCTAGGGCTCTGGCACCCTGGAAGAGCCCGAATCTCTCTTCCCTCTTCAGGAGAGAGGCTAACAGTCCTCCTCATTTTTTAAGGACATTAGTTTGTCCAGGATCTGTTTTTCCACAAGTAAAGGCAGAAGTGCCCTTTTCCTGAGCAGGGAATGACACCTTCTCACTTCCTCTGCCCCAGACAGACTGACCGACAGATTCCCTGACCTGGGAGATAACCTTTGAGGCCTTCCCGACTGGCAGGAGGGTGAGGGCAAAGTCCCTCGAGGTTCTCAAATGCTTTTCATCTGGCCCTTTGGGCCCCTCCCTTGACATGAACGGCAACCTGTGACGCGGTTAAGTGTCGGGCCTCTGAGGTCCAGCCTCCTGGAGGCAGAACCTGGATCCTTCTCTGTCACTTCCTACCTGGGTATATTATACTAATCACTTACTATCTTGAAGCTCCTGCTTGCTCAGCTGTAAAATGGAGATAAATAATAATGTCTACTTGGCAGGGATGTCATAAATAGTAAATGCGTGCAAAGCGCACAGTGCGTGTAGCATTTGGTCATTCATTTATTCATTGAGCAAACCTTATCTAGCGTGTGTGTGCAGGGGAACTCAGCTGGATCCCCAGGGAATGAAGGGCACGTGTTTAATGAGCATTTCCTGTGTGCCGGCTGTGGCGTGGCCACCTTCGCATGTGTCAGCCTGTGTAAGCAATCCTGTTCGCCCTCCACGGAAGCTCTGTGCGGTGAGGCATTTCAGAGATGGGGACACCGAGGTGCGGAGGAATTGAATGGCGTAAGCTTTGTGAGGGTGGAGGGCACCTGCTTTATCATATCCCTCCAGTGCCTGGCACAGCTCCTGGCGCACAGGCGCTCACTAAGTATTTGCCCAGCGATTGAATGAACCCTGCATTCCTGCAGCAGGTCCCACATACCCTTGCCTTCCACCTGCTCTTTCCTCCTGCTCTTTCCACTATCTCCCTGGTAAACTCTTGCTCATCTATCAAGACACAGTTTAAAAGTCCCCACCCCACCCCATCCCACCCCCAGCAATTTAGCAGAGCCCTCTTCTAAGTAAGCAGTTGTCCAGATTCTCTTTGGTGATGGCCACCACGCTGTGAGCTCCCTAGAAGCAGGGACCACTCCAGACTCATTTCTCTCCGAAGCCCCAGCCCCTGGTTGGTCACTGACCATCACCTGCTGTGATCTGTAGCCTACACGAGTGGATCCAGTCCCGTAAAGGGTGGAGGCGGGTCTCAGCACAGGCTCCTTGCTCCCCCCTTCAGTGTGTGCCCACCCTTCCTGTCACCCCACACTGCTGGTCTTGCAGGCTGACACCCAGCGCTGAGAGGTACTGTCCAGGTGACCCTGCTGGCACACGTGGCTCTCTGTGATCTGGGGATAGAGATAAGCCTTCATCTCCAGCCTCCCCTCCAAACCCCTTGTACCCCAAAAGCACTCTAGCCCCGTGGAAACACCTTCCCCAAAGTTCAAAGATGTTCTTCCTCTGCCCCCACTTCATTCACACAAAACATTCCTATTAATCCCACAGAATCCATCCTAAGGGTCTCTTCTTCCATGAAGCCTTCCTCATGTGGTCTCCCTCCCTCTCCGGCACTCTCCCTCTGTGACCTCCTCACTCAGGCTCTGATCCCAGCCATTTTTTGCTTATGGGACGCGGTCCTCGAGCCCGACAGGGTCCTCGAGCCTGGGGGGTTGTCCATCAGCAAGCCCGGTGCGGTTGGCTTGGTGTTCTTCAGAGCGCTGGGCCCTGGCACTCCGTAAACAGAGGCTGCAAATCATGCTTGCAGCTGGCCTTGGCTGCTAACAGTGTGTCCTCTGCTGCTAATCACGTTTTGAAAAGTTTTAAAGTCACCAACAATGAAAATTTTTGAGATTTTGCATAAAATAGTTCCTCCCTTTCATTTGAAAATGGAAAGATCCAGGCCCTCGTTTCCACCTGACAAACTTTCCCTAAAGCTGAATAGTCACTATTCCTTTAGGCAGGGTCTGTTCTCATAAGTGCCATCGTCCCCACCACTGCTAAAACTTATCACACGCACATGCCTGGCCCTAAAGACAAATGAGTTCGAGGCCCTTGCTCTAAGCTGGTTGAGAGAAAGACATTCTGGAATCAATCAGGAAAGGCAGACTGGGGGGGTTCGAGTTAGGTACACCCCATTGTCCTCCACAGGGACTAGCCCGTGGATTATGGGTGCCTGGCCAGACTGGATGGCATAGACGTAATCTGTTATTTTATAAATGCTTACCACTGTGTGTTTACATTATCCTAATATACCCTTCCTATCAATCCTATGAAGCAGATTGGATGTTGAATCCTATTTTACAGCCGAGGAAACTGAGGCTCAGAGAGGTTAAGCAGCTTGCCCAAGGTGGAACACCCAGCAGGTGGCAGTGCTGTGATGGGCCCTAACTCATTCTGACTTGGGGACCAGACTGGGTAGTCCCTGTCCCAGCGTGGCCCCTTATTACCTCCCTTGCACAGAGAGGCCTTTGCCAACTTCCCCATCTAAATCGACCTCCTGCATGCTGTCGTATCACTCTGTTCGTTTTCTCCACAGCCCTTCTACAGTTAAAAATTAACTCATTTTGCTTGGTTCCATCTATTTATTTTTTATCTGTTCCTGTCTCCCAGCACCGGGCTCTAAGCCAGATCCCTTGTCGGTCGGGCTCATCCCTGGATCCCCAGCTGTTAGCACACTTCAAAGTACTCAGTTCATATTTGTTAAATGAATGTATTTAACCCAGTGCCTGCACTGCGTGGCACAGAGATAAGAAGGTGAGGACAGGGATGGGGCTTCTTTGTCCAGTGGCCACCAAAAGGACATAAGCCCTGCAGGTTGCCAGCTTCCTCTGGTTTCAAGTTCTTCCGCCGTACTCTCCTGAGCACATGGAGGGGTACACAATAGGTGCTCCATGAACGCTCAGTACGTCTGTCTTGGCATGCCGACATCATGACATCAGCGAGGCAATGCCTCTTAGTGTTGCTGCCTCCTATGGACAAGATTCATGTTGCCGTGCCTCTGTGAGCCTCACTCACGCTGCCTTCGCCTCCATTCTCTCTTGTGATCCTTGCAGGAACTATGTGACCTGAGCGGGGAGGGACCAGGCCCGTCAGACTCTGAAGCTCATGCCCCTCCAGCCTCTCCTGGGTGGAGCCCTGTGCTTCCCACAGGGTCAGGAGGTGAAGTCTCAGCCCAGCCTGGGAACCCCGTGGAATGGAAAGGTTTTGTGAAACAAACAAGGAGACCACCAGGAAGATGCCCTCTCCTCCCACTCCGGAAGCTTCTCAGAGATTCCCACAGCCCAGCCAGCCACCTCTGCCTCCGGCCTCCCACCTCCCCATGTCCCCTCCACCCGGAGTCACTGGTGCCGAAGTTGAGCTGGAGTTTGCTGACCAAACTGTGCGCCTGGGGCTGGGAGAAGGGCTGTGTTTGTGAGTGCAAGTGCACGCTTGTGTGTGGAGGGCACGGACTGGAATGAGGACTGAGAATAAACACTAGGGAGTGCTCCTTGTGTGCCCTGCACTGCCAGTGCTGGGAGACTTACGTACACAATGGCTCAGTGTCTCCCCAAACTGCCTGATGATAAGAATCACTCAGGCACTTATTAATAATAAAGGGAGTCCCCAAAGTCATAGTGTACTATTTTTTAGTGAGTGTGCTTTAAAGATTTAATAACTTCAAATGTATATATGACAGGAGCTTACAAAACCATCCTCTGATAATTTATTTAAATTTCTTTTATCCTTATTTAGTTTTGTGATTTTTGAATAATACATTTTAACTTAATTTTTTTGTTTCAATCAACATTGCTATCATCAAAAAGCATTAATATGAAAAATATATTATTCAAAATTCAGAACTGCCCAAAAGTCCATGGATAATCAAGTTCAATCATGAATGGATAGGCCAGGGGTGGTGGCTCACATCTATAATCCTAGCAATTTGGGAGGCCAAGGCAGGAGGATCACCTGAGGCCCGGAGTTTGAGACCAGCCTGAGCAAGAGTGAGACCCCATCTCTATAAAAATATAGGAAATTAGGTGGGTGTGGTGGCATTCACCTGTAGTCCCAGCTACTCAGAAGGCTGAGGCAGGAGGATTGCTTGAGCCCAGGAGTTTGAGGTTGCAGTGAGCTATGATGACACCACTGCACTCTAGCCCAGGTGACAGAGTGAGACTCTGTCTCAAAAAAAAGAAAGACGAATGGATAAACAAATTGTGGCATATCTACATATTGGCATACTATCTGACAATAAAAAGGACTATTGGAACCCATGACGGGTGACTCTCAAAACCGTGATGCTGAGTGAAAGAAGCCAGACAAAAAATAATACATACGGGATGATTTCATTTATATAAAATTCTGGAAAATGCAAACTCACGTATCATGGCAGAAAGCAGATCAAGGGTCACCTGTGGAATGGGGAGAGGGTGGGATAGCAAAGGGGCAGGAGGAAAGTTTTAGGGGTAACAAATATGTTCATTATCTTGATGGCGGTGATGGTAGTCTGCATGTTCAAGCTTGTCAAAATGCACACTTTATGTGCAGTTGTGTGTCAGTTATACATTACCGAAGCTGGAAAGAGGAATTTAAATATAAAAAAATACAAGTTATTCAAAATTCATAAAACTAGTAAGTGTAAAAGGAATTTAAATAAACCGTGATATTCTTTGTGAGTTTGTAGCCTTTATACTTCTGAAACAGGAGTATACTTAATAGAATATATTTCTATTAAAGCTTGAAAGTGCTCTAAGACTTTTGGGATACTAAAGTCTCATAGATCTATAGCCTCAGAGAGCCTGCAGTGGGACCTTGCCCTTCCAGAGAGTCTTATTAGGTAAGATGGGAAACAGACCATAATCTCTTTCTTATTTTCTCTCTCTCTGCCTTTCCACAAACCCACGAGGTAGGTGTTTCTTTCTAAAGATGAGGGATCTGAGGCTCAGAGAGGCTGGGCGACTTGCCCGAGGTCACACAGTTTGTTAATAGCAGTTCTGGGATTGGAGTCCAATCAGACTCCAAAGCCCACACTCCGGTAACTCAGATGGGGTGGGACGACTTGCAGCTCCAACTCTTCAGGCCCTGTGCCCTGCTGGCCACTGAGAGCAGGGCTGGCAGGATCTCCAGGCTGGTGCATCCCCCACTAACATCAAAGGGCCCCAGACTTCAAAGGCAGCTTGGGGGGAGATGCACATACCAGGCTGGGTATGCAGGGAAGCCTGAGAGAGCTAATACGATTAACCAGAGACCCATCGGACCCATGGGGCAGGAAGTCTCTTCATTGAGCAGGTAATTCGCTAGCAGTGGCTTGAATACATTCTCACCCACCAACCACCCCCGGAGCCTTTCATTCTAGGGCTACTAACAAAACCTCTGGACACTTGGGAATTAGGGGTGAGATGGGGTCTGTGCCAAGTGTGTGTTTATTCCATAAATGGAAAAACTTGTTAGAAGCCAGCTGTTACCAAATTTGTGCCAGGCATAGCACTGAGTACTTTGGATGCATGTCTCATTTTTATCCTGAAACTAGGTACAGGGTAACCATGTTTCATGCACAACTCCAAGGAGCTCTTTTCATGTTGTATTCTGTAGGTGTAATTATTCCCATTTTACTGAAGAGAAAATAGAGGCTTGGGTTGATTAAATACCTGCCCAAGGTCAAGTTAGCACGAAGTGGCTGAGCTAGAACTGGAGCTCAGGTCTGTTTCCATGCTAACCTTTATTCCCTGCCATGTCAGTCAGGAGGGGACAAACCCCTAAGACCCTAGGGTGCTCTTCTGGCCCTTCCCTTGCCTTGGGTATGAGCAGTAGCAGGGGTTAGCTCTGTGCCTGTCTGCCCACCTACCACCCATACCTCTTTAGGGAATGTGGAATGGGCAATCCAATGCTGAGATAACGTCCTCATGATTCCAGATGGTATAACAAGGCTCATCCCCAACTCATCCCATTGCTCCCATGTCTGTCCACCCATCCCCCAATTATTCTCCCACCAGCCTGCTCCCCAAACCCCCCCTCGCCGCCCAACACACACACAAAGACTGCTGTTTCAGAGCCAGAAAGGCTGAGTGTTGTTAGGTCTGAGGGAGCCCGGAGCTTGAGCTCAGGGCCACGTCCCTCAGCTCCAGGCTTGGCCACACTGTCTTCCCTCCCAGGGAGCCCCCAGCCCAGCCTTCCTGGCCTATTCTTGCGCCCCCTCGCTCTTCCACCCCACCTCTCAGCTCCCCTTTTCCGTCTTCCCTGGGGAGGCACCCCTTCGGACCCTGTTTCCTTCCCCACTGGTACGAGCTAAGGTCATGTACCCTTTCTCTCCCTGTAACTGCCTTCATGTCCTGAGCTGCCCCGGCAGGGCTGGTGGGGTTAGTAACAAGAATTTGGAGGGACCTGCCGCGCTGGGAAAATCCTCCTTGCTGGGGAAGTCCAGCCAAGGAAACTCCCTGAGGGCAGATGTGGGGGAGCAGGAGGGGGGTGTTTGTTTAAATTAGCAGCAGTTAGGCTGTGGCATGGTGGGGGAGGGGAAGCGGGACACCTAGGTCCTCCTCCCAGCCTAACCCTGACCAGCATGTGACCTTGTCAAGCCTCAGTTTCCGCATCTGGGACCATTCCCAGCTGTGTCCTGGCACTTGCCTATCCTGTGCTTGCTGGAGCTCTGAGGCCAGTGGGTGGAAGTATTTCCCCACATTCAGGACCAGCCCCCGCTCTGCCCCCTGCACCCGTTGATGGAATGCAGCCCATTTCCCCCCTTAGTTCTTATGGGTTGTGCTTTTCTGAACACAAAATGAATGCACACTCACTGTAGAAAATGTGCAGACCAACAATACGTAGAGGAAGAGAAAAATCCCCTATGACTCTGGGGATCTAGATGTGACTGTGGTTAACATTTTGGGGTACATCTTTCCTGTTTCCCCCTCTTAGGTATTTTTGTACATGTGCATCTTTTACTTAGAAGAATTGCACTGTGGGAACTGCTCTGTAAACTGCTTCTTTCATGAAACCTGAACATCTTTCCAGGCTAGAAGGCATCACTCCACTGCCATTTAAAAAGAAATGTCGCTTATTTGGCAGGCTTCCTCCTCCAGGAAGCCAGCCTGGGTTTCTCCAGCCTGGTCAGCCTCTTTCAGGGCTCTTGCGTGATCCTCCCTCCTACCCAGCTCCTCCTAGACTATGAGCTTCATCTGGACCCCTGCACTCAGGGCCCTGTGTACGTAATAGGCGCTCAATAAATGAGGCTAAAAAGGGTAGTTTTCTTGATTGTTATGGAGAGGTGGCTGTGGCAAAGGAAAGGAGCACTGGACTTGGAGTCAAAGGTCGTGCCCCCAGCGTTCGTGCCTCCCTCTGGCTTCGCTCTCCTGTTTGTAGCGCAGGGACTCAATGGTATGCGCGGGGCGGTGCCCGGTCCCGCGCCTGGCACAGCCGAGCGCTCGGCGGGGGCTCGAGGAATGGCAGGCCAGACGGAGCGCGGGGAGGTGAGCGCGCCTGGCGCCCCGAGGGGCTGGGGGCGGAGGCCCAGCGCCCGCCCCCGTGGGAAAGCGCGCCGAGGGCGACCCGGGCGAGTCTGCCGCCCGCGGAGCCCAGAGCCGGCTGCAGAGCGGAGCGGGAGGACCCGAGGTCCGAGGCGGCTGAGTGTGCCCGCCGCGCGGGAGGATGTTGTCGCCACCGTGGTGGGGAGGCCCCTGTCGCCTGGCCCCTGCCTGAGCGCACTGTGGGTCTTGCCCACCGCGACAGCTCTCCGGCCCTGCGGGTCCCGCCGCCTGTCCCGGACACACAGGAGCACGAGGTACCCGGGAAACAAGGGCACTCTGGAGGGAGCTCCAGCGTGGCCCGGGGCCCGCGCGCGGTGGGGTTTCCCAGGGCTCTGTCGTCAGCGGGATGGGTCCCCTCCCATCTGTCCTGTGCCCACTCTGTGCCTATGTCCGCGGTCTCATTCTCTTGCCACTGGGTGGGATGCGCTTCCTTGGCAAATTGTGGAGTGCTATCAAATGTGGGGGCTGGGGGATGAAGTTATAGTTCAGGGCCATCTGCAGAGCCCCCATTTGACGCCAGGCTGAGGCCTGGGTGGGGTGGGGTGGTCAGGAGAGACAGGGTGGGTCACACACACCATCACTGTCTTTCTTGCTGGCCCTAGGGCTACTGCTGCCCTTGGGTTCCGGGAGAGAGAGGCTCTCCTCCCTCCACCCCCACCCACCCTGGGCAGCCCAGTTTATGCTGGCCACCGCCAGTGCGTCCAGAGCGCACGGGGACCCAGACTCACGACAAACACTTCCCAGGGTTATCTCATCCAGTGCTCGCGGCAGCCCCACTGGCACTGGGGTTGCTGCTGCCCCTTTACAGAGGAGGAACCCGGCTCAGAGAGGGGTGAAGTCACTTGCTCAGGGTCTTGGCAGTCAGAGGCAGAGTCACCCTGAGGCTAATGAAGCTTAAGTTCCAGACCCTTCCAAGGCCCCTAGACCTAATTTTGTATTTGTATTTTTGTGTTCTTTTCCTTCAAAAGCCCCTTTCCCCAACTGCATGAGGCTCAAACCCCATCAAACGTGATCTCTCTGGCAGTACCTGGTCTGTCTGCCATCCTCTGTGGCACTGCCCAGGAGGGCGGGGGAGGGGGATTGCTGGCGCTGGGCAGTGCAGGCCTGGCCGGGAAGGAAGGGCATCTGGATGGGTCAAAGGACCCACGTGACCCTGGCACGATTCTTGGCTTCCCACAACTCCAAACAGCCTGCTGTGCAAGGAGCCAGCTTAGGCAGAGACCCCTTGTGACCTTGGGCCCCTCTCTGGGGCTCGCCTGCCCTCATCTGCGGAAGGGGTGGTCATTACAGGGTGACTGCAGACACGGGGGTGGAAGTGGAAGGGACAGGAGAAAGAGATGCTGAACGTCCTGGTCCTGCAGCCTTAAGTTCCCTCCTTCCCTCCCCCTCCCCCATCATCCCATCAGCCCCACCACTGTGCCCCCATCTCTACCGCCACTGCCATCCCCAGCCGCTGCATCGTGTCCTTCACAGCCAAGTTCACTGTTCATCCCATTTGATTCTGTGCGCCTCCCATCTGCCCCCACGGGCCATGGAATCTGCCCTGGCTTGGGCTGTGGGAGAGACTGTGTTCCCAAATTGGTTCTAGCCCTTACTTGGCCTCACGGCAGCCTTTGACACAGTTGAAATAACCCCCTGCCTGTTGGCTTTTGCACCACCAAGCTTCCCTGCACCTTCCAGGCCCTCCTTCATAATCCTCTGTCCTCTTGACCTCCTCCCCCTTCCCTAGGCCTCCCCCTTCAGCTTCTCCCCCACCATGCTCTGCTTTGTCTTCTCTCCTCCCTGCTGCTACGTGCTTCTCCTGGAGGTCTCAGCCATCCCATTCCCTGCCCTCCTCTAGCCTAGAGCCCTGCTGGAGCTCTGGGCCCCTCTACCCAGCTGCTCCCTGCATCTCCGGTGGGGAGGCTCCCTTGCAGGCCTCACTGGCTCCACTCATCCAGGCTGAACTCGATCTGCACCTTCTCCAGGGCTCCCACCTCAGCCACGCCCCTGATTCCTCATTCCTTCCTCCCCCAGCACCACAGCATCCAACCCAACACCAGCCCTGGTTGATCCTGCTTCCAGAACTGTTCTCTAGAATCCATCTGCTCCTCTCCATCTCCTCCGTCACCGCTTGGTCCCAGCCACCATCGTCTCTCTCCTGGACAACGGCAATGGCCTCCCTGCCTCCACCCTGGTCCCTGTAGCCAGCCCACTCCTCATAGCAGCTGCTAGAGGGAACGGCGCCAATCCCTCATTAGAACCCGCAATGCCTCCTGTTGCCTTTGGGGTAACATGCAAGCTCCTGAACCCTGGCCTGCGTGCCTTGGCCCTCTGGGCTCATTCCTCCCCAGCGGCGGCGACATTCTCGTTCCCACCTCAGGGCCTTTGTCCATGCTGTCCTCTCTGCCTGGAATGCCCTTTCTCCTACTCTTTGCCTGGCAAACATCTATGTAGCCTTCAAGTCTTAGCTTAAGCATGACCTCCTTGGAGAGGACTTCCCCCACGGCCCTGGCTAAAGACAACCCCCTTTCAGCTGGGCGTTGTGGCTCACGCCTGTAATCCTAGCACTCTGGGAGGCTGAGGCAGGAGGATCACTTGAGGTCAGGAGTTCCAGACCAACCTGAGCAAGAGTGAGACCCCATCTCTACTAAAAATAGAAAAAAATTGGGGGCAAAAAAAAAAAAAAGAAAAAATTAGCCAGGCAACTAAAAATAGAAAAAATTAGCTGGATGTGGCGACATGGGCCTGTAGTCCCAGCTACTGGGGAGGCTGAGGCAGGAGGATCACTTGAGCCCAGGAGTTAGAGGTTGCTGTGAGCTAGGCTGACCCCATGGCACTCTAGCCCCAGCAACAGAGTGAGACCCTGTCTCCAAAAAAAAAAAAAAAAAACAACCTCTTTCAAACTCCCTAAGAGCACCCCCCCTTTTACCTTCAGAGGCCGCACTGTCATCTGAGATTGCGTCTTTATTTGTGTGGGGCTATCGTCTGCCTCCTGCACCCGACTGCGAACTCCACGGGGCTGTCTGGTTTACCGTCTATGTGGCTCTGCATCCCCTGTGCCTAGCATGGTGACAGGCACACAGTGGGCACCCGGGAAACACCTGTTGAAGGAGAGGTGTGGAGGCCGGGCTGCTGGGTTGTCCTGCTGCCATCTGTCCAGCAGGTGGCCTCCCAGGCCAGAGCTTCACCTCCAGAAGTGGGTACCCAGAGTAGCCTCACATTGAGAACAGATCCTACCCTAATCCCTGGGCCCCCAGTTGAGGTCTAAGTGGCAGGTGCGGGAGCCAGGTTGTCCTCTTTTGCCTTCCTGTCCCAGAGAGCCCTCTGCACGCACTTCTTCAAGACTCAGATTGGCATCGTGGTGACTTACCTGCATCCCCTGCTGGGAACCGGAGACACTCAAGCCAGAGACTCATCTAACCTGTTGCTGTCCCCTCAGTGCTTGTGCAGAGCTCAGAAAGCAACACCTCCGTTCCTGTGGAGAGACTGCTCCTGGTAGATGATGTTAAATTCTGGAGCCCAATTGCCTGGGTTCTGATCCTGGCTCTGCGGCTTCCTAGTTGTGACACTTAGGCGAGTTACTTAACCAACCTGTGCCTCCTCTGTGAAGAGGGACTAGTACCTGCCCCATAGGGAAGCTGTGTGAGCAGAATGAGGACATACGTGAAAAGTATTTAGAATGGCGCCCAGGGTATAATAAATGCTCAGTAAATGAGAGCTTTTATTATTGAGCAATTCTTTACCCCCTACTCCAACCCCCAGTCCCAGCTCGGGGAGAGGCTGCCCACAGTTGCCCTGGGCACCACTGTGCATGCTTGTGCCTGGCGCACACACACGTGCAGGAACAGCACACAACTCCCCCAGTTGCAGCTCCAGCTGGCCGAGGCACCTCTCTTGCCGGGACAAGGGAGTCCAGCAGACGCCTTATTGCCTCCCTGGCCCTGTGCCCCCTGTACCCAGTGCCATTGGCTTGGCAAGGCAGGTTGCCATGGCAGCAGGTGACCCGGCCTGCAGGTGGGGATGGTGGCTGGCCTTGGCTGAGCTCTCTGGCTTTTTAGAAGGGGGTGGATTTCTGCCAAGGCACAGGCCTTCCTGCTGCTTGGCGGCAACCATGGCCACACCCAGAGCTCACCTCGGGCTCCCGGCCCTGGGAACCGGGAGACTGAGCCAGCCACTCACTTCTGGGCGTTCCCACAGCCCTGGGCACATGCCCATCCCTCTCACTCCACTAGGAAGATCTGGCGTGGGCCCTTCTCCACCCCATGGTGAACTCTCGACAGTTCAGACTGTGCCCGGCACATAGCAGGGCTCTCTTGAATGTTTGTGGGGTGAATGAAAAAACAAAAAAGGAATTCCCTCTCACGACCTTGACGACAGTAAAGTCTCCAGACATAATCCAGTTCTGCCCTAGAGATGGCCTATTCATCTCACAAACATTAATTTAGTACCTACTGCGTGCCGGACATTGCTCTAGCAAACAAAATGGGGAAAATCTCAGATAAGGGCGGGTGCCTGGGGAGAACCGTAGCAGGCGGATAAAGTAGGGAGGGACTGAGTGGCTGCTTTAGGTCTGGGACAGGGAAGGCCTGTTTAAGGCGGCAACCTTTGAGCAGAGACCTGGTTGGAAGGAGGGAAGATCTGGACGAAGAGCATTCTAGGAAGAGGGAGCAGCAAATGCAAAGGCCCTGGGCGGGGGAAGTGAGAGTGGAGCTTAGTGGGTGCAGGGGGTGGTGGAAATAACACATAAAGCGCGCTGATCTAAAGTTACAATGTGATGAGTTTCCATGTGTGTGTATATGTCCGTGTGACCCCTGCCCAGATCAAGCTATAGATCGTTCCCTGCACCCCAGGAGGTTCCCTCGTGCCCCTCCCAGGCAGCGTCGCCTGCACCTTCACCCACAGGTCCTCGGTCATCACAGGCTGGCCTTGCCTGCCCTGGGACTTCACATAAATGGTGGAGTCCTGTGCTGTGTTCTCGTTCGTATCCGGCTTCTCTCACTTGTCATTGAATCTGTGATATTCATCCGTGATGCTGCTTATGTCAGTAACTCACTCATTTTAACTTTTTACTTTTATTTTATTTTTTTCATAGTTCCCTCATTTTATTTAATAGTTGCTGGGTAGTAGTATTCTGTGATAAGACTACATCACAATGTGATTATCCATTCTTCTTTTGATGGGCATTTGAGTTTTTCCCAAGTGTGTGGCTTTTCTGAATAATGCTGCCAGGAACATTCTTACACACGGCCTGCCCTACAAAGTATATATACACTGTTAAGCAGCTTTTATATGCTGGCGAAGGGCCTGCTAGTTCTACTCTTTCATTTTACAGATGGGAAAACTGAGGCCCAGAGAAGGGAATGGACTCACCCCTTGTTACCCCCGGCAGTTAGTGGCTGACAGGGGATACTGCTGACTCTGTACAAGGCAGAAGGCCCTGGGTCTCAGGGAGAGAAGAGAGAGAATGAACATTTATTGAGCATCTACTATGTATCTGGCACCTACTATGTATCTGTATCTGTATAGGCGTTATGTCATTTGCTGTAATTCTCAAAATTGCCCAGCCAATTAGGCATTATTGTGCCCATTTTACAGGTGAGGGGCCTGAGTCTATGAAACATATTCACAGGGTAGAGTCAGGACTCAGGCAGGCCCGTCTGACTCTAAAGCCTGACACCCTCCACGATGTCATGCTGCCACCGAGGGAGGGGTGAAGGCTCCAGTGCCAGGGCTGCCCAGGCTGAATGCAGAAGCCAGGGGAAATGAAGAGCTCGAGGAGGCTCCCCCTTCCCCCACGCCCCCAGGATGGGGCGCAGCAGGGGAAAAGGTCCATGTCTTCTCTGAGGGCCCTAGTCATGGTTAACTTGCGGTGCACCCTTGGGCACTCCCTCTCTGCATCTCTAGTTCCTTTTGGCTCTGACCTTCTAAGTGGGGTTGGGACTGAGGGTCTCTTGGCCTTCATTGGCCTGACGCTGCCCCTTGCCCCAGGCTGCCACTGGGGGGGCTGGAGGGAAGAGCTGGCTTTGGGACTCCCAGGGTCACCCCACAGGGCTGTGCGGGGTCTCCACCTCCATGCACTGGTCTTCCTGACTCACGGCTGGACTCGGGCCCCCTCGGGAGTTCTTGGGGAGGCCTTTTTGGAGGAGAACAATTATTTTCTCTCATTCCGTGTGTTCTCTTTTTTTTTTAAAATTGTGGTAAAATAGACGTAACAAAATTTACTATTTTAGCCATTTTTAATTAAATGCTACAGTGGCATTCACGGTGTTGTACAACCATCACTACCATCCATCTCCAGAACTTTCTCATCCCTCAGACTGAAACTCTACCTCCATTAAACAATAACTTGAGAAGGCTTTTAAGATCCTGGTTTTGGAAGGGGCAGTGGGAGGCGGCCCTCCTTGAGGAACCTGGGGGAGTTCTGAGAGAACGTGGAACAATCTGGGAGGAAAGGCCGGAATTTGAAAGGAAAAAGGAAGGGCCCCAGAGCAGGAGGTTTAGCTCCATCCCCTCCAAGGCCCTGCCTAGGCTGTCCTAATCCCCTGACCCCCAGAGCTGGGCTCTTTCCTTCCTTCCCCGCCTCCCACCTGCAACTGCCCTCCCCATCCTGGCCTCTCCCTCTCTCTCTCCCCCTACAGAACGATGGGCATTTTAACCATTTCACTGCCGCTTGCCCCCCCAGCCCAGTGCTGCACCCCCTTCAGAGACTTGAAGTAGAGGATGACAGTGCCAGGCTGGGAGGTGGGGGACTCAGAAGGGGACTTGTCCCCGGGTCTCCAAATGTGAAATGTCAGCTAGGTGTGAAGTCAGAGCCGGGAGACCAGCTTCTGGGGGGTATGGGAGGTGCTGAGTATTGAGAGAAAGGACTTCATTCTCTCCTGGACCCCCTTGGGAAAGAGCCCCACCCCCACCCCCAGGGTGAGCTGGAGGGACAATGACAGGTCAAGGCCTCTCCTGGCCCTGGAGGTTCCCATCGGCCTTTGAAAGTCCTGGGATATTTAGCTTGAGAAGTTTGGGGCCGGGGTATGAGATGGTATTTCTCAAATATTTGAGGGGCAGCCCCCTGGGAGGAGGTACATGTGCTCTGTTAGTCCCAGTGTGTGTGTGTTGGGGGTGGGGGCGGGCAGGGGAAGAATAGGGCCAGCTGGGGAGTGTGGGGAGTGACTGAGAAGTGGGTGTTGGATCCATGTGAGCAGAAAACTGAAGGATGTCCAAACACCCAGCGAAGTTCTGCAGGGAAGTGGGCTGCCTCTGAGGGAGTGAGCTCCCTGTCACTGGGAGGATTCAAGTCAGGCAGCCGTTTAGTGGCTGAACACAGGGGCTTTAGTTTCAGAGAGGGCTGGGGGATGTTGGGAAGTTCCTCTGTGCCTCAGTTTCTTCACTTGTAAAATGAGGATGGTAATGGAATCTGCTTTGGGGATTTTGTGAGGAATGAGACCAAGACTCTGACACGGAAATCAGCACTCAAAAAGCACCTGGTAGAGGACAAGAGTACTGTGGGGGAGGGAGATTCTTGGGTGAGGTGGCGAGTTAGGGTAAATCCCCACTAAGAGCCTTCAGCCCTGATGTTCTGCAGACAGGGAACCCTGGGGCTCAGCCCCAGGGGACAGCCCCTCTGAGAAGGGAAAGTTTGCCGCCTGCCGCCAGATGGGCAATTTATCCACCTGCCCAGCCCAGATGGGGTCAGAGAAGAGTACCTTGTGTTTGTGCACAAGGCAGGGATTATTCATCTCGTTTCACAGACAAGGACACTGAGGCTGAGAGACTCCTTGACTCGCCCAGTGTAGACATGGTGAGGCAGGAACTAGATTAGGACTTGGTCTCCAGATGCCCAGGGGGCCCTGTTCACCCACCCTGTTGACAGCCCTTATCAAGCCTAGCCCCGGGGTTCCCCTCTCAGTTAGAGGGGTTGCCTGACGTCTTACTGGGAAGGAGGTGGGTGAGGGCACCCAGGCAAGGTTTTTAAGGGAGCTGCCTTGCTCTAGAGCCCAAGCGTGGAGCCCCCTGCCGTGCGGAGCCCCTGCGCAGGACTTCTCATGGACGTGGTGCAGCAGACAGAGTGCATGCAGTAGGCTCGGCCAGGGAAGGAGGCAGCAAAGAGGAAGCAGAGACACTGAGCGTTTACTCCGCGTCACGGTTTACATGCATTCCTTCGCCGACAGCTCGCCCTGGTCCAGGACTCTTATTTTTCTCCTTTAGTAGATGAAGAAACTGGGGCTCAGGGACATAGACTGACCTGCCACAAGGCATGTGGCTGGTGCTTACGGGCTAGAGCTCAAATCGGGCAGCCTGACTTCAAAGCTCACCTTTATTTGCCCACAGTGGAGGGCAATCTCTGAATCCATTGCCTCTAGCCCCAGAAACACCCTGCATTTGGGGGGCTGCCTGTGCTCCTGATCCTTGGCCAGCACACCCTGAAGAGTAGCCGGCATTGTTGGGGGCTCTGCCAGCTGGAGGTGGGACATTGCCCCGCGTGCTGGCAGGTGGAGGCAGGTGGCTGAAAGGGGATTGGCCCATCGCAGTGGAGAAGGGCCTTGGAGTCACCTGCAACAATGGTTTCCAAGCATCAGACACTCCGCTGCTGTCTTACACCCTCCCAGGAGGCTTTCCCAGGCGATTCTGGCTTGGGAGGGCTGGGCGGAGCCGTAGTTGAAACCCTCCGGCCAGTAATTCAAATGCACACACACTGGCTGGCTGGGGAACTACTGTCTGGTCCTAGCTCACAGTTTACTCCCAACAGCAGGACAATGAATGCCTGTCTGGGATAGCCTGGGGGTGACAGAGGGGCCTTCCAAGCCAGCAGAGCTCGGGTGACCTCTAGTTTAGTGAATGTGCATTGCACGCATTCTTCTGAGTGCTGTGGAGATGAGCAGCCGCTCATGGGCTAGGCTGTGTTTGCCTGTGGCTTGGCGCTGCCTCTGCCTGCCGCTCCGCTCAGTGCTTGTAAGATGCAACGGGAGGGTGGGCTGATGTCTGTCCCTTCTGAGAATACTAGCTCTTGGCCACGAGGACAAAGAAGGCGACTAGGTCAGGTAATGAGTTCCTCATTGCTGGGAACAGTCAAGCAGAGGCAGGCGACCATGACCTCTCAGGGATTTGGTACGGGGATCCCTCCAGGTCACGCAGGGTGCACTGACTGGCCTCTCAGACTTTGTGTCTTTAAACTACATTTATTACGTCCATCATATTTTGATGTAAGGAGGGGTGAATAGTGTGTGATGTCTGAGGGTTGCTTTGAAATACTCCGGCCAGAAAACCAAAAGAAAAAAAGGAAAGTGGTAGATAAAGCAAGTGTGGCGAAATCTTGGTCATTGTCACGTCTGGAGGGATGAGTATATAGAATCGATTATACCATTCTCTACATGTGTGCATATATAAGAATGCTCAAAATTAAAATGAAAATGGGCTTTATTAGAATGTCATAAGTGCATGGTGTGAAAACCCCAACTGCAAAGGAGAGTGGAAGGTGAGCCTGCTCCCCTCTCCCAGGCCCTGCTTCCCCTCCCAGGGCTAAGCCCTCTTCCCACCCTCTTCCACCGCCTTCCAGAGTTGACTGTGTATACACAAGCCAAGGCGTATAAACAGGATTTCATTTTTTTTATGATTTAAAAATAGATAACACATCCACATGGAGAAAATTCGAATGCACAAGACGGTATACAGTGAAAAGTTTCCCTCCTGTTCTCTGCCCTAGAGGCACTGATGCTTCAGGTTTTTCAGCTGTCCTTCAGAGCTATTGAGAGTGTGTGTGTGTGTGTGTGTGTGTGTGTGTGTGTGTGTGTGTGTATGTGTGTGTGTGCGTACGTACATACAATGTGCATACGCTCTTTTTATAGCTCCTCAAGCGCTAGCATATCGGAGACTCTGCGCTCTCTCCCGGCTCCCTCCTTCCCTTCTTCCCTCCTGTCTCAGTGGCAGAGACGAGTCCATGATTTTCCTTAATCCACAGCACATTCTCATCATCAGTACATGTGAGGTCTTTCTCTTGTGTTGTTCTGTTTTATTTTCCCTTCATCCTATTCCTTTTCTCATAGGCACTCACCGTGATGTGTTTGATAAATGTTTTTATATAACATACATATCCCCATTTAAAAAATGATGCTATTTTGTGTATAAGTGCTGTGACTTTACGTCAATAGTATTCTACAGCGAACCCAGCACCATTATTACTCCTGTCCCTGGATACTGTTTTCAAGCTCATTCCATGTTTCTGTGTGTGCACCTGCATGGGTGTGGCCGTTGGACAGGGTTCTGTGCTTGAAATCCATGGGACTTAGCCCTGCCCTCCGAGACAGACACTGAGGTTGCCTCCGGTGCCCCACCGTCACGGTCAACACCACCCTGACTGTGCTGGTTCAGGTCCACCGCCAGACCTCGCCCCCCACGCCGGAGAGCATTTTCCATCAGCCCACATACATCTGTCTTGGGTTTTAAAATAGCTGCCCGGTATTTCTAGTTTCAGATGTCTCCTAGTTTATCTAGGCAATCACCTCGCTATTGACAACCTTTCGGTTTTCCAATCTCTCATGGTTGCGAGTGTGACCAGCCTTGTCGATTTGCACACGTGCAAGCACAGCTGCAGGCTGAATGCCCAGGAATAGAACTGCTGAGGCAGAGGGTCTGCATTCGCCATTTGGATAGATACTGCCGAAAAAGGGTGAGCTTGTCTCTCCACCCTTCATCAAAGCCATCTTCTAGCACTAAGGCTCTCTGAGGCTCAGAGAGGGTGGTGGCCTGGCTGGTATAGTAGAGTCAGTGAGGGTTGGCACTGAGGCCTCGATCCGGGAGGCTGAGCCCTGGCCAGGGACCTTTTCCTGGCACTGCATCGGCTCCTGCGTGTCCCGACTTTCAGAGAGTCTGGGACCTTCCCTGTAAGTCTGGGGGCCTCATT